>NC_087552.1:32441742-32755075 GCF_036250125.1 Pseudopipra pipra | reverse complement strand
GATAATAATTTCCCTAATCGTCTGGCTGTGTACTTGACCTTAACACTGACATTTCAAATTCTGATTAGAAGCAAGGTTTCATTTTTCCCAAAACTAAATAACAAAAAATTGTTCTATTTAAGAACTGATTTGAACCAGTTATAATTTGATATAATGTTAAACTAAAAAGCCAACAAAATACTGAATGCGGAGGACAACAGAGATAATTTTCTTCTTTCAACCTGGTCTAATTTGTAGACACATGCTCATGAGGTACTAAAGGTATTTCTCAAATTGCATGCAGTCAGCCTTTTTCTGTAGATGTAGTATCAAATCAAGAGTTTTCCATTGTTACCTGTTGTTATAAGCTTAAGTGTTCAGCTTTAGACAAATGTTTAGAGATGTTCAAAATATTACTGTTATATTTGTCATTTTCAGAAATTCTCACACAATGTGATTTTCTTCTTGCTTTTCTGTTGTATTTAATATTACACAACTACCAAAGGAGTTTTCTTTCCCACAGCAGATATTGGACAGAAGGATACTATATGTAAACTTGAAAAACTGAGCAAAGGCAGATGCGACTTTTCGTCATAAAAATACCTGTGAGCCCTCTGGTTTTCAGTTTTGCCTTTGAGCCTGGTTTTTCTGCAGTAGAGTATTTCCAAGTTAAGTTTCTCCTGTTGCCCAGTACTAGTAGGAAAGCATTATGAGAGCATTTTGGCCAATGAAATTGGTCTTGGAGAGTGATCTATGCAAAAGGCATACTTCAGGGGGAAATAAGATTTTGCTGATCAAAAATCTCTACTATCCGGATATAAGAGCCACTCAGCCAAATTTCAGTGGCATCATTTTTTGATGCTATTTTTGAAAAGAGAACATGAACATGGTGCTTTAGTAAACCCAAATATATCAGGCTGAAAGGCAGGAGGCAAGAGAAAGACTGGGCTGAATTTTCCCCAAATTAATATTTGCTTCTAACTTACGTGGCCATTTTGAAAGATCGCTCGCACAGAGTCCATTTCCCACAAAATCTGCTTAAACCAAAGTTCATATGCTACAACAAGAAAGGCACCATTAGCATCAGCTTTGAGGCTACTTGTTTTTTCTTCCTAGCACTGAGAAACTGAAATTCTTATATTTTTATTTGAAATTAATAGCTTACACTTACCCTGCTAGCGTACAAAAAGATGTTGACACACAAACTTATTACCTGTTACAATATGCTGTCCTTTACTTGAAGTATTACACAAAATAATGTAGAGTCAAGAATGCTGACAGAATTTTTTAAAACATGTTTTACACATCAGATATTTGTTGTACAGAATGTTCATTACAAAAGGAGGAAACAGAAAATCCAGATCTGGTACTCCAGTAAAAGCTAACTCCAGAGCTGCTTACAATCTACATGTTTCCTGTCAATAACAGGAAAATATCATCAGGCCAGGGCCTGCAAAACAGGTAGATATGAGCAGTTAGGGAGTCCCTAATCAGTATGTTGACTTCTAGACAGATTCTAGATGGTTAAAACTGGATTGAAGTTTCAGAGAAGGCACAAGACGACACACACAAAATTTGCCTACAATAAACTGTGTAGCAAACAAACTGTGTATTGCATATTTCAGCAACAAATAACTCCCTGTAGCAAAAATGTCACTAAACCCCCACTGAACTCCTCCCACTTACCTTGATGCGTCACAATGAAAAGATGCTCATCATGGATTTTTTTCCCTTTCTTCTCACTCTCAAGTTCTTGAGCATTCAATATCTTGTTCAGCTTAAAAATAATAATAAAAAAGACCGTTCTGTAAAACTCTTGATTCTGCTACGAGAAATGGTAGTCCTACTGTGTACAGCTAATATTTAAGGATAATATTTTTAAAAACTATACCTATGGACCTCACATTCTAGGTTATACAAGAAGCTAGACTAAATGGCCTCAGGTATGACTTTTAAATTTTAAAAAAAATCTTGCCTAAAATAGAACATTTAGGTACATCAAGTAATAAAGTTCGGAAAATCATTTTAAGGGTATTTTTAATTATTTAAAAAAAAACCAAAACAACAACAAAACAACAAAACCAGCACGTTTTCCAGATCTTACATGTATACTGTCATGTTCAATGAAAATGGAGTTTCTACAGTAAAATTTCATGTAAACATACAGGAATATCTGCATGAGAGTCTGATTTGAGGCTGTACTAGACATTTCAGTTCTGACATTACTATTTTTTTTAACTGAGTCAAATTTACAATCCAATTATAGTTGTCTGAAAAGAAATCTTTGCAAGATTCCATACAGTAGAACAAATGTCAACAGATTAGTTAACAAGCACAGAGTAATTCCTCTCACTTCAGTTCGTGCTGTCAGAAAAAGAAAAAAAAATCTAGATTCTTTTATTGCCTATGACATTTTATTTTTACTTATTTCTTAATTACTTCTAGTTTTTGCAGGTCTTGGTTGGGTTTGGGTTTTTTTGTCCCCCCTGGTAATAATCCTATCCCCTAGATTTCTGGCTTATATTTTTTCAGCCAGATGTTCTGGGCTTTCATGAAATAATTCAAGGAAATTGCACAGAGCCTGTTGACATGGAGAAATTGCCAGATAGTGATTATCAGACCAAAGAAAGCATTTTGTGGTGCACCACTTTACAGTTTAGGTTTACCTATATGAATAACTCCCTACCAAACCACTCAAAACACTCATCTTCCTCACAGTTTGAGAAGCCTTCCCACAGTCCATCTGCACCATTCCAGTTGAGACAGGCATCTGTGCCTGTTACTACACATGGAGAGCTCATGTAGATGAAGGGAACTTGGAGACCTGTCTTAGTGACTGGCTGACTGCTGGGAGAAGTGTCAATCACAGGTCCTGCCTCAAATCATAAGAGTAACCAGGACAGCAAACAAGAAATCCTTAAACTTACTTGTAGGTATTCTCCATAAATAAGTCCACCTTTGCTGGCTTTATTTATTCCTTCTTGTGATTTATCTTCATTTTCATCTTCCAAAGATAGCTTGTTAAAATTAAATCTAAGAGAAGAATTAATTAAATATGTAATGTCATTTAATTAAAGAACTATTAATATACCTCCCTTTTTACTAACAGATGCATCTACAATTCAAACAATGCTTTATTTTGAGAAACAGAACAAGTAAAGCAGGCTTTTGAGAAAAATAGTACGCCTGAAATTCCTTGTCACAGTAACAGCCCGTAGCATTACATCTAGTTCATCAAATAACAAGTGCTCAGACAAGTCCTTGTATGATCTCTTTTCATTTAGCAAGAGCTACAACTGTCTATTTGCTGCTAAGAAGTAATTTCTCTCTGAGCTTTCATATTTTGCATTAACGCTGTATCATTAGAACTGAATTTTTGAAGCAAAACACAGAGAGGAAGGACTCACAGGTAATTCTTCCCCGCAAAGGGGCAACCACTCATGATTCCAGGATCCAAACACACTAAGCTGCACACCAGGGAATATACTCCGTTGGTATTCCCAAATCTGCTGCTGCTGCTGCCTTATATGTAACCTTATCTCACTGCCTAGGCCAACCCCCAAATTCCCCTCCTTGGCCCTCAGCCCATCCCCACTATTCAATAATTACAGAAACAATCACAGCACAAAGGTCAATAAGTTCATGTGTTGTTGGCTCTCCAGGGTTGTGGGTTTTTTTCAACCAGTTAAAAAAGGAATGGCTGGCATGCTTGTTTTGTCCTATGGCACACGCTTTTTACTGCAAGGTCTCCACCAGTTGCTTCTTTGGAAATTGGTGTAACGAGTAAGTCAATGAGACATCTGTGTGTGAGAAAAAGGCAATATTTAATAAATACAGAAATTGTTAAAGTAGGTTTTTAACTTTCAGCCTCTTGTATCAAGATACTTTTAAGTTTAAAAAAATGAAACTTATGGAGGATGATTTGAGGAGAAGAGGAATCATATTCTTAGGGCAGACTGCATAGTTCTTATTTGAAGAGGTTTCAAGTAATACACATACTTTCAAAAAATGCACACAGATTAAGTAAAAAACCAAAAAGCAATCATGTATATGTCGTGCTGGTTTTTCAGTGGCTTAATTCATAACAATTTCTTAATTTTATCTCCTCATGCAGAAGTTTTGCTCTCATTTATTGACGAATGTTGCTCAATTCTATTTATTCATCAGCTTAACACACAATGAAGTAACATGTAACTAGTACGCATTTCTTTCCTGCCCACCAGCCCTTTCCAAAAAAAAGGTTAATGGTCAGTTTCACTGCAAACAAAAACTACAGGGCTTCTGTGACCCTAGATCATTTGCTTTCTGCAAGACTTGCTCTGCTTAGTGGTGTCTGTGTGGTGGTTTCAGCTGTTCTGGTCACTTAAGAGTAGTTTGCTCATAAAAAAATTCATATGCAGTGTCTGGTTGATGGGATGTATACCCTGCTCAGCCATATGTCATTTGTCAGGCTTTACACATATTAGCTTAAAACTCAGCTGAGCCACAAGAAAAGTATTCAGAAAAGCCTTCACTGAGGCGACCCACCAAGAAAGGTCAAGGTGTTCTTCCTTCATGATGTTAAAACCTGACAGAGGAAAATAATCCTCTCCCCACACACATCTACACATCTGCTCAGCAATGCAGACAACTAGAGATGAAAGTGAAGACTTTGCACTGCCGTGTACATCCGAAATTAAATGTTGAAAACTGCTTTTCACATATTTGCCCTCAACAGCTTGATTTACAAATGTAAAAATCTTGCACATCCATAGATCTCAAAGGTGTGGAAAAGGAATTATTGTCTTGTCATACATATATATCTTCACCTGAAATATCCAGACTGAGCCTGTATAATGAAATCAAGCTTTCTGTTATCTTTTCTCACGTCACAAGCAAAGAAAGAGTGTGAAACCAGTAAAAAAAAGGACAGTTGAAAAATATTGAACCCTTAACCTCACAAAAGAAGTTAATGTCTGTTTTCTTGTGCAGTTTTATTTTCTTCTGTGGGGCACAGAGAATAAAAAACTTCCAGAGCAATGATCTCTGACTTGCAGTCTTTGCATTGCCTTCCCAGTAGATAAAGGACTTTGAAGTATTAGAGCCCTTTTACACTCTGTGCTTAACAAAACATTAACTCCCTATTTGGGAAGTAATACTACTGTTAATTCGTTCAGGGTTAGCAAACTCACCTGAAATCTAGCTGGGAATACTATCTAACCAAGCAGTATACAAACTCCTCTTCTGATTCAGCAACAAACTTCAGTCAATCAAATAAACCAGCCAGACTACAGCAATTGAGAAACTTATTTCCAGTGTTTCCAACATTTCAAACTCTTTCTTTAGGGACCTCATAGCTGATTGGTTCCAAAGCTCTAGACTGACCAATTCCTGAAAGGTAGGTAACGTTATGGATAATATTATCCTTACATCCATTCATGTAAGAAAATTCGATCTCACGCTAGCTGAGTTCAGCTTTCTAACCATTCTAACTACAACAGATCTCTAACTGTCCAAGATCAGTGGAAAAAGAGGTCTTAATGAGGACTTGAAAACCTCTGAAATAAAAGCATACACAATACAGAACTGTCAGTCATTCATCTTGCTGGCTGCCTTCATCTGATCCCAGTAAGGCTTCAAAGTGTGTAACAAACCTGGTAGTAAATTAATTTTTTTAGTGACTTTTACTACCTGATTATGAAACTGTCTGTTGGCAGTGTAGATGACAGGACAAGAGGTTACAAGAGACCACAGGTTTGGATCAGCTCAGAGCCTTGAACTCTGGCATGCTGCAGACACCCTTAGAAATAAATGTGCTCCTGTCATGCTGCTCAGATTTGAGGCTCACTGTAGGGACCTGATTTTTATTTGAGTGGTTTGAGTGGCCTTTATGTCCTGACAGAGATTTTACAGCTACTTTGTCATTTCTTTCTACTAGCATGATCATAAACAAGTCTTGATGAAAAAAGCTCTTTGATGTGAATATATCTGAAAGCAAAACATACCTTAATTTTAAATGATGGTATTGCTTTTTCCACAAAATGTACCATCAGTTCCCTTTTTCATGCTGAATAATCAGAACTACAAAGAAGCAGATGTAACCACACACATAACTTGCTGTTCATGCTGTGGATGACTGAGCAAGGCTGTAAAAACCAAGAGTGTGTGTGCCCTTGAGCTTTTATTTAGTTATTTGTTTATTTACTTTTAAAGCATGAAAGTCAGATAAAAAGACTTCATCACATCTAACCTTCAGTAGACAGTGAGAATGTTCTGTTTTGTGACTGAGCTGAACACAAGACAAACAGTTAAACACAGCAGAAAAAAACCCTCACAGCTTCTCAGAACTGCTCTTTGTGACCTTCAAATGAACTGTCACAGCCTTCATGACCAAGCATGGGAATTGTTAAGCACCGTTTTCAATCCACCTTTGTCCCCTTTCTGTTCACCTCTGCTTCCCCAGGTGGATGTGAGGTGGCTGTGCTGACTGCAATAGGGTTGTAGACCAGAGACAAACTGAACTTACTTGGACTGAGAGAAGTGATTCATATGGGCAAAAGGGGAGCCTCTCTCTAGCCTGGACAAGGGGAGGTTTGATGTAAGGCAAAGGTGGCCTGTAGCATGATTTATAGACACAGCTGAAGCCAAGCATCTGCATGTTCTTACTGTGTGGGGCTCTCTGTCTAGAACATTAGTCTGATGAGGACGGGTAAGTAAGAATGACCTCCTATAAATTGTCATGAATCCAACAAGATTGTGCATTAGAAGTGACCTGTTCACCCTACCCAGATCTCAAGTTCTCCTACATGAAATCACTTATGGAGAAGAAAAAAATGCACACACAAGTGTTTGGACAGTGTCACCCATTCCGCTGTTCAAACTGTCATTCTGATTACAAAATCATCACAGATCAATTTGTTTTCCTAATGTTTGTTAACTTGAAGAAAGAGCTCAGAGAACTCCTGGCTGCAAACAAGTGACGCTTGAAGCTTCCCAACACAGTTGTCCCATAATTGCAGACTAGGAGTCACCCAGCACACTTGGCTTCTACCTATGTAACAGTGGCTGCAGTGAGTCAAAGATCCAAGTAAGTTGTGTCATACCGAAAGGTTTCTACTAGAAAGTAAAAGAAATCTTGGGAAGAGATATTAAAACAAAAGAAACATTTTAAAATAAAAAAAAATTCAACAAAAACCCCCCAACCAAACAAAAAACCCAACAAACTAAAAAGCAAGCTTACAGTGAGATAATTTCCCCAGTATATTTATCTAACTTTCCAGTGTTGATAGCCTAGGACTTCCTAAGATATCTGTGACCTTGCATTTTATAACCCTTCTGTGAATCCACAGCCTGCAGCAATGAGTTCCGTAACTGAAGTTCATATCATGTGAAAGAGTATTCCCCTGTATTAGTTTAAAACTTCCTGCCAAATAATCAAGTAATTTTCATTTCCATTTGGTACTAAGTCACAGCTAATGAGAAGTAAGTGTACTATACCTTTTCAGTCCCAGACACTCTGTTTTACACTTGTGTAGGTTCTATTGTGACCACTGTGAGATGAAGTAATCAAATGGAAAATACCTTTTCTATGTATAGATGCTTCATTGTTAATTCCATAGAATTATAGTGATAAAAGAATTTGCCTCTTGGACAACAAACACACAACTGCAATAGTGAAATCCAGTACAGCAGCTACTGGTACGTTTTGGTTGACAAGGTAGAACTCAAATTGCATAGGTGAAGCCCCCAGTAGCCTAAGCCAGAACTTCACTGTGCTCGCTGCTATGCAAACACTGAACAAAAATCTCTTCCTCATTCAATTTAATAATATAATAGGAGGAAGACAGGTGAATTTAGACACATAAAAGGAAGGTGAAGGGGAGAAAATAAACTTGGCACCAAAACATGTCCTCTACTGAAATGAGTGTTTTGTGATTTTCAAAACAAGACTTGCTATTTAATTAGCATTTGAAATTTACAGTTGGTTTTAAGAAAACTAAAATTTAGTGACTCTGAGCTAAAACAAACAAGCTTAAAGTTGATGCAATATTAATAATCCAATCAGACATTTGTACCTGGGGGAGGAACAGAGCTCAAGGTCTTGCAAACTACAAACAAAGAGACGAGATAGTGCTGGAAAGACTATTTCTTTTTTTTTTTTTTTTTTAGATATTGCATTTGCTCAACTTCTTAAACACAAATAACTGTGCCATCACTTCCCAGCATGCTTTTAACTTCCATTTGTGTTTCACACATTCCCCAGCACAACCTCACCCCTGCTGTCTCTCATTTGTGGCTCAGCAGAATGCAGCAGTATTTCTTTCACATTGCACAGTATCTGACTCTGTTAATGCTGGTAGCAAATCTCCTGCCTGATCCAAGCTGTGCTTAAAAAGAACCTCTTCTAAGATTACCACTGGTTCATCCTACACCTGTATTTTCTAAATATACAGCACTCATGCTGATTGTGCTTTTGCAGATTGCCTGAGAGCTGTACTCCAACAGTGAAGCAGCCAGCTCTTGGAATTGTCCCAGAGGAACCATTTATCTTCCTCATGTTCTGACTGATAGCTATTCCCCAAGTATGAAGAAAATGATCTTTCACTGCTATTGCCAAAACACCATCCTTTCATCAGTGAAATCCATCAATAACAGCCAGAACTATAAGCTTAGGAAAAACAACATATCTTGAATACATGCCACAGAGTTGTCCCGAGGCAAACTATCCTCTATCAATGCCTTGCAGCCACACATTGCAGGATGCAATTCTTTAGTACAGAATGGCTGAATTCTGATTACCAGTCAGCTATTGTGAAGCCCAAACCTGAAGCCATTAGCTACTCCCAATGTCTCCACGTGGCTCAATTCATGCTGCTGTTTACTCCATGGCACATGGCTGTCAAGTGCAAAGGGCTAGTTCAGGACAAATGCTGATAAAAATTTGCTAATCTCATCCTATTCAGTATTATAATTAATGGCTGGGATGGTGGAATAGGTTGTACATTTCTTAAACTGACAACAGAGAACAGCCTGGAAGGTGTAATAGCATGCTGGCTGATGGGAGCTAGAATTCACACTTACCCTAATGTTTTGAAATTAATAATGTGCATCTTCAATAATGCAAAGAGCAGTAGTTTTGAATTTCAGCTGTGATAAACAAACTAGCAAGTAAGAAATTGCTTAGAAATTAGCTTCACGTTTCAGTTACTAAAACATAACATGTTAACCAACAAAAGGCAAAGCTGTGAAAAGTGAAAATTTTATACCAACATTTTTAAATGGAAAGTTTCTACATTGCATGGAATCCCTCCTTTCCATCCAGCATCAGAAAGAATTTGTCTGTTATATTATATCCTGGGAATCACTCTTCAAGATACATGAAGACCTCTTGGCAAGGGTTCAGAAGAGGATGGCAAGAACAATGAATGTTTGATGTAGAAAATATGGCCTGTTAAGAGAAATGGAAAGAATTGACCTGTATAACTAAGAGAAGATTGTGAGGGAAAAGTGATAAATACTTTTCTTTCAAAAGGAAGAGTAATAAGCAATTTTCAATATACAAGGGGATGGGAAAAGGAGCAACCAGTTTAAATTATGGCAAGATAACACAGACATGAGAAAACAAAAAGTAAAGAAACTTCTAGTATCTGTAAGCACTAGAAAACAATGAGAGGTCACAATTTCTCCAGTCATAGCTGATTCTTCCTTGATGCAGAAAGACTCAGTGAGTCCTCACACCCTCTTTGAGGCCTTTCTTTTGCAGACCCTTCCACCTCCCTGCCCCCCCTTTGCTGAATCCAATGGGAGTACATGGTTTGAAGGAAGGAGCAAGACAGATGCTTGCATATACAGTTAGTTACTAGCATTTGCCATAAAACGGCAATGACAATACATTATAACAACCCAGATGGTGATCACTTCATTTTTTTCTCTGTTTCCCCTTTTTTTTTGCTAATACTGTTTGTATGAATTAAGTAAAAGTAGTCGCAGTCTGCTATATTACCAAATGCATTACATCTTCTGTCTTAAAAATGGATAATATTTGAGATGTTTCTATCAAAAAAGAGAGCTAAGCAAAACATCAGAAGCATTAATATTGAGAAAGCACTTACAGAGAGTCTCATGCAATGAAACAGGAGTTGGAAAGAAACACTTCAACATTTTCTGAAAAAAGAATTGCCCAATGAAAGCTAAATATACACCAAATACCTGTTTGTGTGTGCATGTATTTTCTCTCAGCAGCCGATAAGAATTCTTAGAAGACATTTTGTTGCAACCAGGCTATAAAGTATTAACTTTATCAGTAACACATTATCTATTTGTTTTAGGAAATAGCTATGTAGTTATGCTGGCTGCAGCATTATTTTTTAATTTAGCACCATAAGAGAAGACCTGAACAGCACTGACTTCAAATAACAGTTTGAGTACAGAATTCATGGTATGTGTGAATACAAAAAATGGCAATCACCTCTGTCATCGGCTAGTTTTCCTAATCTTTAGTGCATTAAGTACCAGGGAACGTGTGGTTTAGATAACCAGATACATACTGCTAGGAGTGAGTGGACAGACCAAACTGCCTGTGATCAATTTACAGCCTCAAAGCTATTTGTGCAAGCCATTTGGGAAGGATGAACAAACACAAGATTGTTGGTCTTCGCCCCCTAGTGTTTGCTTAAGAATTAATGTAAAACAACCATAAAAGAAAGAAAATTTTAAAAATTAATTTCTTATGTAAAACACAATAGGACAACACAAGCCTTGTTCATCTAAAGTATTATATAAGCATAAAAACTCTTTGTAAGACAGTAACGCAGGGTTGTGTTTTTTTTTTTAAAAAGAAAACAGTAAAAGGAATAATTTGCTGTATAGAGAGCAACTAACTTACACTATGCTTCTTAATTCTATGCACATAGCAGTATAAAAGATAGACATAATTTTTTTAAGAATTCAAGCAACTCAGGTTTGGGTTTTGTGAATTAGAGTGGTTGGTATTAATAGGACTCAATGGATCTGCAGCGCTTGGCAACTGCTCAGCAGAGCATTAGTTGTGGTTGAGTTACATACAGATGTTGAAAATCAGTTTATTGTTAAGCCCTTCACTGCTTGAGTGAACACATGTATGGTGCAAAGTTTTCCCTAGCAGCAGTGACAGAGCTGGGAATTCCAAGAAGCCGAATATAGAAATCTTTTCACACAGGAATAACTAAATGGAGTTCAGTGCTTTACCTTGCTTCTTGCAGGATTAACAACACAGTCAGAAAACAGTAAGCAAACAACTAGACAGTGGGGCACCAAGGAGCCAAGCTAATACACCTCATAACCCAAGAACAGTGTAGGTGATCAAGTGGATTATTACTAACAGAGAGAATGAAATAAGCAGATCAGACAGGGAATGTGAAGTGCTGTTTCTTTATTGTTTCCTAAAGCATTGATCAAGTGCATCCCAAGTCTGAATTTTCTAATACTTTTATTCTCTTTTACTAGATATTCAGTTCTTTTCTTGAAACAAATTTCAAACAAGATCATACTGTTCATCTAGCACAAAAGCAGTCTCTGTCCTTTTTCATAAGGAGTTGCTGGAATGATTGACTTTGCATGTATTTTCATCCTTGCCCACAGGTTTAGTTCTCAGGAATAACATCTCTTTTTCGCCAAGTCCACAAGAACATGAAATCTGTAGCCAGTTATGAAGACAGCTATTCAAAGTGTGGTTGAACTGCATCCTGTTACTGGTAGGAACTTTGTGGTAGGCATTTATTGCCCTCCAGAGCAGGAAGAGCTCCTTATCTACTTCAAGAGAAGCTATTCAGTTCTGAACAGCCCAATATTTTAGTGAAGATCATTGGTCTTTCTAAAGCAAAAGGGAAAAATAAGAAAGAAATTTGCAAAGTGATGCAATACACAAGAGAAGCCTGCACTTGTACTTTATTAGCATATTATGTATTTGAAATGTATATAAATGTGTACATCTGATCCTGTAATAAAAATAATCTTTTCTTTACATTGCAGACCATGTTAATGAAAGGTAAAACATAGCAACCCTGGCTGGTAAATTGCCCAGTCTTATGTGTCATCGAGTATCACCTCCCATTTAATTTTCTATAAAAGCCATTACCTACCAGCGGTCACAGTGATAAGGCAACTTGTTATCCATTCCTTCCTTACTGAAATAAGCACGGCCACATGGACCAGCTTGGGAGATTCATTCAATCAGATGCTAAAGGTAAGTGACTAGGCATACTAGAGAGCTTTACCAAGACCTTTGCTATTTGTAATCTTGTCCAAAAGTAGCAGTGGTGTACCTTTTCAAGATATGAAGAAGAAGGGAGAGATGAAAAAAGCCTGCCAAAAAAGATTTGTAGACTTACGTAAGAAATGAAAAAAATCTTTAGCTATTGGTCCTTTATGTATTTAGAATAAAGCTAATTCAGTTTTAACTAAGCCATTGCTTCTCTTAATGATACCACACTAGAATGATTTTTAGATCAAGGCAAAGAGGAAATCAGATATCTACCTGATAGACTGACTAACCCTTGTACAGAAGCCACATACAACCTTCTTGAAATAACTCTTCTCAGGTAAGAGCTCTGGCTGAAGATAAGTGACCTTTTAAAAAGCCATTCTTTTTTAATATATTAATTAATGAAAATCCAGTCACAATTAAATATTGAGAATACAAAAATAAAAATGCTGTACCTTATTTCTGCTAGAACTTAGCTTCCAGTTTTTCCCACTCAGTCCTGTCACATCTTTTTCCCCACTAGATCAAAGAGCCTATTCCCATTATCTATCAGTGACCTGTACAAGTAGTTATAGATGGTGACCAGCTGCCTGCTGACTGAAGTTTAAAAAAAACTTTAAATCCAATTTATAGCTTTAAAATTAAAGATACTGTGAATTGCTGAGGGGTGAATTTCTCTATACCCATATAACTATGTGAATTTCTATTTCTATTTGAATTTCTATAAGCCTATAATAGTATGTCCCTGTATCCCTGGTTATACATGCAGGGAAGTAATTTTTTCTTTAACAGTATTGACTGGAAAATCAAGTTTTCTGACTAACCATGGTGGTTCTCAGGGTTTTTCCAGCAATCAGTGTTTCCTGAGGCAAAGTATCTGCAGCCCATCCTGAACATATGAGCTACCTTACTAGTTCTTACATCCATGTTCTATATTTGGCTCCAAACTTGTGGTTTGCTCCTGGACCTAGATTCCTCTATTCCTCTCATTTGGTTACCTCCTTGCTTTTTTACTTATCCATACCACTTGAATCTTCTATAAATATTGGGTTTATCCATACATTTGACAATTATTTTTGCAGTACCTATATTAAATATACTTTCTATTGTTACTAAAAGAACCTTATTGTCTATGTGTCTAAGGTCTTGCAAGACTTTCCTGTCTATCTAGCAGCAGCTTGGATACTCTAACCCACTTACAGCTAGTTCAGCTGTGTTAGTTACACAGCCTTAGTCCAGACACACACTGCTTAAGTTTTGCACAGCATAGGATGTGATGACCCACCCTTAAGGGGAAGGAAAGGTTAATAATTTATAATCTCACACTCATCCATTATTGTGGTGCATTATTTTACTATTCACTAACAGACACCTGGAATAACAATTCGATTCTTAATTATATGTCACTGCAATGTACCTATTCCTCATAAATGGACCAAATCCCAAATAAATGGCTAGTCCCAACTTACACATTTGATACCATTTTCCAATCCACACTATGTGCGAAATTTCACACCAAAAGTCTACAATTTGACCCTACTTGGAGTAGTTAAAAATAATTTTTCCTTCCTTATTTTTTTTAATTATAGCATTTGCTAAAGAAATCTGAAAGTAGAATAAGGATCCTTTATGACACACAGCAGTGCTAATTCCTGTTGTGAAACTAATGAAAGCAGCAGTATGCCATTAGATAATCTTACGCATTAAAAGCAAAACTTTTGCAATCAGCTAAAACATCATTTCTACTTGCTACTACTTACTGTAGTAGCTATGCACAAGAGCTGAAATACAGTTTAGTTACATATTTGCATAGATTCAAAGTTACACTTCTGATTAAGCTAACTAGTGTTTTTTTGATGGCAATGGACTTTTATGTAGGGATATTGTATCATGCTCTTACCTAGCACAGTGCATATAAGAGGAATAAACACAACACTGTCCCTGGAGAAAAGGGTCTGACTTGCCTGTGGTTTCTTGCTGGAGTCTACAGGCAGCAGATGCAGATATATGTTAGGAATGTACTTCCCTCTACTCTTATTGAGGGAACACGCAAAGAGCTCGTCCCACTGCACATATCTGGTGAGAGAGAAGCCTAGAGCTAAACCAGAAATCCACTCCATTCCAGCACGATGTACAAACCCACACATGGCTGAATGGATTTGCAATAGGGTCCAATAGTCACTAGAGCTAGGAGAGAAACTTTTGAACAGTTTTCTAGCAGAAAACTGTTTGATGATGAAACTGGGTCACAGTTAATTATGTGATATTAATCAAAGTTCTTACACAGATCTTAAAAGAACAACATAAAGAAAATACTTTCCCTCCAGAAACATTTTGAAATCCAGCACTGTCTGGGATTTCATTATCACAGTCTAGAAGCTGTGGACCAAAGCAACACCCTTGAATACTGATGTGGTGACGATGTGGCTGATGTGGCTTTGGCAGATGACTTTTACATCCCTTTGTTCCTTTGCTCAGCTGTAATACCCTCAAGTAAATCAGTCTTATAAAGGATATATTCTCTTCCTACCACACACACACTATTAAACCTATTTTTTTGTTAAAAACAGAATTAGGGAAGCATTTAATTGTTGTTAAACACTGATCTAAATAATATATTTCCAGATGCTATTTATTATTGTCTCACAAACTTTCTTTGATTTACTGTTCTTATGGACAATGTCAAAATAAAGCAGTGGATAACAACCTGTAAATGAAGGCTTTTGCAAACAGACTGGTCCAATTATGATAAAATACAAGAAAGGTCTCATTAAGTTTCCCTCATTTGGATATTTTGGGAGAGCAAATGAAGTTTAAATCCATGTCCAAAAGATTATTCAGCATCAAACATAAGAAAATTACTGCAGTTCCAGGTATCGATTACATTCATTATTGTTATTGCTCCTAAACTTAGATTTAAAAAGAGTTTGGCTTGTTCAGGTTTTTTTTTTAACATCAGTTTGTAGGAAACTTGGGCTAAATCAAAACTAAACCCATTCCTGTTTCAAAGTTATGGAATCAGACAAGTATGAACCTAAGAAAATGAGATTAGTTATTCTTCTGAACCTGTACCCTTCCAAGGCTTATCCTAAAACTTTTAATAGTGAAAAAGTGAAATTCCCTTTCAGATCATTCCATGTAATTCCTTTTTTTACCTTATTTCTCAGATCATGTGTGAAGGACCAGTCCTTTAGTGGGTGGTTACTGTAAAAGTCAGATGCTTAATTTTCACAGTAAGTTCACAGCAACCCATGGGTTTAGATCACTGAGGTATGATAAAATCCAATCTTCTTCCAAGAAATGGAACTACTCTTTTATTTTAAAGTGCTTAAACATTTGTGTGCTTGAAATATTGCAAGATATAGTCTGTACTCAGGGCAGTACCGAGCTCATGTCTTAGCACACAACTCTTCCATCCTTGCAAGCAAGTAAAGAGAGAATTTATAATTAAAGGGAAATTTTACATCCGCTTTTCCTTTCTTAAGTGATGGTTAAATGCTAATTTTAGAAAAGTGTTTTCACTTTGTTCCATATTCAGGAATATTGGAAAAGATACGGTTGTGTTTAATAAAGAAGCTGATGCCACATTTCGAAGACAGAAGGAAGTATCATCACGAGTTTGCCTCATCCACTTCTTTTCATGGCGTGCATAATGTTCTTAAAACACGGAGCAAGACTCGCAAAGTGCTCTGGCTGCTTGTACTTGCAGGCTGTCTTGCTGTTGTTATTTGGCAAATCTGCAGTCGCTTCATCTACTACTTCAGCTGGCCAACCACAACTACAATGGTGGTTCCGTATGTGGAAGAAATCCAATTTCCTGCTGTGACTTTTTGCAACTTAAACAGGTAAAAGTTGTGTTTGTTGTTTGCTCTTGAGAGGTAACACATCTTAATCTGAAAGCAGTCAGATTGCACAACTCACTTGGACAAATCACATAAAAGGAGGAAAATATGGCTCTGAGGGGCATGTCTTCCACACCAACACAGGAGATTTAAATGAAGATGAAAATATGAGACTTGATTAAGGAAGATTTTTTTATAATCTTCTCCTTTCTTCAGATGAAGAACTGCATGACATATTTTTAAGTTTCAAAACAGAAGTTGGAGTAGAAAAATCCCTCTGGTGGGGGTGTTCTATGTATGAGTGTTACTTCTACAGTGTAACTAAGGGACAATCATCAGCCACATCCAAGTTAAAAATGAGAGACAAGATTTGCAAATAACTTGAAACAGAAACTTCATACAAAGGTAGAAATCTTAGGCAAAACAAATACTTTTTTTTCAGTTGCTCAGCCATTGGAGTTCCAGCTGATGTCTGTGGTTTTTGCAGGAGGGAAGCATTTGGTTTGTTTGGAAGTCATGTATCTAAGCAGGAACTTCACTACAGATTTCTACATTGGAAGACAGTGGCCAAGATTGAGATGCAACCACTTTGAAAAGGCCTGATTTTTAGAGCAAATATGTAATTCAGTAACAGTTTTAGAAATACAGAAAGTTTACCCACATTTTTTCCTCAAAGACTGTGAGTTTTCTTTTCTTCTACCTTTTGCTGGCAGAATCAACTGAAAGTCCAAGCCTGAAATGCCTGGAGCTGCTCTGCCTCACTATGCCACCTTATCATTGCCCTGCATGAAGCAATCCTGGGTTATAACTGCACAACAGGCACTGCAGGTAGAAGTCCATCTGATTGCAGTGTGCTGGCTGTTACAAAAGTGCCTCACTTCTTGTAGTTATAATGGCAGGACATTGTAAACTGAGCATGGCAGTTTTCCATCTAAGCCACAGTTTGCTGCCATATCCATCTGCCATTCATGCTGTGCTTATCCTTCCCTCCTGTTTTCAGTAACCAGATTTTTTGTTAGCAGGAAAAAGAGGCACAGGACTCTCTTTGTCTATATTTTTTGACTCAAATTCAGTTGTGAAGAGTTGTTCCTACTAATCCTCCTTAAGTTGGAACATCAAGATCCATTATACAAACATACCGATACATTTTTAAAAATAAGATTAGAAAACTGTCAGTTCTAAAGAACATGGCATTGTAGTCTCATTTGTGTTTATTCTCTTTTCAAACTTATAACTTCTGTAAACCCTTACTTTACTTAATAAAGAACTTCAATGCTGTACATCAGGAAAGCACCTACAATGTCTCATCATGTTTTTGAGATTTTCCACGTGGATTCAAGGAGTAAAGATCACCCTTGGTTTATACCACTGTGTCACCAGCCACAGAGCTCATGGGAAGGTAGACTGTCTCTACACTGGGGTGTAGTGCCTTAGTAAAGCAGGTACAGGAGATTACTGCAGATGCACTTAGAATTCAATTTTCCAAATGAAAGAAGACAGTCTTCTTTGAAAGGAATAGCTCCTCCCAGCTAGTTTCCCACATGTAAATGCAATTGTTCAGCTTGTCATCAGTTCTAAAAATGTGGTTGTTAGCTTATGCAAATGGCTAATCTATTTAGGGGGTTGGGGGTTAATTCTTTTTTAATAAACAACCACATCCAACAGAAATGTTTCCAACATGACTGACCAGAATAGCCATGGGAAGGTGTCAATTTTCTGTTTCTAGATATGGAAGATACATTCCTAAAGATGGAGACTTATTCATGTTGTCGAGATCAAAGTGCAGCCCCGTGGGCAAGAATCACTTATAGTTTGCAAGCAGACAACAAATCACATCACAGTTTTGTCAAGAGCAGTCCAGAGATTAGTCCTGAAACTGCAGAACTCTAAGCAATTCTTTTTCCTTCTCACTGACAGGTTTCAAGCTCATGCAGTAAGCAACCTCAAAACAATTTTTTTGATTTGGAACATTGTGTCTGCGATTCTGCAAAAATTTGTTATGGAAGATAAATATTCTCAAGAGTTAAATGATTTCTTTGCTGGGCACCAGAACTTCAGCATCAAAGAGTTTACAAGAAAAAATGGGTTTTATCTGAACAGCAGCACATTGCTAGAATGTGATTTTTTTGGAAAACCATGTTACCCACAGGTAAATATGCTTGTTTTACTAAAAGAGTAGCATGGAGGGGAAGGGGATATATTCTTACAGTCTACTTGGGACACCTAGCTTTGCCAGCTACTCCCCCTGTGTTCCCTTTACAGTCAAACAATGCAGAAAAAAAGTCCTGCTCTAAATTACCTGAGGGCCTCAGTTCTCATACTGACTGCAGAGGCAGCCTGATGGACTCCCTGAGCTGTAACACGGAATTTCAGTTTCAATTGCTCTATGCCCAGTGCCACTTCTGCACAAACAGCAGCCTTTGAAAGCTGTCATATCTCCAGGCTATAACTAACAGCCTTTCCCATCGACGGCCTATACTGAAGGACAGATTGAATGGACTATTTTGCATGACATGATTCTGTAGTTTTGTTCTTGAGGTCAAGAATATAGACAGCCAAGGTAACTATATGCAGAGTCCATAAGAATTTTAAATATTCACATGAAAGTAGCCCAACTTTGAGAATTTTGGACAACAGCCAAGAATATGATCATCCCATTTTTATGCTGATTCTTCTATAAAGCAATTTCTATATAACGTAACAGGTACTGAAAAACCACAGAACCTCATTAGATTATTCTGAGCAGCTCATATGTATTAATAAACAATGTGAAATTTCTCCTTTGAACTTCATTTTCTATAGAAAGAGGTGAAATATTTTTGAATATTTCCATCAATTACCACTTGTCTGATTGTAATACCAAGGACTGCCTTTGGGGGAAAAAAACATCAAAAAATCCCAACAACCCCAGTAGTCTTGAATTGTAATTCACTAGGGAAACTTTGAGTGTTCTTTCCTTATTTCATTCTTCTCTATTTTCCTTTATTGAAGGATTTTGAACATGTTTTCACTGAATATGGAAACTGCTTTACTTTTAATCACAATGATCTTTCAGCAAGAAGAGTGAGTTTGTCTGGAAGAGGCTTACATTTGCTTTTTGATGTCCAACAGGTATAGCTATCCTAAGGATTATAAACAACAAATCATATCATAACTTCTAAATTAATGGAGGGGTTTGCTTTTTTGTTTGTATGTTCATTTTGAGTTTGGTTTGGGGTTTTGGTTTAGTCGGTTTTATATAGACCTCCAGAATTTCGTGCACAAAATTCTATATCAAGACTATTTCCAAATGAGAGGGTATTTTAAAAGAAAGGCCCAAATACAGATTTAAAAAGTCAGAATTATTATTTAGTCTGTCCCCAGCTAAGGGGTTCTGAAAGTTGTGAGTGAGCATATAAATGCACAAATAATCTACAACTGAAACATGACATCAGAGCAGTGATTTAATTTTATACAAGCAGTTTAGGATAACATCATTTTATATAATGGCCCAGTAGGTAAGGTCATATAATGCCAGCGTCTAAGTAGCACTGAATTTTAGTTGCAGCAGCAGCTGCAAGTGCTCAGTGCCAGGCAAGACCTGGTCTTTGCACTGTAAACAGTTTCTGACATTAGAATTGCCTTTGATCAACAAAAAGTAGAAAACAGGGAATATCACCTTGTGAGATCAGGGAAGAAATCTAAAATATGGACTGATAAATGACTTAGACATTTGCTTTTGTTCTTTAGGAAGTATGAGTCAGGAGTGAAAGGTTCTGAAGAGAACAGTGGAAAGTCTGCTGAAATGTGACAGGTAGTTGCAAGAAAAGGAATAAATATCCAAGATATGAGTAAATGCTCATCTATGCCTTCTAGCTTTTGAAATTAAGGGATGCCAAAAGGAATAAAAAACTTGAAAGCTTATAGTCACTGGAAGGAAACCCATAGAGGTAATGAACAAAGGAAATTCAAGTTAGTTTACTTCCATACTTTCCTGTTAATTGCCAAAAATATGACTAGAGATACAAGACTTGATAGCTTAGTACCACATTAAGTATAGCTAAAGCTTCGGATAGTAAGCAAAGGCAAAACTACTTTAAATAATTCTTTTTGTATCAGGACCAATTCACTGATGAACCTGCTCTTGGTTATACTGATGCTGGAATAACTTTTGTTATCCATTCACCCCAAGAGATTCCACGCTTTGATGGTTTAGGTTTGTTAACACCAGTCGGCACGCACACACAGGTCGCAATTCACCAACTGAAGGTAAGGACTTTGTCCATTATCTGGAAGTAGTGGTCTCTACTGCCTCTAATTCTCTTCTGAACCAATGACAATGTTGGAATGTAAAATATTTATCATGCCTAAGTGACTCCTAATAATATTTTCTCCAGACAAAAACAGATTACTGCTGTTTTGGGGAGGATGTCACTGGTCTTCCTAATTTGTCTTTATCAAAGTCAGCCTTTCTTTCCTATCCCCTTACAGTCTCACTGACATTTAATGACACAAGGACATCACAGCATTTCCCCATCAACACATTCTGTTCCCATAAAGGGTGTCTCAGATTCCTAGTGGAATCCAAGTGGAATGGACCACCGTTTTGCACTAGGCTGTCTGATCAGGCCCTACTTTTGCTGTGACAGAGAGGAGATGATTTTTTTTAATCCCAAGAGCACAAACTGTAACTGCCTCCAATTAAATCACAATGTTACTGTTTATGTCTTCAACAGGCTTCCTTCAGCATTTTAAAATGTGAGAAAACAATATCTAAATTTAAAACAGAGACAAAAAAAAATTTCATCTTTTGTTATTATTACCCTACAGTCAATTATCCAAGAATACCCATGGGGAGAGTGCAAGCCTGATATAAAGCTGCAGTACCACAAGATTTATAGTACTAATGGATGTTTGCTGGAATGCAAAGCCCGGTACATACAGGACTGGTGTGGCTGTTTGCCATTCATTCTTCCAGGTATTTCTCAGGAGTATCATCATACCAGACACTGATCATCTTCCTAGGAGACCTCACATTTTATTGAACAGTGAAGGAGATGGAGCACATGTTTGGTGGATTCCTACAGCTGGATTAACTAAAATTCCAAGAAAAGACATTTGGTCAACTCTAGACCTAGCATCTGGGTCATTATCTATTCTTAGGATACAGTCCAAACAACTGGAAGAAAATATCATGCCTCAGGAGTGTAAGACAAAGTCTATAGTCTTCAATATGACTTCCCAAAGAGCTGGAACTATATCCATAAGAAGTCATATTTTCACATATAGCCAGAAAAATCATTTTACAGGTGTTTAGCAACCACAGCAGAACTGCTCGCTTGAAGACCGAATCTGAGGTCCTACACATGAACATGGAAATAGCCTGGCACCAGAATTGGGCTCTGCAAAAGCCAAAAGGCTGTGTGGAGCATTCTAATCAACCTCAAATGCAGGGTGTATGCTATAATACTCCTCTCAAGAATACAGGCACTTTAATCACTGCAGACATGTAAAGCAGTAACACTGAGCACACCTTTTCAGCATTAAATGTAATGATAATATTATCATCCCTCCTTAAAGCAAGACCTAGATCACAAATCTCTGCTGTTGCAGATATTTTGTCAAAACTAGTGGAAAAGAAAGCCACTAGTTCATAAGAAAAGCCACAAGAAAGCCTGCACTTTCTGACTCAATGTATTTTTTAAATATGCTCAAGCAAGGTAGAATGCTTTTACTAAAGTAGACCCATTAATGTGTAATCTTTAGCCTGCTTGTTTGAGAACCTTTTGGAAAGGTGGTTGGCAGTCTTCTGGAAAATGTCATGGAAAGGGTTTTGAGAAGGCAATTAAGCCTGGGGCTCCTGTACCCAGGGTGAGAGCTGTACACAACAACAATTAGATAAAGGAGAGCAACACTGTGTGCTAAACTTCTACATAACATTTCCATGTGAGGGAAAAAATCGGGGTGAACCTGAGGACATCTGAAATCTGAAAATTTTGCTATTAGCTTAGGGTACTACCTTACCCGTCCAAAAAACTCTTACATGAAGTTAAAAACTTCTGCAGAAACACATGGGATGTAATCATATATCAAATCTACCTCACTTGTTTTGGGGTTTTTTTTATTTGCACTAGGAAAATCAGAAATTCATGTCTTTAGCAAGCTAACACAAAGAGTGAACCACAAGCTTAAAGGTAGTACTGGTTGGTACATATAATGAAGATGTTTGCTGCAACAGCAGCCTCCTGGCTTGGTCTGTTTTCTCTTTTCCCTGTGTACCCATTCTGGTGTTGGCAACTGCACTGTGCCCAGCTGAATTAATTTCTCAGTTGTGCAATCATTAATGTGAAGTGATGAACAGGCTCTGATGACATTACATTTCAGTTTAGCACAATTAGAGCTAAGGGTTAGATTGTTAATTTAGCTTCCTAAAGCTTGTTATTTATTTTTAGGAAATGGAACAGAATGTGACTTGTTGAAGTTTTACAAATGTGTTTATCCAGCAGTCTGTAAGTAATAACTTTATATTCATGTTTTCTAAGCCAATTCCAAATAGTAGACAATATCTATCAATTAAAACAAAATACTGAAAGTAATCTGAAATGGAGTACATCCCAGTTCATTTACTAGTTTGAAAATAGAGACCAGACAGAGCATGATATATATATCCATTAAAAAAAAAAAAAAAAAAAAAAAAACCAACCAAAAAACCAAACAAAAAAACCCAAACCAAAATAAAAAAAAACCCTCCCAAAAATAACACCCCACCCAACAAACAAGTAGAAGAATTCCTTTTCAGCAATGAGAAATGGTTTAAAGTGGAAGAACGTTTAATTAACCTGTTTTCAGTTACCAAGCCTCTGGCTATCATTTTCACATCTTCGTAGTATCACCTTTCTAGATTCAATGTTGTATTCTTTGTGCAAGAAGAGCGAACAGCACAGTAATAAAAAGATTCCTAACTGATGAAAATATAAATCACTGGACTTGAAGGTTTTGTCATTTCAAAAGTAAAATCAATTATAAATTTTCAAAGCTCTTCAAATGCAATTCTTTTCCATAAACAAATGATCTGCACATAGTAGATATAAGATCTGTAAGTCACTAGAACAGATATTCTGGAAAATACTGAAAATGGTAACCTGACAAGTAACTTCCCATGAACTTGAGAAAGCTTCCTTTTTAATTATTTTGCTTTCTGCTGTGTAACGTGATTCTCTCTTCCAAAAGGAATGAGTGATTAGTAGACTAACAAGTTGGGGTGGAAGGGGGAACCGTGCAGGGGTTTATTTCTGTTTTGATTAGGTGTGTGCAGCATTCAGGAAGATCTACTACAGTGACCAATGATCGTTTTTTCCTGTGGCTCTTTTGAAATAGATTTCACTAAGTTCGCTCTCTTATATAACCTTGATCTTCGAAAGCCTGTCCTGTGGTTTATTATTTTACTTAACCAATATTTGATGACTGAATTTCAAAGAAACTACAGAGCAATAAACAAAAATTACCCCAAAGTCCTATCAAGGATTCAGAGCCGGACCCCAGAAGGAACTGGCATCAAAGTACTGTACATGGTGAACCTGGTTTATAGGTTGTAGGTGTATGGTCCCCAGGATCCCATTTTAGGGGCTGACTCTCCCTTGACAGTGCTGGAGAGGTAAGACATCTGACAACAAAATCTAAAGTGACAGCACACTGATCCAGTATCTGCAGGACCTACTACCACTTTCATGAGCAGCCAGACCTGCAGAATTTTATTACTTTGTTTTCATATTTGAAGAAACAAAGCTTTCCCTAAGACTCCTAGCTGTCTTGAGCCCAACTATCAAATGGCAGGCAGGGGTTAAGGTAAAGTGAATTTAGCTTACCAAGGTTTTTATATAGTTATCAGATGATAGTAAACTACAACTGGAATTGCTTTGGAAGCCACTTCTGTGCATTGAAATGAGTTGGGCAGACATCAAGGCATCAAGACCAAGGATATACTCCTAACTATGTAATTAGAAAGCTAGCACAGAACATGGAAATGCTTCTGTTGTCCTATTGTTCAACTGAGGATGAGAAATAATGAGCACACAAAGCCCTGATAAAGGCAGAAAGACTTAAAGGTGCTAAATTTCTTTGGAAAAAAGTGAGCAAAATATCCCAACCTTTATTATTGGGCATCAGTTTCCCAAATGACAGTTATAAATACTTATTTGTTTCTTCAAAACTGGCAAGTATCTGCTTTTCTCAGGATAATTAACCCATATATTTATCAAAGCCAGTTAAAAGTCATTTAGTAAGTTTTTTCAAAAAATTTTTAAACTCTGTGCTTTTTTTTAGAAATATTGTATAAATTTTTTCTCCTGAAATTTCAGATGATATAGAAATAAAAGGATTATGTACAGTAGGAACACACAATTCCACTTGCCCTGCCCCATGTGAAGAAACAGATTATCCCACCACTGTCACCTATTCAAGTTTTGGAGGAGAAAAAGCCATAAAATATTTTTCTGAAAAACTGAAGAAAAGCCCAGAATACATCAGGTAATCTTGCTTAACCCCTTGTCTAATAAAAAAATTATAAATTCCTTTTAACTGTTCTAACAGACAATACAGTGAAAATATGAACATAAAAGATATTCTTATGTGGGGTATTAATAACATTGTCTGTGAGATAATACAATCTCTTAGACAAAACTACTTAAGATTTATATGCATATATATAATATACTTAGATACATCTAAGACTGTGGATAAGAAAGATATGATCTACTTGTCAAAGAGCATTTAACACAGTTTCATAGACTGAATTGCCTCTTGCTCACAGCTGTAGATCTCAGCAGTACAAAGTATTAAGGCAGGTGCTACATGAACTCATAGTATGTACAACATCAAAGTATGTTTATAAAAAACTGCAGAAAATTTGGTTAAGGAAATATTTATGAGTTTCATTGTCTCAGTGACTTCAGTTTTCTCACTTTTGAAGCCATCAGTCTCCAAATGCTTGCATATGTTTATACATGATCAGGAACTATACAAATCGTAGAATAGTTTGGATTGGACAGGACCTTTAATGGTCAAGTAGTCCAAGCCCCTCCTGCAATGACCAAGGACATCTTCAACTGTATCAGGTTGCTCAAATCTACATCCAACATGACCTTGAATGTTTCCAGGGATGGGGCATCTACCAACTCTCTGGTCCCCCTGTTCCAATGTTTCACCACCCTCATTGTAAAAAATGTCTTCCTTATACCTAGTCTGAATCCACTCTATTTTAGTTTAAAACCATTACCTCTTGTCTTATATCTACAGGCCCTACTAAAAAGTCTGTTCCCAATGAAGATTATGAAAATTGAACCTGTTGTTATACACAAAGGATATTAATCCTTTGAGGACATTTTATCTTTGTTGATTATTTTATTGTCTGTAAACATCATAAGTAATCCAGTAATTATTCAATTAAGCAAGTGAACATACAGGACATTTCCCTGTTACTAAGCTTTAACCAATAGGAATCCAGCCCATGCATTAATGAGTACATATTCCAAACTATAAAACATAGAGATCTATTTATTTCTGAAGATGCAAGAAGGGAAAAGTTAAATATTTATTGGATAGTTCTGCTAGCAACTCCGTGACAATGGTACGAGTCTTATTAACAGAAGCTATGAGAATAAGATTATTTTTACTAATCAGTGCTACCTGAGTTTTAGAATTATCACCCAAAGAGACAGAAATTATTATTTTGTATATAAAGTAATTTATTTTCATTATTATTGTTAATGAGCTCATTGTCACTGTCAACGCAAGAATCTGTAGCTGTTCACATTTCTGAATGTGAAGAGTCATAGAATGGTTTGGGTTGGTAGAGACCTTAAAGATCATCTTGTTCCAACCTCCTTGCCATAGGCAGGGATACCACCCACGAGATCAGGTTGCTCAAAGTCCCATCCAATCTGGTGTAGAATAATTCCAGGGACAGGGCATCCACACATTCCCTGGGCACCTTGTTCCTGTGCCTCACCACCCTCACAATAAAGAATTTCTTCCTAATACCTAATCTAGACCTATCCTCTTTCAGTTTAAAGCCATTCTTCCCTGTCCTATCCCTACATATTCTTGTGAAAAATCCCTCTCCAGCTTTTTGTAGGCCCCCTTAATGTGTTGGAAGGCTGCTATAATTTCTCCCTGAAGGCTTCTCTTTCCAAGGCTGAACAGCCCCAACTCTCTACTCTCTCAGCCTGTGTTCATAGGAGAGGTGCTCCTACCCTGTGATCATCTTCACGGCCCTTCTCTGGACTTGCTCCAACTGAGATTTACCTACTCTCCCATTTTTGCAGCAAGCAAGAACATAATTAGGTAAGCAAGGCTATTAGCAGAGGATAAAACTAAACCTCTGAATATAGGACAAGCACTGTTCTGCACAAATATGCCCATTGGAATAAGCACAATTAAATATGCAGTTGCACATAATCAAGAAGGGTAGACTACATTTCCAGGCACTTTATATGCTGTAGGTCACAATGCTTGACATTTCCACCTAAGTTTACCTCAGTGACCCTTAAAAACTACAAGTCTATCTCACAGTACAGACCTAGAGTTACTTTTTCAATATAGCATGAAGATCTACTCCTCTGATAAGCTCCTGTTTTTATTAGGACACTTTAGTTCTTTTCCTTCTCTCATGTGTTAGGGTAACACTAATCTAATTTTGCATTAAAAGACATCATCACTCCCCCTGAACTCAGACCATGCTGGTAGATGTTGGTAAAAATGAACAGCACTCCTGACTGTCTCAAGTAAACTGTATGTATTTGTCATTAGGCAAAACCTTGTGCGTATTGAGATTAAATATCATGATCTGAGCTACAAAATAACACAGCAGCAGAAGGCCTTGACTATATCTGAGTTGCTTGGTAAGTGTATGTTTAAAATGCATTTATTGCTGATTAATAATTTATCTAAAACTAATAAAAAAATCCCACCTTACTAGACTAAAAAAACCAGCCTTTTTTATTCTCTCTCCTCTTGAATCAAAGACTATGTAGGCTTCTGAAGAAAAATCAATACTTTTAATATTATAATGGTAATAATCATGTCTGTCTCATGGCCATTTTTGATACTGTCTCCTGTAAATCTATTAAAAAACCTGTGGTAGGGAGAGCAACTGAGAGTAAGAATTAAGTTTGGCACTAATTTATAGCTATATCACACACGGGACTGTAAGAATAGTGACATTTACGGGATTTGGAGGGCAGAGGGAGAACATGGGGAGGAGAAACAAGGGAACAGTTAAAAAGGCAGGGGAGTAAGAAATATTTTAAGTATCTCTTTCCCAGTAGGATGTTTTGTATTGTACTTGCTTTATTTACAATTTTCAAAACCACATTAGTTTTCTTCAGTAAACATTCTTAAGAATATTAATTCTGTTTTCTTAAAGTGATGGATTATGTATATTGAATCTATTTAACACTTGAGCCTGGCAGGTTTTGTTTGCTTGCTAGACTAAACTAAATGCTTTGGATGACAAGTGTTTATTTCCTTCTATTACAGCTGAAGTAGGTGGCCAGCTTGGATTGTTTTGTGGTGCCAGTATGATTACAATCATAGAACTGCTCGAGTACATTTTTACTAACTTCTGTTGGATGTGCATCTTTCTTCTATTGAAGGCTCCTGAAATGCCTCAGTGGAACAATCCATCCCAGAATCAACCAACACATAAGGAAAAAAAGAGGGGAATACAAGAATGTTAGTGACTTGTAGAAGTCCAGAACTGATTGGTCTTGCAACTTCCTTTTCTTTTTGAGATCCAAAGGAAACAGTAATATTTTGCATTGCTCCCTTCTCTGCACTCCTTATTCACCCTGCTTCTTTTATTGTCTAGAACTATTTAACTGTACTAAATAACTTCAAAAAGAGCACTTTGCAAAGTCTCACTTTCCTTCTCATGTAAAGACAAATGTAATCTTTACCTAAAATTTTACTTTAATAAATTAACTTTTTTTTTAAAAGCATAGCAAGTGATGCTGACATACAACACAATTTAGCATTTATGACCCAGTTTTTATCTTCTGTATTTTGAGCGACAAGAAAGAATACACATACTATATTATCACACACAAGTCTCTTGACCACCATAAAGGTGGAGCATTGCTATGCTGAAAAAGCAGGTTCCTTATTAACGATGAAGTCTTTTCTAGTAGGTTCCACTGTTACACGTTCCAGTGAAGAACATGGAGGCTTTGCCTAGCAGAATCAGGAACGTCCCTAATAACATAAAATCTACAATCTGTTTTTCTGAAACATCCAAAATATCTCGTGAGTTTGTCAGCTACTATGGAGAACCACAGGGCATTTGAGTGGATGGCAAGTGAGCAAACATAGGCCACGTTCGTTGTTTAATGTCATGGAAGACAATAATAAAGACTAAAGGCTTCATCTAAGTCTTACGCAAAATCAGTGAGTGTAAGAATTCTGTGGCTCCTGTGCTAATTCAGGCTTCCTGAATGTTTATTCCTTTAAAAGTGTTCAGAAAAGCTTCTGTGATTTTGTACATTTGTGTGGGTCTGTAGAGCAGTAGTGGTTTAGTCTTGCGTTTTTTTAAGAAGATTACGATGAGTAAATAAATTAGTAAGTGTACCTACTAAACAGCCAAGTCCTTAAGGTTAGATATAAAATAATGAAAATAGTACCATTTGGCCATCATTTGCAACAGCTTCCCTTCAACATAAGCCCTAGGATATGCAATTCAAGAAATACAGGAAATATTTTTTGCTTCCTAGAAAGAGATGCCTTGATTTTTGTCCTCTAGTTGCAGACTCGAGAGACCTTAATGTTAAAGATTTTTTGCTCTATTTTTTTTATTGGTCACTTCACGTCTGCTGGGACTTGTTCCACTCACTACTACCAAGCACACAAACATTTGGCTCAGCAGCCATACAAAAAAGGTCATTGTAACCCCATTGTCCAAGGTGTGTATTGGCCAACACAGAGGAAGAATAGAAAGAATAGAGCAAACATACTGCAATATTTCTCTAAAGACTTCTCACAGCCTCAAACTGTGGAATTCTTAAGCCAGAAGAAATTATGGGTTTGGAAGTAGGAATCAGGTATTATCTGACTTCTGGATAAAAAGAAAAGCAGGGAAAAGTTTAAACATAGTAATCTAGCACACTTTGTATTTCAGAGATCAAAGTGGTTTGTAGCTATCAATCATAATGATCTTTTTTGGTTTGTTTGCTTCTGCTAATAAGGGCTAAATAAAATAAAATTAGTATTGTAAGGACTAAACAAAACTGGTATTGTTTCTGTTCAAAAGTTCAAGTGAAATGAAGCACAGAACATGCTAAAAAGCAGCCAAAAAAAAAAGACAGTTCTCAGACAAGGAAGGTACTTGCATCTTTGCTTAGTTTAACAAGACTAAAATGACTTTTGCTTACTCCACTGACTTTGAACAAGGACAGTGGAAATCACTGCTTGGTTACAGATTCTTCTAACATACGTGGCAGAAGGAGCTCTGAAGAAAGCAGAAAGACTTGTTTTGCCCAAGGTCAAGTGACAGACTCAGATGGGGTTTTTTTTTCAGCAATGGCTTGTGATAAGATTATATAAAGCAATTGATTCCCCAGCACAGCTAAATATAGCAAGTGTGTTGTGCAGCAGAGCAGAAGTAAGGGTGCTTTTGTATTTTGATGTATGACTTCTCCTCTATTGTGGTAACAGAATTTTAAAAAGTCTTAAGAAAGTGTTTGGCTTTACTGGGTAGGTGACAATGTCATATCTATAAGGAGAGCAGAAGCGACATATTTTAACAGCTTGACCAGGTCACATCCCAGTTTAGCATTACTTTGCTACTTGTTCGTTCCCTTTTCCTTTTCACAAGTGAACATCCATGCTCCAACTAAACATATCGGCAAGCTTTTCCCATGGTAATTGTTTGATTCCAAAATATTAATCCTAACAATGAAATTAGTGCCATGATTGGGAAAGCCCCCTCGGGCTTCTCCCAAGTTCTTGTCTGATGTGCACAAAGAGATGCAACACAGAATTTTGTGGAAAAAAATTAAAAATTAAATGCATTCTGTAGAAGTCACTGAACTTTATTTAACACCGTAGAGAATCTCATGCAGTTGCATACATTTTCTGAAGAATGGAGGGAGGCAATTAATTTATGTGGATAATGACCTGTGTTTGGGAGCTCTGGATTTTATGACCACAGAGTATTGTTGCGTTCCCTTATGGATGGTATTCATTTCACACCCTTAGGCAGTAGATCAGAGTGTAAAATAGCTCTTGGTACAAGGAAGACAGTTTTATAAACTATCAGAGAACTTGCCATGAGAGACTGTGGCAGGGAAAGGTTGGAGAAAGTTAAAGACATGCATCATACCTTCTGACAAGTTTCTTTAGCTCATTTCCTTTCTTCTTCTAATTAAGATATTTCACAAGGCTACTATTGCAATGAAAATGTACCTCTAAAGGAGTGTCAAGGAACATTTTTTTCCAAAGAGCTCAGGAATCAGGCCTGGCACTTGCTTATTTGGTAAAGTAAAATGTACATAGGATTTGGATCAGTCTGTCATGCAGTAAATTAATTCATTGCAGCACCTCACCAGCAGATGCCCCACTTGCCTTAGGCAGCTGTTCACAAGCCTTCATGTGCATAGAGTTGATTTCTTAGCACCTATTATAGAATTACTCAGGGTAACTGAAGATTATTTCCCTCAGGTTAATGATGTATGAGGAAATGATGAGCTGAGGAAAATATTTCAAAGGAGCTGTTGGCAAACCTGATGTTACTCAGCCTGGATCAAGTGACATCATCTTTGCAGCACAGTGTTTAGATTGATTTCTGAGGTAAACAAACAGAAGTGTACAGCCATCTTCGTTCTGCAACAAAATAAGCTGATCAAAGCATCTCCTAAGGAGCTTATACAAGCCAGCTGATCCAATGTTACTTAAAAGTCCTGGTTAAGGTAAAATAAGTATTTCCTTAATCCTCACCAATTCTTGAAGCTGAAACTAAACGGGGGGGGGAAAGTATTTCCCTACAAATCACTCAAGCTTGCAGGTTGCTAGCTGTGCCTAACCCCTAGCCCAAATACACTGTGTGTGAGTCTGGTGCTGGCAAAATCTCAAAAAGCTGTCTTCCTCACCTGAGTAGTATGCCATGGCAGCATGAGACAGCCCCTTAGTTTCTTACAGCTCCTTTCCAGCCAAATGGTTAAAGACTTATGGTTGCTCTGTATTTTGGAAAACCAAGCATCATCATGCAATTTTAAAAATTCAGATCCAGAGTTTTGTGTAAATTTTCCAACCTAAAAATGTCAAACAGCTTCAGACCATGCCCATGTAAATATACAGTTCACTTATCAATGGTATATACTCTAGTCTGGAAGTGTTACATCACACCTTCATCTTTTCCTGCAGTCTGAATAAATGGAATTTTCTGGGGTCGTTTTAGACCAAACATCTGAGAAATGTATGAATAAAAGTGGCAAACAATGCCCCACATGAAACAAACCAGATATGAGAAAAAAATATTTGACTGGAGAAACATCACAAAATGTCTGTTTTAAGACAAATTGTAACAAGCTGTTCACTGTTGAAACATGAAAATCAAACAAACAGCAGCAAGTAGGAGGAAAAAAAAAAGAAAAAAGGTAATACTGTTACTAAGAGGTTTACATTTCCTCAGGGAAATGAAGTCACATCGTGCAGTATGGCACCATATTTTAGAGAATTCATTTGTCCTGAAGAGTAATTTGCTGGTTGCTCTTTATTTTCCAGTATCCCAGTTCAGACAAGGACTCGCCTGTGTGGAGTACCTCACAAAACACAGACCCTGTTCCAAAGGTCTTTCAGCTTTAGAAAACTGCAAGGCATCTGTCTCCTTCCTCAATTCAAAGCACCTAAGTGCTTGGGAGGATGCTTTACTTCATCAGATAAGAAAGTGTGGTTAGGTAGGCAACGGCTATTACCTTTTCTCTCATTCTTACTGCTTGCTCAGAAACATTAGATGCCTTAACATAAAACAAATGGCCTAAATAGGGAGCAGACAACAGCAACGGTGCTGTCATAGGAATGGACCTGACCCTTCCTGAGTCTCCCTTCATGTTATGCACCTGAAGAAGAGGTGAGCAGCAATGGTTTCAAATTAGGTTGAACATCCAAGCTTTCTGCCACCCAGTTGTTTTGATGACATCTTTGAGTCTGCTCCAGCAAATACTCATCCACATAAGCTCTGCTGGTGACACTAGCAAATACTGCATTATGAGGTTTACATTTAAATTTGGAGACAACCTATTCATTCTTTATTGCTGATACACAACCGAATTCTCACTAGTTGGCATTGCCAGATTCTCAGATACCATGGGAGGTTTTCAGTACAATATGCCAATAAGAAACTTCTGGCAGAAAACTCTGTCTGGAAATCAAGAACACTATAAGCAAATTAGTATTATTCAGTTACAAAGATACATCCAAGAGGGGAAACAACCTCTTTATGGAAGAGGAAGGGGTACTTTCCAACTGAAGAAGGGAGTATTTGGTACAGTTCATACCTCTGAGGAAAATCAGAAGGACTGAGAATCCAAACAGCTCCAAACAGGGAAACGCTAGACTTTTTCTTTCTTCTTTCTTCTTTTTTGCCTCTGTGTCTTTTATAACACCAAACTTCTTCTAAAGGCAGAAACTCCTACTGAGTTTTCATCCAGCAATGGAATTCAGCTCCATTAATTAACACTTACATGAAACACTCATTACATTCTCACAGTGTGAAGTCAACCATTATGGTTCAGAATTCAATTGTATAATTCTGTCGTTTTTCCCTTAATAAAGAATATAAACAAGTCCACAAACTGATCAGTAATTTACATGATTTCAAGACCAGATCCAGGATGCCATGCAAGGAAAATATGCAATGGCTACTTATCAATATGAATGTCATTAACAACAAAATCCTATGCAATAGTAGTTAAAGCTAGCAAAATCAAGGACAAAATTTGACTAATTTTTATTTCAGTCTCTCTGTCTTGATTTATAAATACTACATTATCCAAACACTTTCTACCTTCAAATAACCAGCTGAAAGAGGTTGAGGGTTAGTTTTTGAGATTGCTCAGCAATCAGCTGAACAGAATGGCTCTCCTGCTGAGAAAGCTTTGAGTGGAATGGATTTATATAATGTATTCTGAATGCATGCATTTGGCTACGTATTACTAACAACAGATTAATTAAATAAAGCATATGCAGAATTTGATAATTAAAATAAATGTATAGTTCACATGCATCAGTAGATTAATATTTGCCCTAAGGAGGTTAAGGACAGCAAAACAGAAAACAGATGCCGGGCATCTCTCAGATCCATAAACCAAAACAATTCCTTTGGCCATGCTTACAGAATTGTTGGTGCTCAACTTTTTCCTGCTAAAAGTGAAAAAGCAGCAACATTGCTTTGTACTGTTTCTTTGGGTGCTGACAGAAGAAAGTCATCAGCAGGGACCAGAGTCTCCAGCACCTTGCAAGCCAGTCTCCCTTGCCCAAGCCCCCTGCACCCACAGAGCCACACTCCCTCTGCTACAGGGCAAGGCAGGTGCATCCCAAATGCTGCTGCTTGTGCAAGTGTCCAAACAATGAGAGGAGTCCAAATGAGGCCTGGTGCTCAGGAAGGAACAAGTCTGTTTTCTGCAGCCTCCTGATTATCTGTTCCACCTGCCCCTGGAGGGAGGAAACAGGCATCATTGAAAAAGCCACAGCAGTGCTTAAAGGTATTGCCTGATTGAGCTGTGTGTTGGTGGGTGGGAACTATTCCTTTCATAGCCTAATTTCCTGCTCAGAATTCTATTCCCCTGATTGCTACTACATTTTTTTGCACCAAGCTGTGCACTGATAGAATTCACCCACTTGCTTATCAGCCACGAGAAAGCTGCTTTTGTTTTTCCATGGGCTGGGAGCCTTCCAGCATATGTTTCTGGTTTAGGAGGAGGAGATGTTCCAACCTGACCTAGTGACTGTGGTTAGTAACTCCAATGACCTATGGATATTTTCAAGTACAGTGAGCAAGTAAAATGGTCCTGATAAATACAACCCAAAGCGCAAATCCGCATTACTGAGATGCACAGAAGGGAAAGGGAATTGTTATAGAAATAGATGAGGGAAAGAAGCAAGGACTCTTCAACATCAGTCCCTCCAGTTCACCCACATTCTCACAATTAAAGATTGTGCAGTAGCTTGAAGACTCTAGAACTGCAGAACAGAACAGAAGCATCAGATCCGGAGACTTTAGGCATACAGCAGGTATGAGCAGTCTGTAAACAGTCCAGAAAAAAATATATTAGTTTTTTCTTTTTTGCAAGTATTTTTCATTCCAGTCTTCAATTCAGAGACACTTTCAGCAACATTTGTCTTACTAGAACTTTTCTTTTTTGTATATTTACCAGAGGGCTATATTAGAAATGAACATAAGGTACAGAAATAGATGTGTAAAATGGACTACATTGCATTGGGAGTGATAGCGTTGATCAGTCGAAACTGGAACTCCTAGCAGAGAACCAAGCACTCTAAAACAGAAGCCACTCCTAAAGTGCTGAGATGTCTTTCAAACAACTATTTCCACTAACAGACTAGATAAATGCATCATGGTAATGCCCTAACATAACGCTGTCTTGCAGCAATGTTACAGTTGCCGCAAGTCTCCAGGTTCATGGGGACAATGAAATTGGCTGCTATGCAAGCGGAAACGACCCAAAAATCCTTGTATGAGAAACTATCCATGAATTATGAATTTAAATATTTAGAAAGATATGTTTTGTAATTCTTAATAATTAAAACAATTATCTCAAAATAGGATTTACATTGTAACAAATTTTGGTTATTTTAGAATGGTTTTCCTCTAAGAGCTTCCTCTAAAGGTAGCTACAGGAATACTGTGTGCTGCTTGGGTAGAGTTTAACTCATTACCTTGAATTGAAGTAACAACACCATTGTTTTAACTCATTACCTTGAATTGAAGTTACAACACCATTGTTACATAGTCATTACCAAAATGTTACCAAAGATCTATGGCATTGTATCAATTCCTTATGTATATATTGGAATGTTTGATCTTCATTTAAAATGGGAGCTTATGTTACATCCGTTTACACAACAGGTGTTACAATACAAAGTATTGACACATTCATCAGAGGCAAAACATCTGTTTTGTGTATTCCTGAATTAAAATGTAATGATGCATGGTTTTTAAATAACATCAATACCACCAGTATTAGATAAAACAACCACAGACATTACACTGATGTCTGAAGTCCAAAGCAGAATTAGAAGAAGTCAAGAAGGGAAAGGCTTGTGATTTTCTTCAGGGTGCCAGGGGCAGTCAAGGGCAAGGTGAGAATTCAACACTTAGTGAAAACAAAACCAGTGAACCAAAAGGATGGACAGTGTCCCTTGAGAGCTATGCAGCAGGGTTTATAAAATTAGGTTCAAGTGAAAATTGAGGTTGAGCCTCTCACAGAGGTAGAGACCTGATCATTAAACCAGCACTTTTGTCCAGATAGCCTCTCTTTTCATCCTTATAAAATGAACAGTGGAAGTAAACAATTGCTTTCAAAACTAAATACTTACCTGTATAAATAGAATTGACCTTCCTTTTATTCCAGTGACCAAAGCAAAGCAGCAGTTTACTTCCATGGTCTTCCTTAGGAGGAGAATAGAGTACCTCAGGAAAGCAAGTTCTTCCAACAGCTGCTTAGATTTTGCAGTCTGTGCCACTCTTGCTACTCTATGCAAGAGTGTGCAGTGCACAAACATGTGCACAGTTCAAGGTGCCTGTTTGGTCAGAGATTAATTTCTCATCTTTTAAACAGGAGTGCTGCAGGCACAGCAGAGAGTGAACTGCCTGCTAGTCAGGAGAAAAGCAGCAACAACTAGCAAGGTGACCCTGTGTTTCTTCCCTTGCAAATACGTGCAAGATCCTGCTGCCTTCAACCAAAACCAAGCCTCCAGCACTCAAGGTAAGCCCATTTGCCTCCAGGCTGATGGCCAGCTGCTTCTCTGTACCCTTTTGCCAGGATGGTGACAGCAGGGGTAGTTGACAAGACTCTGGAGGTGCACAGTCCTGCAGCCACAGCGACCTCTCTGCCCCTTCCCTATCTGGCAGCAGACTCAGCCTTGGGACTGAAGACCAGACTTATCACAGAATATCCTGAGCTGGAAGGGAGCCACAAGGATCATCAAAGTCCAACTCCTGGCCCAGCACAGCCCCAAGAATCCCACTCTGCACCTGAGAACATTGTCCAAACCCTCCTCTAAATGCTCCTTGAACTCTGATTCTATGATTCCTCCTCATTCCTGCAAAACATCTGCAGTCTTACAAATTTCCTTCAGCCATAGTCCATGTGTTTGTTTAATCCAGAATTTACTATCTGCCTCTACTGAGTTTTGCCTGAGTATTAGTTGCAAACTCTTCACCCTGCAATAACATGGCTGATGGGATTGCAGTCTCTGCTCTCTGCAGAGGTGACAGCCCAGTGAAAAGCAAATCAGCCAGAAGGGCACAGAAAGACAACCTTCACTCTGCAGGAACACCATGCAAAGTGTTTGTGTCCATGTTGCAGCCTAACAAACATAAAGTAACTCAGTGCCAACCATACAAGTTCCTTTTCTCCAAGGAAAGTTTTATCTTCTACTTGTATATAAACAGATAATAAACATTAAAACACAGTAAGGTAAAACTATCCAGTTCACGGTACCTTCTCCTACAGACTTCAGTTTAAAAATCCCAAACAAAACAGACACATTTCTTTTTCAGGCAGCTCCTGTTCCACCCCTGGGTGACCTGTTGGATTCTATTAAAGTCTTTTTTACTGGGGTCAGGACAAAACAAGGCCCTACTCTTACTTTTTGCCATTTTTTTATAGCCTGGGATACTTCAACCAGTTTTGAGTTGCTGCTCAAGAAAAATTACTCTTCCTGCTAAAAACTAATGAACAACAAAAGAGAAGCCAAATCTAGCTAAGCAAATGTCTTATCAGTGTGTTTCTGACAATGCTGTGGAGCTTCAGTGGGGCCAGGCTGAAGTGCATCCAGCAAAGCCACCACAGGTCCAGAGCAGCCGCAGTCCCCGCCTTAGGACCACAAGCCTCATACCTTTTGCAAGACTAATACAAATTCAGCAACCCATCCCACTGCCTCCCTTTACATTTAAACTAAGAAAAGGCAGGATTTCCTTTTCTAAAGAGTGTTCCTCCATCCTGTTATGATTTTACAAAGTGATTGAAATCCGGTTTTTTTGGATGTAGAGTATTTAACCCAGGTGGTATTGCAGTGGGACATGAAGGTTTTGGTTTTTTTCTTTTTGCAGGGCACTGTTTCGTTATATGGAAAAAAGTATTCCTATTAATTATGGAAGGCAGAGAAGTAAGTTTTTGCTGTCACAGTGGAGGACACAAACAAGGAAAGTCCAAACTCTTGCACTGAAATGCTCTAACAGAGCACCTCTGACAATTTCACTGCCTTTTCCTCAGGATAGCACTCAAACTTTGGTCTGAGAGCTACAGGTAGGATTATACACCAAGCAACCATTATGGCTTTATCCTGTCAGCCTTGCAGAGCTTTCAAAGCCTGACACAATACTCTAACCCTTTGTTAAGGAAACTTCCCTGTAAAACCGTCCAGCAGCCACTCTGGCCATACCTGAGTTGGGACTGAGACCCCTTCACAGCTTCACACACCACACTTACCCAGTCAGACCAGGTTTCCTACCAGCTCGGTCACAGGTTTCCCATAGAAGAGCCTCAGATGTTCAGATCCTTCAAATAATTTAATCTTGCTGCCATAACTAAATAAAATAACAGCATGAGCTGATGCCTCTGAGGAGGGACCCCAAACAAAGGAACGCCCGGGCTTTTATACCCTCAGTCTGAGCACACCTAAGTCTGGGGGTCATTGGCTTCTGCGGTGTCTCTGGGTGTTTGGTCATCTGGCTGGGTTTCAGGTTCTCCTGCCCTTTGTTGTGCAAAGGGTTGGCACCAGGTCACAGCCTCTTGCCTGGGGCTCCTGCAACCCAGGGTTCAACCTGCAGCTCTCACTGCAGCTGCACGCGGAGCTACCTGCACTGAATGTATTCCTCAACACCTTTTTGCTTCCTGTTGCAACATTCTATATAGATTGCCTGGTATTACTGTAGCAACAGGGGGAAAAATATTAGCACACAGCAACACACAGCATTTAATTAGAAAACATGACATCATCTGACACAAAACAGGCTAGCTTCTTCCACTAGACAAAAAGAAACACAAAAACTGTGGACTGGCAGCTGTGCCAGTGAAGGGCTAGTAGTCGAAATGCGACATACCTGGGAATGCAAGAGACAAAAGAGATTGTCTCCAGCTGTAGTGCTGTGTTTTCCAATTGAAAATACAAGTCAACATTTACCTACAGATACCACAACAGGAAAATTAATCATGAACAATAACGAATAAGCAAAAAACCTATTCTAAGACAGGTATTTCATAACTAAAGGTTGAATTTTTCTTGACATCTCCATGATGAAAAATTTCATTATAGCTTGAGAAAATACTGACATCTCCAGTTTAACAATGTATGTATACCAAACCTTAAACTCACACAGTATGAGTTGGAGATGAGAAAACAATGCTTGCTTGCAATCTGAGACACTTTTGGATCATTTTAGTTGGAACTCAAGTGTTTCCCTGCTGTCCCTATTTGTACCCTTCCCTGCCAATAACTGCACTCCCAAGATTGCTCATATGTTCCACATTAAACAGAAAGAAGGACTCTAGGGACAAGGACTAGAAGTAACTACCCAGACCCCACACAGTGCTTTCATCAATATTACTACAGTATTACTGCACATTTTGTATAGGCCTCATGAGTATCCTCTTTTCTCCTGGACACGGGTCCAAGCAGCAAGGAAATAAAAGTGGCCTACCCAGAAGTTAAATGTGAGATATATGCCCTCTGTGGAAAAAGGATACTTACTCTTCAACCTCATTATACAGGTTTTTTTGCAAATCAGATTGTATTTGAAGACTGAATAGGTAAAACTAACATTAATTAAGTTGACTTGCACAAAATATCTGAAAATAACAGGACATAATTGGCTGTCTTTTCTTTCCAGGAATCTTAAAAAGAGTGTGTAGGACTCGCGAGAAATAGATGTGCATTTCTTCACACTTACTACATGGCATACTTCAGTGTGATTTATGAAGATGGTTTCTTTTTCACACAGTTCATTACAGCACTATGCTCATATTGACATAGGTGCTGAAGGTAGCATTACTGAACTCAGAGTTTTATTTCTTATCTGAAAACTATGGTTATGTAGTTTTTCTCGGTCTTTGTTTGTTTGTTTTTATTTTGAAACAAAGGCTCAAGGACTATTGGCTTAATTGGTCTCCAGTTCAGGATTATGTTCAACACCAACTAAGAACACTTTCAGCCTTTTGCCTGCACTCAGCTAAGTTCTGTCATTTTAAACACAAGTCAGTTGATTGAGGACTAGACAAGACACCACACTTACCAAAATGTAAAATCAATTCTGAAAGACTAGAATGACCTTGAGAACCTGCAATATAAAACCCCATACAGGTTTCCTGCCAGATATGTCTAACATATGAACAGATAGATCCCCATAACGCAGAATTGCTTCTCTTGAAAGTAGAGTTGTTCTGTAGCACTGAATCTGTACTAGGTGCATAATCATCTCTGAAAAAAAAAACCCAGTAGTAAAGTCAATGCCCATCTGATTGCTGGATATGGGGAATAGTCTGGAACAAAACCTTTATAAAGGAGATCACACAACTTCACCCCAGAATACTAATCACAAAATTGTTCTTACATTCCCTAGTAGCCATTATCTCCAAAACAACTGCATTGGTAAAAAGACCCGTTGATTACGATAAAAAAGAACATTAGCCTTTTCCTGCTAATAATAAAAAATGAATCAGTGGAGACAGCATGTATTGTTGCAGTTTTTCCACAACTGTCAGCCAGAAGTCTAAAGAACAGTAATAAAAAAATAGTGCCTAGTATGTGCAACTATAGATTGGGTAATGAAACCTCTTCCTTTTTTTTTTTTTATAGTTACATTCACACAGCTCTTTTTACTGTCTTATTACTTGCTCCCCCCTCATGTTCAGGTAGGTGTATGAAATGCCAACAGTTTCAAACTCTCTCCCCCAGGAAAGAAAGGATCTTGTTATAACAAAAAGTAAAATCTTGTTAAAATAAAACAGGACTGTAAGCCCAGTAACTTCCCTTTACTTGGAGACAATAAGCCAACACCATGACTGACAGAATTAATTTCCAGTTGCCCATAAATTCCCATCTGTACCACTATGCTTACTGTCTGATGACTGTTTGGAGAACATAAATGCCAAATTCTCTTCAAGTTTTCATACTGATAGAACATGATGACCGATTTTTTTTGTCTCCCTTTTAATATATGATGGCTCTGGAAATGCACTGGATAACATTTTACAGTTCGTGACAATATATGTAAGTGTTGACCTGTCTACATGGTGAATGAAAAACACATTTTAGGATACCGATGCCTCAGGCCTTGCCCTGCCTCCATGGAGACAGATGTTATTGACAAGGCTATCAGAATTTCAGAGTACAAGAGTGTACATTACAGTGCAGAGCTTGACTGCAGCACACTCAGATGTTTATTAGCTTTGGATTTTACCAGAGTTTTACTCAAAGAAAAGGTTCTGGGGTATACAGCTCCACCCAGTTTTTATTCATATCAAATGCTAGCATATCCTACTTCCTTCTTGTGCATATGATTGTCTTTCAAATGTGAACTTGCAACTAGTCACCTATGATTTGTACTAACAGCTACATTATACACCGTAACCAGGTCATAGAAAAAATCTCACATAACCTTATTGGCTTTGTCTTCATCTGTCCTTCCTGAAGGATGTCCTTTACATAGAATCATTGAGGTTGGAAAAGACCTCTAAGACCATTGAGTCCAACCATTAACTTAGCACTGCTGTGTTCATTGCTAAACCATATTCCCAAATGCCACATCTACATGTCTTTTGAACACTTCCAGGGATGCTGATTCCACCACTTCCCTGGGCAGTCTGTTCCTAAGCCTGAATACCCTTTCAGTGAAGACATTTTTGTGATAATTCTGTAAGTAGATATCCAAATGAGCATTTCATCCATTCTTTATTGTTCTGTTAAAAAAAAAAAGAATCAAACATGAAGTTATGTTTCCAGAGATTGTTCCTACCAAGCACCAAATCAGCATTGTGGAAGCCAATTGCAGTGCCAACTTTAAATTAGCACTAGAGTCCCAGAGTCCCCTGCATGGCCAGAGAACAAACACCATTGAAACCCAGTTTCTCCTGCCTATCCAAATTCAAAGGAAAGCATATGATCCAGAAGATTACAAACAGCCTAGCATTTCATACTTTGCAATTTCATGGCTGCTTTCCCCTTCTCCTTGCTTCAAGTTTTTTGGGTTTTTTTGGGGTTTTTTTGTTTGTTTGTTTACAAAAAATACTAAAATAAAATATGTGCATTTGTAAAGACCTTTGAAACAGACTTTGGTAATTACTCTGGCTCACGTTTCAGCTAGAGAGCTTCTATTGAAAAAGCAAATCACTGCAGTGCAATAAAAGAGGCCATAGAGCACATATAAAAGAACTAAATACCTGCAGAAGTGTTTAACTGTTATCTGAGAACAATATTTAACCAAAGTATAATTTTAGTAGCTGAATGTGGCATTTAAGTGAAGATCAGCTTCAGTAATAGAAGTGGTTAAGTGCCTGCCTAAATCATACTGAGATAAAAAGTTCTTATATGAACACAATACATGAGTTATCATTCTAGTGCTTTAAGAAACTGGTTATGTTACAGAGTAGCTTAAAAGGAGCTTTAATATTTTAAAGTTATTAAGAAGGTAGAATATAAAATCAGAGCATTATTTAAGTCTTCCGGCACTCCATCTTCCATCAGCTTGAAGTGTGATACAGAACTTCAGTTTCTTCAGAGCCATTTGCATGAATTACATCAATACACAACCACAGCTGTCAGAAATCCTGTGTCTTAAGGATCCACCACTAAAGTTTTGGTAAGCTTGATCAACTTCAAGTCCAAATTGCTGCTGTGCATCTAATCGAGTGAGGGCAACCTCTGATGGTGTCCTGGGATGTACAGTTGTCCAATAATGAGATGATGGAGAAGAAAGTGTATGGCTTCCTTTCTTCATTTCCCATTCCTAAAGCTTTGGTTGGTAATGTACATCCTGCTCAAAGTGGATGGCTAATAATTTTTGATTGTTAAATATTGTCCAAGAGTTTCAAAGGAAGGTATGCATTTTTGCAACCTTGTCTACTATTTTTGAAGCATTAATCCATTTTGAACATTACTTTAATCTGCGGATGTGATTCATTAACCTGAATGTGTGAGACTTTTGGACATTTGCAAATATTGGAACAATGACTTAATGATTTATTTAAATTTGGACTGCAAATTATTCTATGGAGAAAATACTTGTTTTGCATCAAACAATGAAATACCATTTTCTACCAAAAGAAAATCACAAGATTTCTATAGGTCAGTGGAAAAAATAATTTATTGCAATTTCTTTTGCACATTAACATGAAACATTTATACATATATATTCTGTGCTAATAAGGTATACTAGATATAGACAATTTTTGTACACAAAGTAATTGCACTATCCTATTTCATAATACAAATATTCAGAAATTATCAGTCTGATAAGAACAGATATTATTCACATAAAAATGCACTGTATACTGAAGTTATGGAAGATCTATGCATCCGATACGTTGTCCACTTTTACTAACTGTATCAGCTGATAAAAGACACTATGACCCTTTCCAAGCTTTACATCCCTTGATTATGCCATGATGCCTAGAATTTTACCAGGTCCTCCCAAGAAATAAAGTAAGATCATTTCTGAAAATTTGAGAGACCAAATCAAAAGGCAACTATGGCAACCATGTCCCGAGAGCATGCCTTCAATTCCAGGGGCTCCATGAGACAAGAATCAATGCACTACAAGTGGTCTAAAATTGTCCAGCAATCTATAATTAATATGACAATTTAATTTACTTAATACAAATCAATGAGAAATACATTGCAAGTGAACAGCATTTCAGTAGAAGTATATTGGCACATGCTTCAAATGGCAGCATCAGAAAAACAACTGCCCCCTTTCAATACAGAAGATGTTTACAAAGCATCTACAAAGGGAAAATGCAGCATACTATCCAAAGAGAAACCTTTTTCTAACCAGGAATTTACAGTGCATCAAATGTTATTCACAAAATGAATGGGAAGCATGGTAATAGCAGAACTAAATCCGATAACAATATTTATACAATAATTTTCATAATGCTGCTTTAGGTATTGTTTTTAAAAATAGTTCTTTAGGTTCATTGTTCTGCCCATCAACTGAAACACCTATCTTTCCAGCAATGTCATCAATTCACATAACCACTGTACTTCAGAGATGAAGATGAAGATGTGAAGCATCAGATTGAAGTGGTTAGTTGTGGCGTGCATTCTACACAGATTCATTCAATATTATCCAGGGGTAGGAATGACTGACGTGCAAAAATGCATATCAAGAAAAGGAAAGCTTGAAATACATGCTCATAGCAGAGATATAACAATACCAAACAATAAGGACAAGAAATTAGCAAGCAAGCCTGGAGGAAAATGGTGAGTATGATTTCAGGAGGAGGGCGAAAGACAATGGCACTGCATGTAGCAATGGGATATAATGTGAAATAACATCCATAACTCAAGCTTACTGCCAGGCACCCTATTTGGAGACAGTATTGCACCCTATCCAGCATCCTCTTCCTCTTCCCTCAGTTCAGAAAGCGTCTTGCTTTGTTTCCTTGAATGCATGCAAGTAGAATTCAAGAAGTAAGGGATTTTCTTTGAAGCAACAACATGGTGGGTTAATGCAGTGACAAAACACATTTTACAACTTGCAACCAATATCAGTAAATAAAAAGAAATAAAACAAAGCATAGGTAGGGCATGTATTTCTTTTGTATGTATTGTATGTAGGAATGTAACAATTCTTACATTCCCTGATGAACTACCAGCTATGAGGTACTTTAATTTGTTCCCATCAGTAATGTGGGAACAGGGCAGAAGATAAAGATATTTCAAAGTGGGGAGGGAGGAAAATTGCAGTCAGACATCTGAGGCTCTCTGTAAGATTTATTTTTTGCAACAAATCTGCTTCTCAAGAGAGAAGCTTCAGCTGAACCACTGTTAAAATAATAAAGATGGCAATAATTAATCTTAAAACATGCAAACAAGTAGATGCAAAATGAGTAATTGGCCACTGTTGCTTTTGTTCTACGTGTATTTTTGATACAATTCTATTTTTTGCTGTATTGGTATCATGGAAGAGATATCTTAAACGGGGAAAAAAGTAAAGGAGCAGCACTCCAAACCAACACTTTTTCTTGTAAATTAGGTCTTCCTCAGAAGAAACTGCTGCTCATGGCAACTGATATTAGAGCTGTCAACTTAGGAACCAAGTTTGAGGCGTGCTGAACTGTTTCAACTCTATCATTTTCTACAGGCCTAGCAGAGCAAGAGTATATTTTAAGAATTGCTTTCACATCTCTACAGCAGCTGTAAGTATTTTGTCCTCTTTCCTTACCATATATTTACTAGTGGTCTTCAGGGTAAAATATTATGCTGACAGATTTGCAAATGCTGAGCTAATAACTCTCTAATGGATATAATGAAAAGGAAAATATATCACTAATGTGCATCTATCCTAGATTAAAGATATTGGAGGTAGAAAACTTCAAAGTAAAAGCCTAATCATCAAAACTATCTTCTGGATGATTCAAGAACTATTTTCATGTTTACTTCTACAAGCCAATTCTTGCAATATTCTGGACCTTTCTGTACAGAAACTATATGGTAAACTACTTTCAGGAAGTTTACCATATAGTTTCTGAATATATGTTAACATGCTATATTTATTATTATGAACAGTCCCCCTGAAATTGGTGGCATCGCACACAATGATACATTTGCATTCTGAAAAATTTCTGAAAAGAAAACCAATACTACATCCTTGCATAAAGCAATGTGATTACTTTGAAGTAATCAAACATAAAAAGTTGGTTATCTAATTTCTGCTTTTGGATTACAAAATCACCTCTGACAAAATGATTATCAGTTCACATCACCACATCAAGGTATCTTTCTAATCTCTTATTCTCTGAAACTTAGTACAATTTAGAAGAGATACCTATGATGGGAGAAGTCCTTCTGACTGTAAGAATTACATCTATATCTTAATTTCAGAATTAACAAAAACTATCAAAATTAGAAAGACTTTTTGAATGTACTTAAACTGTGAGTCTTAAGTGCTCCTGAAAATCAGGCTCACAGTATGTTTCTGTCAGGTTTATTCCTGCCCCCATGTCTCCCTCTATAAAGCTCAATTACTAGGTTAATAGTATTAACAAGTATCTCTCAGGACTGTTGTGAGGATTAACAAAACTAAATGTCATACAAGATCTCTGAAAAGAAATTGCAACATTTAAAATCCTAAACTATCTGAACCTGATATTCATATTAAACAGGTGTGAGGCTGAAAACAAGGAAAATATCCACCTGACTCAGTACCTCCCTGAAATTTACATTTAAAATTACAATGTGCCCTGCTACAAATGATAGGACGTTTATAATGCAGAAAAAAAGAAGTGACAGGTGTTTAATTAAAGTATATTTTAAATACAACTATAGATTTGAAATAGTGATAGCCATGTGAAATTATAGTTAATCTTGTTGTAGAATAAGAATAGAAAAGTATTCTCAAAAGTGGCACTCAGAATATAATTAAATAATACATACTAAAATACAGAGTTTAAATGCAGAGTTAAAGTACAGGCTCTCCCCTGAAGTTTAATACCAGGGGTTAATATCGGGAGTTACCACTAAAAATTCATTATTCATATACTTGGGTACCAGTGGTAATAAATCTGGATTAGATCTCCTAAAGAGCCTTAACAGTTTAACAACCTAAACTTCATTTTCAGAAATACATGAGTATTCAGACATATCAATAATTTCCTGTGACTTACAAGAATTATTTCAGCCAAGATAATTCATGACTTTCATTATTTTCTTCAAGTGCATTTTTAAGATTAAATACATTAGTTTAAAACTCATTCTTTTTGTATTACTTTAGGGCAAAATTCAAGCTATGTAAATTACTTTTACCCATTTTTCTCCTCCGTGTTGACAATGGGTGGAATGTATGCACTTACTCAGCTATGGCAAAGCAGCTGGCATACTGTAACTCATAAGTTTGTAGCACACTTACGAGTCTAAATTTCGTTGGCTTTTACCGAGATTTTGGATAATACATGCCTGGAATTCTGAAATTGAGGCATAAGCTAAAAGACCACTCAGTGCTTGAAGAGCTTTACCCTACATCATTTTCAGAGGAGGACTTAGGCTCATATGTCATTAAAAGAAATAGTTTTCACCCTATATGTTTCTAAAGCAAGACCTCTACCATGCAACAGTCTCTGAACAACCCAGCAGGGGTTAACAGATCACCATACTCATCAGCTGTGAACCTGCTTGCAAGTAGTTGCTGGACTGTTGCCTAAATATTTGAAGGCACATTTATTCACTAACTGCAAGAAAACAAATGGTGAATTTTGAAGTGCTGATAACCAGACATGCTAGCTAAACAGAAATGGACATGATATTGCAAAATCTAGTACAGTGGAGAAATCTGTAAGAGGGAGATATAAATATTGAAACACTTGGCATTCCCTCAAGGACTTTTTGAAATCAAAAGTACTCTTTCAGGAACTGCACAAACTGCAAAGACAAATAATCAAGGACTTTCAAGTGCTGTCAAGATAGTAAATAGTGTTGTACAAAACTCTTCATATTTTTTTAGGGAATATTTAGTTTTGCAAATGCAAATGGATTTCAGTGGTTTAGATTAAATTTGTAATGTTTATGCCTTGTTTGAAAAAAAAAATTACATTCTAGTTACTCATACCTCTGTCTCTGTACTCTTTCTGGACAAAAACCAAACCTGCATTGGTTCTTTTTTGCCCTTCATAGAAACTGGACCCCTGTACTCCAGATGGAACTGAGGATCTGAATTTTCTGGTGTCATAAGACACCTGAAATTGAAAGAGAAAACATGTAAATATACGCACTAAATATATGCATGCACACCACACAGTATCTAAAATATTAAACATACTACAGATATGTGAGCAAAATATCAAAAGATTCAAATCTATCTCTAGATCATATTTGCATACTGATAACTGTGTATCATAATGCAGTCTGCCATACAGACTGCATGAGAACTCACATTCTTAAATAATGGTTGCAGAGTCCTGTCACTTTCAACTCCCAAAACACTTTGATGTTATGTTGACAAAGTGATTTCTTTTAAGAGGTCAGTACCCATAAAAGTAATACATCACTCACCTGTAAGTGTATTCGGAGACATTGATCTTTCCCTTTTCTCCAGTAGTTTCTGTTCTGCTTGTTAGATTGACAGTATTTCCAAAGAGACAGTACCGTGGCATCCTTTGACCTATGACACCTGTGACTACCTCACCAGTATGGATTCCTATTGTTATCTTTAGAGAGAAAAAATAAAGTTTGAATATTCAAAATTAATGTAATTAATCTGATGCTTCTGACTAAATGCGGGTAATATGCCATTTATTTCTACTAGTTTATTTTTCTCATATGTCACTCCTACTTCTTCAAAGCCTTGCATTTTGTGGATTTTTGTCACTTTTTTTTTTTTTTTTACTTTAGTACAGTGTCATGCCTCTGCCTTCCACATGAAAAATCAAACTCCATATTTTTCCAGCATGCACCATCCTGTTATTATGTATGGTGAAATTAAAAAAAAAGGCAGGAAGAGAGGCATACTCTGCAGGTCTGTGTTTATTGAGTGCTTAGAAGCTGCAGAAATGGATGGCATAGGTCAAGAAAAAAAGATGTTTCTCAGAGGAAATATCATGGTATGTTGTGCTTAAAAGCTCATGAGATGGGACAAGGGTTTGGATAAGCTCATTCTTATAGCATATTACAGTTACTGTAAAGCCCCAAATCAAACTCTCTCACTGCTTTGCCCAGTGACAGAGTGAAGTACACAGCTCTAAGCTAGATGTCAGAACAAGAACATTAATGTAAATAGAAATACGCATCACGCTCATTAACCATTTTGCTCTCACAGCCTTCTCATGAGGACAGGTCAATGTAGCCTGCCCGGTTCTGTACCAATGCCACAACATCTTCATAAAGTCCCACAACGGCTGAACTTCCACTAATATACACTGGTGTCAGTAATCATTGCTGTAACAGTCTGTGGAACTGTACTTCTCTTTTTAATGCAATATTTTTTCATGCTGACATGAAGATGTGAGGCATGACCAAAAATATCAGTTAGGGAATATTACTGTTCTGTTCACTGAATTGCAGAAAAGTCAACAGATTGTACTGGATGCACAACAGGAATTTTTTGATTAGACTGAAATGATCAGAAAACAGACATAAATGATGCGGACCCAACTCAGTCCTTTAAAAAGTAAAGCACAATTACTACATTTTTAGACCTGGGAACTGCACGTGTCACATCTACGTGTGACTTTTCATATTATTTGCATATATCAGTCTCAAAATCTAACAAAAACAAAGCTTGCATGGACTGGGACTAGAGCATTATCATATTTCAAAGCATTATCATCCTACCAAAGAATGGGTTTTTCATTCAAGCCCACATGTTTACTAACCTGTACAGGCTCACCATCTACTTGAACTTGGCCTGCTATTTCCATCATATCCAAAGCCAGGTGACAGATAGATCGTGCATGATGCATGCAAGGCTCTGGTAAACCACTCACTGTCATGTACTTGTCCCCAACTGTTTCCACCTATCAAGACAGAGATTTTTCAATTAATTTATTATCATGGCCCTTAGAGTACTAGAATGGATGTAGTGCTTCCTTCAAGATTGCTTGCCCTTTCAAATAGTTTCCCTTCCCTTTCATTCAAATCACCCTAATTCCTGTCATCTCTGCTCGTTATTGAAGAGAATTTATTGTAAACCCATAACGTAACAAATTACAATGACACTGTGACTGTGTAAACCTGAGTCTCTCTTCTGGTGTCTTCTGAATGAAACTGAGCTCTATGTTTTGGCTCATACCCTTGATTCACATGTTAGAGGACACAAAATCAATTTCTAGTAAAAGGTAGGAATGAACTTTATAAATATAAACACACAAGCATACATAGGTACACATATATGGGAGATGTATATATATATAAAAATACATATATATACCTACCTGCTACTAACCACACTTGCGACTACACCTCATTCCTAATGAAGGAGTGGAATTCACATTGAATAACTGAATAATAAGTTATAATTTAGAATTAGAAGACCGAGGTATATGGCTGAAAAACTTAAAGCACAGTGTCAGAAGAACCACAAACGGTTTCTATAAGTTCACTTTCACTAAATGTGGAAGTAAATCAGCCCAATGGCTGATTGCAGAAATCCTATTGAGAATTAAGCCTATGTTCCTTCACACATAATCTTCTTTAGCTACCTAATATCAGGTAATGCAGTTCAATGAGTGAGAAAATAAATATTTTTTTAAAAAGCCTAAAATCCAAAGGATGGAAAATACTGACACAATAGTAAATTATTGAAAAGTAACAAATTAGATACTTCTAAAAATCTTATGCTTACCTTATAAACAAATGGATTCCTTCGTGAATCAGTCAGAATATCAAATCTTGTGTACAGATCATTTAAAAGATTGACAATCTTCATGGCTCCCTCTCCAGAGGCATGTTTACTACAAAAGGCATTGAATCCAACAATGCCACTGAAAAGAATGGTCACATTGTCGTACCGCTTAGCTGGAACAGGACGCTTGTGTCTCAGCTCATTTGCCACTGATGGTGGTAGAACAGAGTACAGTAATCTAAACATGTAAGAAAAGAAAGGCACAAGCAAAACAGAAAGAATGTGGAGAAAGGTCTTTACAGCAGCACCCTTCAAATACTAACTTTGTACATCCCATAGAGTTTATATCATACTCCCATCATCAACGAGCAATATAAAATATGTTTTTTGAAGAATATGTTATTTGGGAAACAGGAACAGATCTACATCAGCATACCTAAAACCATGACATTTCAAACACACACTAATACACCTAAACTACCAACAAAATGAGACATACATTACTAATTATTCTGACATGATCTGTTAATAGTGTCTTGGATCATTTTTACTCATTTCTGCCATTTCCTCAGCTCATATAATCTGATTTTTCCCACAGAACCATAAAAACTGCAAAAAAGACCATGAAGAGATCAAACAGTTTTCCACCTCTGACCAATTAATCAATTTCTAAATGCTTCCTCTTCTGTTGAGCATGCTGTTTTTAGGATTTATAGTATGCTTTTTTAATTAATAGTCTATATGACATATTAACACTTGTTCATATAATAAATTATGCAAATAAAATCCAAATCACACATACAGAGCTTCACCCTACTCTCTCCAACTTTCTATCTGCCATCTTAAGGTCTATTTCCTTCCTGACACAGCTAAGTGGACAAGCTGAAGATCTCCAACCGTTTCTCAAATCTTGAACATCATTTTGTACACAGCCTCCTGCACAAACCCTCATTAGTTGCATTTTTGGCAAGCTCACTACTGCATGAGCTATAATTAGTGACTACCTTGGGCAGTGATATAGTAACTGACACTGTCTGTTCCAGCAGCTGCTAAGAAGGCTAGAATTCCTGAAGATAAAATGACTTTATAAAGCAAGCCAACAGGACTGAGCAGAAAAAATACTTTTTAGGCTTCTTTTATCTCTGATTCTTCTCTCCATCCCTTTCAAGTATTTTTAAAATAATTTCCATTACTCACTACAGAAAAAGAACGTATCTGTCAATGGAATTCATACAAAGATGGGGACTATGTTTTATAAACAAGAGTCAATCATCAACGCCAGGCTATTTTTCCCGCAAGCTTTTGTTTATCTGCCAGTCATCACTGAGCTGAGATGCCACAGACTAATGGTATGAATTTGACTTTATAGCTATCTGTAGAAATGGATTTGGGCATATACTGCATATAGTGTATTATTGTTATGTACTTATATCTAGATAGCCCCAAATTTGTTTCTACAGGTAACTATAAAATCAAATTCATAGCATTAGCCTATTGCAAAACTTCAGCTTTACACAGACGATTTTCAAGGTTTATAAAATACATTTTTCTGTTCTACTCACCTGTGAGCACGGCAGTCCAGAAAGACAAAGTTGGTTTACAGAACTCTGTCAAATAGCAGTATTTGGGCATTCATCAAATTAACCTTGGCTACAAGGACTGCATATAGGAAAGTTTCCAAAACTATTTTAGGTAATTCACAAATCAAGAAGAATTGTCAGTTCACTTCTTATAACTTTCCTTATCAGAGAGGGAGCCATCAAAACACCTGTGCCTAGACTGTGGGTGACATCTGACAAATAAAATGTTCTTTCTTGACTCCAAAATTACCAGCCGTGATTCTGTCTTATATTCCTTCCAAGTTTCTGTTATTTTTTGAAGAAGGTAGCTATGAATAATATATTGCTCTGAGTGTTTCAGCTCAAAATTGGGATTTGGTTCTTACGTGTCTGTCTTTTTCTTTTCATCTTCCAGCGCCCGCAGTGTGTGCTGCAGTCTGTCAGTGAGGATCTCAAGCTCTTGAGTCAGTTTATATTCCTCTCTGAACTGCTCTCCCAAAAGAACCAGATCACGGGTAGCATCATGCAATGGAATATCACTCAGATATAAACCTCTTCTGGTTAAATCATCCAAGTTCATCACACTGCAATGTGGAGAAATATATAATAATATGGGTACAATTAAACTTGCCAAAGGGAGCATTTAAAACTCAAATGAAATCAGAGGCTGCTGAACAACAGAAAAAAAGACTACAGTTCTGAACCTGTGATGAGCTGTACAACATATTCTTTCTACAGAATACCTTATTTGTGATCATTCACGTCAACCCATGGCTCTTGATTTTCGCATTTAAAAATAGAATTCTCATTGATGAGTTCCATGAACATATCAAATGTACATCCTTCACTACACAGATAAAAGTGAGATTATGTTAAGGTAACCTCTTCCCTTTGTTGTCATCCACTCTCTCCCTTTTACAGAGGAGATTAATGTATCATTCCTGTGTAATCCAATGTGATAGTTTAACATGCTCTTAGCTAAAGAATCCTTCCATTCAATCCCCCATTCCAACCACTTCTTTATCACTGCTCTATTACATTAAAACTACTGCAAAAATATATGAATCCACATAGGAAATAAAATCGTAATATTTCTTAGCACTCTCTGACTAAGAAACATAGGATAAAACTTGCAAAAAATGGAATCATGAGGAATTAACATTTTTACAAACTGGGTCAATATTTATATTGAGTTATTTAATAATCAGTCAAGTTTTAATTTTGAAATGCTCCTCCCTCTTCTAGTATAAACACATCAAAGCCAGTTAAATCAATACTTGAACCAATTAATTTCTGTAGTACTACTCCCATAAGAATTCTTAAAATGAGCCATTGTAAATTGAAGATCAGTATTATAGAATTCTTTAAGTTTAAAGTACCTTGGTGAACAAAGAAAGAGAATGCTGTCAGCTTCAGGTAAGTAGATCATTTGCCCTTTCAGGCGTAAGCAGCTGATTTCTGTGCCAGTCAGTTCATCTTCACACTCCAGCTTTTCCACATCCAACAGCCCCTCCTGGTGATGAAAGTCACAATTGTATAAGGGCAATAGTGTGTTATGCACTGGGCCAAGTGTGTAAGTGCATTCACTATGAAGGCAGTCAGAACATTTGGAATAGACTTTAAGCCTACATTAAAACTCATCTAATTTCTCATTGGAACACCATATACTATCCATACTTTAATACTGTGATTTGCTACCTCAAAGACACAAAGCATGGTATCTTTCTTATGTTATTTTCATAACTTCTTGTTTTCTTCTGCGTTGTTTCTTAGCAATAGTTTGACAAAAGTATTGCCTATTCCATGAAGTTCTATCTGTGCCTGGGAACACCTCCAAGAAATCTTGTTGGTTTCTCTTAGGCACAGTTTTCTATAAATAAACAGGCTCCTTGATGTAGGAAGTGCTACTCTACATGATTCATTTGTTCAGATCACCTGCCTCATCTCCTGCACTCTCTAGAGAAAAGGAAAAAAACTTGCATGTGAATGTAGGGATCCAAGCAAGGACACATTTCATTTTTGTCTCTTACATTATTATGAAGCAAAAGTAAATGTAATTAGCTTTCTACATTTTCTTTGGTACAATGACATATAATGGATTGGCCCCTTGCAAAGAAAGAATCAGACATGAAGTATATTTAATTCACCATTCCTATAAAGCATTCTATGTAACAACTACACACATATTCATACCTGTGACTTTCTCTTGGCTCAAGACTAAAAAGGGTCTGAGCAGAGAGAATTTTCTCTGAAGACTTCTGAGTTTTTGGCACTTCTTCTTATCTCTTCAAAGCATACTTACTGAAAGAAAAGCCAGGAAAATATTCTCTAGTTACCTTAGTCCTCAGTACAAAGACTGTATTGATATGTGAGAGGATTCCATGGAAACTAATATCAATATGAGGCCGGACCAAGGAGAAAACTGACAACAAACTGCAATTTCCTGGCTGCAACTAGAATATTAAAAAAAAAAAAAAAAAAGAAAAGACAAAAAGGATTATTATGTTTTATAATAAAAATATACATGGAGTAATTATACTCAATTTGCTTAGATGACAAAACCGAATGGAAGAGAATACACACTTTATGCATTTCTCCATTAAATCACAAGATGTTTAAGTTATGGATTTTACACTGGAAATATCCTAACTTCAAAGTGCAATTCCAGTCTGCAAGATGACTTTGTAATATTGTGTTAAACTATTACACTTGTTATTCGTTAAACTTTTCCCATTCTACAGTAAAAACACTTTCCAGTGTTTTCATCCTAAGTGACCTCCTTCATAATCCCTTTTCAATGAGCCATGGTATGTAAAGCATCAGCTCTGATAATAAGGATTCTGACTGCCATCCTCAGTAGTCTGAATAGGTATAGCTGTTCAGTGAATGCCCACGGGAAAAAGCTGGCAGAGCTACTTACAAAGCTCTTTTTTTCGAATCTTTCTGGAAAATTCTGAGAGAAATCACCAAAAAACAAATTCAGGAAAAAGCTAACAACATAAAAATGCATTTTAAAACTACATCAATGATTCAGAAACAACACAGTATATGCAGCATTAGTCTTTACATCGTCGTAAAGAAAATTTGATGGTTTGTCATCTTCTCTTTTGCTTTTCTCCTTTTACTGCTTTTACCTGTTGCTTATTTTTAGAAGCACTGTCAGCTCTCAGAAGCCAGAACTGAGGTATCCACATACATACAGAATATAAAATATTAAATGAACCTCTGAGTACCCTTTTACTGTAAATAACTAGAGGAAATTGCAGCAGCTGCATTCAGTTCAGAACACATATATACATATCACAAACTTTGTTTGTTTGGCTCATCTTAGTTAATACTGATGCTTTTGATGCACAAGCTAAGAAAGTATGACACAATTTCTGTTATTCTGCTCTTTAGTTATCATGCATCTGATATCTTAAGTATTTGAAGGCATTACTTTAGCAGCAGGTACAGATTCTATATGTATTACTGTCAAGTAATACATATAGAATCTGTACCTGCTGCTAAATTATATAGCAGAATGGGCAAGACCATTATCCTGAACCCCAGGCCAAGTTACACCATCTCACATCCACTTTAAAGAGCTATCTGCCACTTTCATAGCATATGTAGCTTGGAGTGAGCTAAGAGAAAGAATCAGTTGAATTGTGGGAATGGCCAGATTTTCTCTGCTCAAGCTTATTCACTTACTGCATATGGACACAATCATTAAGAACAGAGTTGTTGTAGAATCAGGGCTATTTTCACAGTCCTTTATCAAACAAGAGAAACACAATGCAGTAAATATTATACGCTTACATGGGAATTCTGTTCAGACAGAGAATTCTATATCTATTTTATTAATCTTTATAATTAATCTGTGAAGCATCCAGCATTATGAATCTCTATGACTATCCATGCACGCGAATCATCTAACCTGTGGAAGGACTCTGTATATAGCATTGCCACACTGCGTGACCACCAGATCTCTGTCAAATATTATGTGGAAAGGAAAGGCCTTGCAGAAAGTATAGGGACTGATGCGAGACTCTTGGGTACCGTTTTCTTCAAATCTGTCAAGGTCTTCATAGTAGTCCTCTTCTTTAGACTCTTTCTCTTCAATTAAAAATTGAATGTGGTCACACTCCTCATTTCTCTGTTGAATAACCTGGAAAAATGAAGGAAAAATGAAAAACTGAAAACTACTACTCATTAGTAATTGGAATGCTACTATGAAGACAGGAATGTATTTAGAGCAGAAAGATGAATTCAGGAATTATATTTGCATATTGAAAAATACTGTATTATAATGAAAATTTCTGATTTTAGAATCTTTATAATTCCAAGTGAATAAGTATGCCTTTGCTTAGCCACAGTTGCTCTCTGCAAGAACAAGATATTGAAGATCACCCAAATACAATGTATTAAGCTGGAGTGAAATGCACATTCTGAAATCAGGGGTCAAAGCTCAGGTTATGCTTGCTCTTGGCACTTGCCAGAAAACAGGATGCTCCCCTCCCCTTGACCCTGTGGTGAGTCTTGAATTACACAGATCACTTGAATTCTTATTTTGATCAAAGCTGTTTGCAAGGTTTGTAACACAACAGCAAACAGTGCTGACCAGAGGATGGGCATTTCACTGACAGCAAAAAGAAAGGTAGATTGAACAGATGTTTGAATATACAGGCCTTACATATTCCAGCACACTGTAAGTTCAAAGCCAAAACACAAAACTAAAAGCAAGCACAATCTTCTCTGGGCTTTATTCCATATTAACTGAAATCATAGCAAAACTAGAGTCATCTACTTTGGTGGAATCTCAAAAAGGTGTCTTCAATACAACATTTCACACTTCAGTAATTTTACTCAAAGTTAGTAAAAAATATGAAATTAATAGGGATTATTTTGTTTGGAGTGAGAGTCATGTATTGCAGTATAATTAAAGCTAATAACTAATAGAATAACATAATTTACCTTGAGAGGCCAAATTCACTTCTTTTCATGTTTAATTAGATTTAATGACTGGAACAGAACAATTCTATTTACACAGTATTGTTTAGCAGCAACTTTCTGGAACATGTTGCACTTGATTCTACTTTCAAGTAGAGTCTGATCTAAAGCCACTGAGGCAAAAAAAAATTTCCTCAAAATCCCTAACGTATCCTGATTCTGCCCTTTAAATGTAGTCTTAACCAAAGAGATTAACAGTTACAATATGAAAACAGAATGGATATGCAAAAACACTGCATTTGATCCCTAAAATGTTTAGTTTATTAAATATTTCTCCTCCAAAAATGTCAGAAACACTAATTGATGGGTTGGGGAACCTTTATGAGGTCCTATACAAACAGAGGAGTGTAAAACAACAAAATAATATTTTATTGTGAAATTATGCCTAATTTAAGGTGGCAGTCTTCTTTGTTCTCCTATTTGACTACTCATTTGAAGGAAAGAGATGCTTTTCCAGAGGACAGTTCAGAGCAGAAGCCTGATTTAGGTGCTCTATAGCCATGTGCTGCATTAGTCTTCTCGTTCTATTGCACATGTAAGTAACTCAGAGAAAGATCAGCTACTAAATTTTCCAGGTCATCACAGAATCAAACAATCAGAGAATATACCAAGTTGGAAGGGACACACAAGGATCATCGAGTCCCTTAGCCCTGCACAGGACCATCCCCAAGAGTCACACTATGTGCCTGAGATTATCATCCAAATGTTTCTTGAACTCTGCCAGGCTTGGTGCTGTGACCACTTCCCTGAGGAGCCTTGTTCCAGTGCCCAACCACCCTCTGGGTGAAGAACCTTTTCCTAATATCCAACCTAAACCTCCCCTGACACAACTTCAGGCCATTCCCTCAGGTCCTGTCACTGGTCACCACAGAGAAGAGATCAGTGCCTGCCTGTTCTCTTCTACCTCATGAGGAAGTTGTAGCCTGCAATGACGTTTCCCCTCAGTCTCCTCTTCTCCAGGCTGAACACACCAAGTGACCTCAGCCACTCCTCATACGGCTTCCCCTCAAGGCCCTTCACCATCTTTGTTGCCCCCCTTTGAATGCTCTCCAATAGTTTAATATCTTTCTTACATTGTGGTGCCCAAAACTGCACACAACATTCAAGGTGAGGCCGCCTCAGTGCAGAGCAGAGTGGGACAATCCCCTCCCTCAGCTGGCTGGTGATGCTTTGCCTGGTGCCCCCCAGGACATGGTTGGCCCTCCTGGCTGCCAGGGCACAATGATTCATATTCAACTTGCCATCAAAGGGTCCAGGACCCCCATGTCCCTTTCCATGACACTGCTTTCCAGCACCTCATTCCCCAGTCTGTACAAACATCCAGGGTTGCCCCATCCCAGGTGCAGAATCCAGCACTTCCCCTTGTTGAACTTCATATGATTGGTGATTGCGAAGATGTCTGCTTTCTTTACTACTTCTTTTTTATCCTGTTTGTAGATAGGTGTTTTAAGTGCTTTGCTATTCTCCGGTTATGGCATGGTTTTCCATGTGTTCCTCTTCCTTTAAATCATTATCCTTGAAATTGTGAGAGACAATGGCCATACTGAGGATTAACAGAATGCAGTTAGAGTCTTAATTTTTACTTACTGTCACTCATGCACAGTCCCACAGCTTTCATTTTAATACTACTGTTATTTTAGCCAGGGATGGCTGAGATCATACATAGAAACTTTTTTCAAATTGTGTAGAATTATCTCTAGAACTGATCTATGCTTCCAGGTGATTTCCAGTCCTGGATCTTACTTCAAAGTGTTGCTTTATGAACTATCTAATCTCCTATCTCGTGATTTCATCCACTTTGTCAGCAAATTTAAAATAAGCACTTCTGGCCTTTAACGTAATATGTTAAATTCTGTCTCTTCACCTTTGTACCTATAAACCCAACCTAACCGGCCAGATATTTGTCTGGCATAAAGATCTGCATTGGACACTCTGCTAAGCTTAACTAGAATAGAGCTTACCTATTGTTCCATTCTGCAAGCAAAGTTTGCAAGCCACAAAATTTCAGTATCATGTAAATACTGTTGAAGAAGCCTTTGATAAATGCTTGACAAATGAAAGTTCAGTGACAGAAGCAACAAAGCCAGCAATCAAGTCTAATTCTTCCTCCCCCGCAGACTTAGCTGGTGAAGTGACATCAGTTCACCACATCTAAGAGCTCAATCACCATAGTAACTGCAGTTAACACTGAAGGGAGAAATCACTCCTGGTTTCAAAGAGAATATATAACATCAAACTGCTAACCTGCCTGTGCTTTCCAGAAGATGAATCTTCAGAGTTTGTCCTTGGTTAATCAAGTGAAAAGTCACACTGATATTTCAGGGAAGGGCAATACAAAGAAAAGTTATTTTAAAATTACTGTCATTTAATGTATTTGGTGAGCTACACACAAGATATTAAATCTGCAGTATCACTGCGATACAGTATGTATAATGAACACATGCTATCTGTTAAAACTGTCACTGATGTGTCTACAAGACAAGACTCAGTTCTGTGGATCTGAGTATAACCCCAGGACACACTCATATCTCATCATGGAAGGACAGAATGTCCTTCAACAAGGATCTTTTTACGTGAAATTGTGAAGATTAATACAAAATCAGGGAGGTTTTTTCATTTAAAGGTCAATACAGGATGAAATTCTTCATCTCTTATCAAAATTGACTGTGCAATGCTACTTGACAAATTTCACTACAGTTGTTTCAGAATGATCCTGAGGCAAAGCAGTTCACTGTGGAAATGGCACCACTCTTAGTTTTGCATATCCAAAGTTAAAACCGGGGATGTCTTCACATGGCAGCTGGTTTCAGTGCAGACTGTCTCACTGCACCAAACCCCCAAGTCCGGAGACAGTGGAGTTTCCAGCTGCACTTGTGTCAGAATTAGAGGCTGATCATGCTCCATGATTGACTTATCGTCCAACACATATTTTAATGCGGATCAGTACTGCTTGTCCTCCATGACAAGTACCCAAGTAGTTGTGAGGTCAGTGCTCCAGCTGGTCACATCTTGGCTTTGTTTCTTACATTGCCATTACTAATAAGACAGTCTGAAATTACCATCTTGTCAAGACTTCCCCTGATCTTTTCTCATTTTAAATTGTAAAACATCTTCCCTGTGTAAAAGAAAGATTTTAATAGTCTGCTCTCAGATAATAACAAAACTGCAGAAGTCTGTTTTCCCAACAGATATTCGGACTCTGTTGGATTATGTACAACACTCTTTTCTGATCCATACCATTAGTAGCTTTGAGGGAATCTCTGTTCTAACTTCACCTTCACAGGTCACCCTCATTTATACACAAACAACCTCTCACAAGTGAAGCAAGAGAACGCATAGCCAGTAGGCTGCTAACAGAGATCTCATGACAAAGTTCGTCACCAGCATCATGATGATTTTTTAGTTATCATACCGAGACTAACAGAACATGAATATTCTTAGTGTGTTCTCAAAGTCAACAACAATTCTTGAGACAACGCCTGCTACAAAAATTATATAGTCTTATCTCTATTTGTCTAAAAATGGATTACCATATCAGGGAAGACAAGGTAAACTGGATTTGAATCAAATAATCAATTAATGTCAACTCGGGCTTTTCTGAACTATTCAACTGCAATTTTGAATGCAAGTTCAAACCAAATTGCTTTCTTTTCCATGCTAACAAAGTTTAACAGAGACAAACTGACACCTTTTTTTTCCTTGCCTTCAGCACACACATACCCAAGGTGTTAAAAGGTACATTTCCTGGAAAAAGGAAGCCCTAATGTATTTTAGAAGAACACATACCTCTCTGTGTGTGTGTGCGTGCATGTATAAATGTGTATATATATATATACATGTATATACAAAATTGTTCTGTGTGAAACTGAAGAAAGGTGATACATTTTCTATTTAGCTATTTCTCCACCTAAAAAAACAATTTGGGACAAAACAAAAACAAAACATTTTTCTCCATATTTATTTTTTCCTCTTGTGATCATTATGATTCCTTAAGTTTTCACTGCAGGTTGAGGTAGGTGATCCTCACACCTAGAGTGCTGTGTCCAATTGTGGGCTCCTCAGTGCAAAAGAGAAACGAAGGTACCACAGGGGGTCCACTCTCTCCAGCAAGGGCCACTAAGACAATCAAGGCACTGAAGCATCTCTCAGAAGAGTAAGGGCTGAAGAGCTGGTACTGTCCAGGCTAGAGAAGAGAAGGCTTGAGAGGAGCTCAGCCATGTGCACTAACACCTGAAGGGAGGGGACACAGAGGATTGAGCCAGGCTCTCTTCAGTGGTGCCCAGTGCCAGGACAAGAGGCAATGGGCCCAAACTGAAACAGAGGACGTGCTGTCTGAACACCAGGAAACACACTTCTATGGTGAGATGGACTGAGCGCTGGCACATGTTGTCCAAAGATATTGCAGAGTCTTCATCCCTAGAGATAGCTGAAAGCTGTCTGAACATGGCCCAGAACAAATGGCTCTAGGCAGCCGTGCTTGAGCAGATGGGATTGAACAAAATGACCTCCAGAGGTCCCTTCCAACCCCAGCCAGTCTGTGATTCTGTCTAACCCATGAAACAAAATCTAACCACTTAATGAAACAAAACCACTATTATTGGAAACAATTAAGGTCTTCTGCCACCTTCACAGAGCCTTGTAAATATATTAGACAAATTCAAACAACATTTCATGAATATATAGATTTAAAAGCATGTATTCTCTCAAGGAGATTTATGTAAGCATTTGCTCTAAACAGATAGAGAAGAAAAGTGGATAATAAAGTATTAACTATCAAATTGCAGATATCAACTTCACACTAATATAAAGAGAACTGCAGAACTTATTGTGTTGATGTAAATGCTTTGGATAAAAAGATTTGGAAGGACAACTCAGGACTTAAAAGTCAGAAGATGACTTCCACAATAACATCAGAAACTTTGGGTTAGGCACTGAGTTTTTTATCATTTTAAAAAAACCCCCAATTCTTCCTTAGGCAAAATTCTAATTTAAGTCCAACACAAAAATTTTACAGAAGAGGCATTGATTTGTCCACAAAAACTGAGGGGATGAAAAGCAACTCCATTGTTTTCCTGTGCTATTTCAAGCAATGGGTTACTAACAGAACTAAAACACAAAAGCATTAATTTACTGAATTATGAGGGAAAGCATAGAGATGAAAGAAGTCTGTCAATTTTCTTCTGTTTTCATTTTTTTGAACAATAAAACTACCCAGTTTTCACACTGGAGTTTAAAACCTTCACTCCATACCATTACTGATTAATAGGTGACCTATGAAGTAATGGTGGTAGACATTCACTGTCTGTGTGGCTAAGTTGCAAATTTTGGCACTCTCACCTTACAGAATCAAGTAGCTGATTAGTCTCTGCTTATCTACCACTGATGTTTCTGACTACTCATGGAGTACAGTGCTATTTAATGTCTTAAAAGGTGTCAAAAGCTAGACTTTATTAAGCAGCAGAGACAAAAAAAGTTCAGAGTGGAGGGCATGTGACTTTGTAATAGGGAAAAAATTAAAAACAGGATAACAGACAAAATAAAACACAGATAATATGCACTTTCTTCAATTTAGAGGTAATACTATTTTTAGGCACCTATGTGCTTTTGGCTCTGACAGTCTGGAAGAACAGCATGGATTTAAACTAAATTTTGTGTTCACTTACAACAGGTTTGACCAATAGTATTAAATTTCTATTTATTTACAGTACAACAATAAAATTTCAATAAAAGCCTAAAAAAGTCAAATGAAAATAAGAAGCAAATATGTAATAAACATTTAAACCTTGTTGGAATATGTTATTTGTGAGAAGTCCTAGATAGATATCAATACAATCTTCTCAGCAAAGTAACATTCAGACTGAGGACACAGTTGTCAAAAGTTTGTTCTGGAAGCTGCTGTGGACAACCCAGATTTCTCTTCTGCCCCATGGATCACTTTTGTCTCTGCAGGACCCCTCAACTACACTGGCAGAACTCTGACAGAACACTGAAGCACATAAAGGAACAGATGTAGGTAAAAATAACCCAGTTCATTTCCTCAGTCAAGTTTATTTTATAACTTGACACCAGCTGGAGAGACATGGCTGAAGAAGCTGCTGTAGGACAAGCTCGAGCACTAAGAGAAAGATGACTGCTTAAGCTGCCTGTGCTACCAAAAGAAATTCTTGTCAAGCAGCAGGTCCAGCGCTTTTGCAGCCAATTTTCCATCATGGTCCGCCTTGTCTTTCTCAACACTTCAAATAAACAGGTATCTAAGAAGAGGATTGTTTTGATTCTGTTGCATCCTTCTGTATCTGATTACTAACACCTGCTGCAAAAGTTTGAAATACGGTTTTCTACAAAACAGGATCTTAACATGGACACAAGTATATCACCACAGTATATACAACCAGACATTTACTATAAACCTGTGCTAGCTTATAACAGGAAAGCTAAAAGGCAAATACTCTGATACAGCAGTACAAATATCTTTGTCATTGTACTGCTTGTAAATTTCTTATCTGAGCAAGATCATGTTTTTGCAATAAACTCACAAAACTGGAAAGGATTTTCTGAGCAAGCATACAGTGAAACTCCGCTAGAAATATAATATGATTAGGGAATAGTTTAAAAAAAAGGAATGCTTCCTGTACCTGCTTAGATGCTTTTCTACTTGATGAAAACTATTTTATATCAGTTGCAATATTTCTAACAGCAAAAAGTTTTCATTTTTTTGTTTCCCCCCACATATATCTGCACCTTGGATCAAGCTCTGATTTTATACCATTCCATATGCAAGGTTCAATCAATTAAATCTTTCCATTGCTCTGTATGGACATAAAGCAGAAGCCTCTTTCCCATTTCACAAGTGACTTTAGCACACATGACATTATGTCAACTCTGTGACTGAGGAACATTTTTTCATTTCTGGGGCTGTAGGTCCATATCCAGTCACACTCCCACACAATGACAGTATGAAACCCACAAACATACCTTGTTTCTGGGAAGGACCTGGCATGCAGTCTGGGAGCAAAACACTGCTCACCAGCCAGGCCTCACCAATGCACATCATCCTCACAATTTGTACACAGAAGAATCTGGGACACAAAGACAAAATGTCCATGTTCCCACAGAACACAGTAGACAGTGAGAAATATATGCCAAATATAAAATATATGCCAAATAAGCCATACATGTCATCTCCTTCTTTGAATAAGAGCATATTGTGCTGAACTGCTCTCGATTGGGTTTGCTTGCAAATCAGTGCTGGTTTTCTCAGCACATGGTTGATGTGTCCTCAAAGCAACACAAATTATGATGTCTCTTCCTGAGCCAGTACTGATGGCACTGCTTCACAGAAGACAGCAACAATGCAAATTACTGTTTGCCACCACTTTACTTTGGATTTTCTTGATCTCGTCCTAATGACATAAATTTTCAGTGTTTATATCACTTCAGACATTACCTTCATGTCTATTTCTGTACCATGGATCTGTTGAGCTACTGTTTTAATGATTCCAATGACAATATCCTGAAGACCTTCTCTTTCTGAATAGTAATGCAGAATGAGCCCCTTCCCCTTCTCTGCATCAGTGCATCTAAAGGAAGGTGCTCGCATACCCGGGTAAATAGTAGCGAGGTGATCGTGCAGAGCATCCAGGTTCTAAAAGAAGAAATTAAAAACATGATTATAAGGCAATCACTTAGCATTTCTGAAGAAAGCAAGTACATATTTTGTCTAATCCGAACATCCCCTTTCTCTTACTGCTCATTCTTTCTGTGCATTTGCCTTATTATTTGGAGAAGTGCCATCATAGCAGGCTTTTCAGGTAGGCCGCAATGTTCTTTCTATCTACCACGGCAGTATTTGGACAATGAATGGCATAAAAATTAGAACTATTAATAATTACTCCAGATAGTAAGAATTCATGCTTTACCATGCTGTATTTTGAAACATTCTTAGGACTAAAGACCTTGTGTGTGATTCTCAATCCAGTACCTCATCCATTTTCATCTCTTCCAATTCTAGTCTCTATAATCTCCTCTTCAGATACTAATTTAGGAGTCAAATACAAATAAGCATGTCTGAAAATACATAAATCTTTCTCCTTATTATCCATGAAAAAGCCTAGTTCTGACATCATAACAGTCAGCCCAAGTTTACAGGGCCTGACTAAGTTTCAAACTTTAAAGTAAAGATTTAAATGCTTGAAAGACCAAGCACAAATATGTATTTTCGTTGAGAATAATTGAAAAAATCCACAGAATAAACTGAACATATCACAGTTGCCATAATAATGTTTCAGAGGAAGTTTTTCAGGAAAGGGAAAAGATCTATTTTTCCAGCTAATATCCTTGACATCTTATGTATATAACTTTAAATCTTGACCAGACATATTGTGATCTGGAGAGGAAAGCTAAATTATAAATTGATAGGCATACCTAATAAGAACATTAAAGAGAACAATGAGATCAAAATCACACTTAAAACATAACAATGCTCCAACTTTATTGTGAACCAATTGTCAAGACTCCGGTTTGCTATTTATTGTATACTTAACAGAAAGAACAAGCTAGTTTGTGGGATAGTGTTGCAACACGCATAATGCTTTACTTTTGTTGTAAAATTTATGCGACTTCTTTACAGCTTAAGTCCTGAGCATTACTGCACATTTTAAATGTTGTTCTCTCACCGCCCTGCAAGTAACTGCTACCACAAGGCTTTGCATATTGTTTTCTGCCAGTACAGGAAGTGAGGTGAAAATATTTTGCACTGTGGTGTCTGGGCCATTCTCCACCTTTCACAAGCATCTGTCAGTCATCAAATTTGTGGAAGAATACTGAACTTAATTTCACGTGAGCTGTGAAATGCTTGAACAGTTGCCTCTTCTGGAGGCCTCCAGAGGAAATGAGACTCCTAGAAATGAATTCCGTGGGATGCACTCAGCCTGAAACTTCCTCCTTCAGTTTTTTAGCATGTTTCAAATCCATGGTTTTGTTGCTATATCAACATCTCCAAATTAAAACTTTGAGAGGCAACAATCCAGGAGTCAATTCATTCCAGCTGTTAGTGGGCATTCAACAGCAAAAAACATAATGCTTAAAGGCAAATTCTGTAAGATCTTTGCAGGGTTCAAAACAATGAAATTGGAAGAGATTGCTTTGAAAGAGTGTGAATGAGAAAAGAGAAAAAGAGATGACTGGCTCTGAGAGATTGCCCCATGATCTCCTTAACAGTGCAGAATTTCGGTTTCAATAATATGTGCCTCAGAAACAGCTAGGATACACTGACCTTTTGGAAAAAACCTCTTAAGGAGACACATGGGAAAAGACAATAATGTTCCAGTTACACAGTCATCAACACCAAAAGAAATTCAAAAGGAGTTTGTTATGGGAAATGGTCAATGACAAGGATAGAATTTTTATCAGATGGTTTTCTTAATTATTAACACAAATCTGGCACAAGTTTGGCTAACAACTGGCAATAGTCCCATTCTGCAAAACTACTTTTCTACTCTTCTACCCCGTTACTGATGACTTTGTCCAAGCAGTGTCACAGGTGAGACCACGTGATATGCCTTTCAGTTTTTGCTCTCTAATCATCCCGAGTGGGAGGCTTGTAGCTTATTTTATTCAAAACCTCACTCCAACACATAGTCAAGAAGCAGTAGACATCTTCTTCCAAATCAAGGAGCTGAAATCACTCACAATTAGATATTGTCATTGCTACTCCTATTTGTTGTGTTTGATCCATTCTAAATTGATATTGCAGCTTCTGGAAAAACAAATGTGTATTTTTTCCTAGTATGTTCAGCTGCTGTGAGCCAGAGGTGCGGTTGGGTACAGATAACAATAGGTTAAGTTCTCTCACTGAATTCTTGTCTCCTAGACTGCCCAGATGTATGCTAGAGCTTGTGCTGGGACAGAGACACTAATTCTAGAGCTTTGTGGAACAGTGATCAGCTCCATGGTGAAACACTAAGGGATTTCCAAGCAAGAACAACCAGTGATACTAAATCAGGTACGATCCTGGCCCATGTAAAAATGCGAGTTGTGATTGGCATCTGAATTACAAAGATATGCTGTTCAGTGCTGTGTGGTACATACAGAGCATCTGGAAATTTATTTAAAAGAGGAATTAGTCACTTGAATTTTGTTACACTGCAATAATGAACAACTAAGTAGCTATGTAAACGATTCACTACACGAGAGAACAAACAACTACTCCAGTGTTTGATTTTCATTCAGTAGAAAGCTATTGAACTTAATATAAAAGCCCACTCTGGGTACCTCAGGAGGTACCTCTTTTCACCACTGCTTCTCTTTGATGCAGTGTCTTTCAATATGATTTGCAAAATTTTCACACCCATGTTATTCTTAGGAAGTAAAAATACTCGATTTAATTGCCCTTTTTATTTTCCACTTTCACGAAGCTTGAAGTACTTGTGTTTCAACTATGAATAAACTAAATTTTCTTGAGATGTCAAAGGAAACAAATATAAATACAAGATTTATTTTCACATACTTAAAAAACCTGCAATCCTCAATTATTTCATATATCCTGGACTCAGTACAGATTTCAAGAGGAGCCTTTTGGAACTCTATTATGTATTTTAAGAATCTGACAAAAGTTCAGGACATTAAACTAAATCTGCACTTATTTTTATAACAGGTACATAAAGTAGTTTCCTGACCTAATCTGACTGCTGGAATATGCAAAAGCAATAAATCACAGATGACACTGATTTTCTATCATAATAAAAAGCTAAAAAGTACACTTTTGGCACAGCTACTAGTACATTAGTCCTCTTAACATTTACAGAAGTATATAACAGCCAATATCCTGTGTTAATACTGATATTCAAACAAAGCAGCTTAAAATACTGTCATTACAAGAATATAAATGTAAGCCGTTCCTACTTTTATAGATGTTTGGTATGCTTATCAAATGTGTCCAATCTTTCTATCATCACACAGTAAGGAATGAAAAGAGAAGTATACTATATGGAAAAGAGCATAAGTGAAAGGAATAGGGAAGGACTGGCCCATATATAAGAAACCAAAGTGATGAAGCAATGGGCCAACTACACTTTCTTTTTCCTCCTCCCCTATTTTTGCTCAACCCTAACTGCAACTTCATTACATAAGTTACCTTTAAAAATTACATTTATCTGAAGGCTGGCTTTAAGGGCAGCATGTGAATGAAGCTATGAAATATACAGGACGTCACATCCCACAGACAGACAGTGGTTTACAGATCACATATGATATGGACACGTTGGAACATACACATATCCTGGCTGTCCAGCAACTACAATTCATGGGATTTTTACAAGAAGTCTAGGTTGACTCCAACCAGGATGCTCCGGAATGATGCAGGTTTTGGGGCAGGCAGTTAGACACAGAATATTCTAGTAACCCAGCAATCCATGCATTCTGCTTATTCACATATTGCTGGGGAGATTTTAAAGGTACAGATGACAAGAGGCTGCTAAATTTTCAGCAAAAATCAATAGAGATTTGACACTCAGCTTTTGGGCAATCTCCAGTTCAGTGCTCTTAAACTCATTACAGTACACAGTTCTCTCCAAGAGTGATATAGATGACAAATCTTAAATCCAAAGTGCTTTTAGAAGTGAACAATTTTCAGGTGACAAAAAAGGGAAGGCCATTTTTTTCTACACTTAAAAATAACACTTTGGAGAAGTCCCTACATTTCTACATTTCTTCCATGCTATTGAAAAATCATTTTCATTTTGTTTTGGTTTATAGTGCAGTATCACACTGTTCTGCAATTAGGAAAGCACGAAAATTGACTTAAACACTGCTGCTTTATCTCACCCTCAGTTCATGTATGAAAGATAATGTCTTAGAGATAAGCTGTGTATGAGCCTTAGTTTTGTACATAACATACAATTAGAAATAGCCATTATCTATAATTAGTCAGAGATAACTTAGAAGAAATACCCAACAAATCTGAAGACCACATTTGCTGTTAGTATAAACAAGGTAAGTCCTTTCACTTAACACCCCTCCCTAATTTGCTGCATATGAAAACTCCTGTTCTTCTGTTAACTGAAATAATTTGGTACCAAATTCTTACCTGCAAAAACTCTCTGACATTTGAGCCCAAGACACGTAGAATTGTATCATAACCAGATTCTTGACAAAACACAAAAAACATCTTCCCAAACATTTGAAGAATTTCCCCAGCATTTAGATCTAGTTAAGACAGGAAAATATGATTCAGTTCGAACACTGTATTTCACACACTTCTCTTAGTACTTTACCCTTGTATTCATAAACAAGAAAGACAGTACCTAAACTTTACCCAGATCCAGAGGTCTCCAGTAAAAGAACAGCAAGATTCAGGAGTCATATGGCAAATAATGAGTATTCAATACAGGAATTTTGTTAGGATTTATCAATTACCATTATTACTTCACCACATTGTGCATTTCACGCATGTATAGTATTTTAGATTTTGATACAGACAATAAATCACTACTTGAAATTAAAGGAACTCAGTTGTTAGTAGTGCTCACCTCAGCAGAGTTAATTCTGATTTACAATAGCATGAAACCACATCAGCTGCTCCAGTTCAACATTACTACAGCCATCACAGTCTTAGAGGTTCTTGGCTAACTAGTGATGCAGAATGATTTCACACCACACTTGGGTCTGCAGACAGAATAATGCTGATGGGCAAAATTCTACCTTTCAAATTCTAGACCGGAGCTCCAATGACTGAAAATGAATGCAACCCAAATCAGTGGCTGATATGAAATGTGCCCATGTCACAGATGTTTCTGTAGCTCAGCATGCTTGCTCAGCAGAGATCAAGGATTAATTCAGTCATTCATTCACTCACTGCTCTTGCAGTAGTGATTGAAACCTGGGTGTATTGGCAAAGTACATGCAGCAGTACATTGTTACTTCATGGCTGCTTGTAACACTGCCCGTCCTCTGTGGATGAGGTATATTACTTCACTTTAAGATGGAATACTTTGGAAGTAATAAAAATAATTTCAAGGAATAAAAGGAATAAAAATATCTTAAGAGAAATAAAAAACCCACAATCCTTTCTTCTGTTAAAAAAAAAATCTCTCCTTTACTAATACTCTGCTTTCACTTCCTCTTTAACTACAGAACACAGATTTGGCAGGGAGGAGAAGTATTACCTTTTTTGTGATGAGGGGGCAAGAAGATATCTGTATTACTTACTAAGGACCTTGCTTGCAGCTGCAACCAGGTCATAGGTTTTGGAATCATCATAAATTATTCTGACCAGAAACTGTCCTTCTTCATCCAGCTGTGCCTCCTTCCTGAAGAAAACAGAATAAAACCTTTTCACCTGGGGGAGAAGCGCCATATTGAAAAAGGTCTTTTAAATAAAATAAGTTTTTAGGGTTACTAAAGATAGAAAATTAGAAATAAATTTGTTCCATATCTCAGTCATTAGTGTACAATACAAATATCTCAGACCACAACTGTTCTGAAAATAATAATTAGCTATAATAAAATAAAAACAATTTTTCAGTACAGAGCCTCAGAAAGAAGTTGCTGAACTGATAAAGACACAATTTGCATTTTAAGAGAGGGGAATATCCAATAATGCAGCCCAAGACAGGCTCTTCAAACACTTCTTAAGTTTTTCATTCCATCCAATTTTAATTACACTTTATTTACAAAAGGCATGGGATGGTTTTAACAACCATTTGCACATATTTTCAGAGAGGAATTTAAAACACAGATATAGGTACCAAATCAATTATCTTTTTTCAGAATGCTGCACATGCCCACTGAACAGGAAAAAAAAGTTGGCAAGATTTTGCAAGGCCTTGTTCTCACAATCCACATCAATTCTCATGAGTAAAGTATCACCACTTAGGTATATCACAATAAAAATACACATTTCTTCACTAAAGGAAACAAGCCCCAATCCCAGGTTCAATACAAGACTCATCCATATGCCCTGTGCACAGTTACTACTGATACTAAGTCAAAAAAAGCAAAACAAAATGACTTCTTAGTTTTTCAGGATCATTTAGTATTCTTTTCAACTTGAACACGGAGTCAGTAGCTTGTCCAAAAGGCAGCACAACTCTGTAAGCGAACTTTTTTCATGAGAAAAACAAGTTGCTCCCCCTAGCAACAAACTGTTGTGCCTGCCAAGCCTTGCATTTGACACAAGGGAGTTTCTAGGGAGGGTCCACAAGTGCCTTTCCCCCTGTTTTACCCCACCTGCTTAGCACAGGAGCCAGGACACTGGTGCTGCAGCAGTGGCTGAGTCCCAGCTCTTGGGAGGAGGACAGGGAGCACCTTCCTGGGCAGGCAGATCCCAGGATCCTGAAGAGCCAGGTGCCCCCTGTGGTTGGTCCCACCATGCATAGGGCATGCCCATGGATACAGCCCTGACTCTGCCCAGCTTCAAGTCAAGTCATATTCTGTATTTGCTCTTTTTTCCCTTGCATGTTCTCCTTCAGCAAAGAGAGGTAGATGTGCAGGAGGACACAGTGTGGTCTCTGATGAAGTCATGCCCTGTTTGTTGAAGTCCTCTGGCAAATGAGCACAGCCTCCTTTTTCAGTATATTTTTTAAAATAAGTGTTCATCTTCTGTGGTTTTGCCACAGAATGGGTCTCGATAGAGACATTGTGCTTTGCAGAAATAGTAATAAAAGAAGCCATCTGTAGGCACTCACACTAATTTATGTACCAGAATGAATTAGCAAAACTAATATGATCATGGATGGCATCACTAGTATATTTGCAGGTGGAGGGTCACAGCTACCTCATTAAAAAGAAATTATACCCCTAATCTAAATGCATCTCTATGCTGCAGAACACTTCTGAAGTCAAAAACGTCAAAGAGACAGGAAAGTCTACAAGTGATTTACTGAATCACATCTTCTTATATCAAACACAAAAAAAATTAGTACCGGAAGTTGTTCTTCAGAAAAAGCTTTAGAATTAGAAAAACTATAACAAAGGTAGATTATGAGGTAGGTTTTATAAAAAACTAAGCACATGGGATGCAAATTGAGACATTCATCAACTTGGTACTAGAATAATTATTTTTCTAATGTACAAATGAAAGAGAACCATGAGTAAACAATTACTTACTGTACCACGGTGATGAAGGGCTTTTACCAAAGTAGGACAGAAATGCTTCCTTAGATAATGTTCAAACCTCCAGCTTAAGAGCCAATATTTCTAATTGCTCTGAATTTTTCTTGGTCATCAGAGGAATTATAAGCATATAAAACATAGATTCTAAACCTAGTTTGTAAAATTCTGCATCCCATTTTACATCAAACTCTCTCCATCATCATAACATGATCAACCATTAATTAAAATCAAAGACTTTGACAGAAACTCAGATTTTATTTTTCTAAAGTGGGCATAACTTATTTTAAAAATTAAATAATACAAACTAATAATGCCTGAAAACAATTCGTTTACAGATGTAATGGAATTATTCGTCCATACAAACAGAAATATTTTCTGTGATACTCAAGGAGAGGTCTGAAAATTAAGTACTCTTGTTCATCTTAAAACTGCTAGATGGCAAACTGTACTGCTGAGAAGGCCTGATTCCAATCTCATATGGCAGTATTCTATTGACCTAAATAAAATGACTCATCATTTAACCCTCCAATTAGTAATCATCAGTCTTTGATAATCTGTTCATTTATCGATGGATGTCTGGATTTCTTTTTCCTCTTCATCTTCCTTTAATCTTGCTCATCACATTCTTCCCACTGACCAAAAATTATACATTGTTTTTATATTTTAAAAATATACTTAATTTTGTTATTAATTAATGAAGTACTGTAACTGTTACTTGAAATAAACATTTTATACTCACTCTAAGAATGATGACCTAAAAATAAGCTAAGCAGTTTTCCTAAAGGACTATGACAGGGTTGGAGGGGAGGTGAGAATAAATATCCTACACAATTCTACATAAAAAGAACATCATTCTCTATCCAATGACACAAAAAATATTATAATAAACTCAATGGGGGGGGTCTTTATTTTCATGCTCCAAAATATTTTCATATTCCAAAATAGTACTTCTGGTCCTCTTTCCCCACCATTCTCTGAAAACTTCAGATCAGCCTCCAGGATATCAAGTCTCACAGATTCCTGAAAACAAATCCCATGCCACATATTCCTTCTTTTACTAAGCAGAAGGAGAGCTGGAGTTGTTAGTGGGAAATGATGTCTTGAAACATATGAGGTAGTCAGGGACAAGAAGGTAGAGTTTACATTTCCTAAGAATGGAACTGAAATGAATATAAGAAAAGAAAACCATCTTGATTCTTTGATTCTCTTAACATGGTATGTAACTGCAAGTCAGCTACAATTTGGAGGAAAGTTTGCAAAGGGTGAACAAACTTTCCCACATCCCTGATACATGCTGTGCTTTCGTTTAGTCTCTCTGATCTCAGCCAAACCACAAAGGGTAACATGCACATCTGGAAAAGCAATGAACATCCTCAAAAATACTGCGTACTTGAACAATTCAGTAGACAGAGATTCTGTGTGTGAGAATTCTCTCTCTGAAAAACTGACCCAGATTGATGATGCTGGTATCTCTTGTTTCAAAACTACTTACATTTCTTTCCAATTATATTGACTAGAACTCTTCCTGTTTGCTTCTCTGTGCCAAGTCATGTTTTTTTTCTTATTTTCTTTGTCCAAGTTTTTCTTCAGTGTCTGCAATTTCCCTGAGCCACCACTCTTTAAAATTACCACTTGTAATTTCAATGTCTATTCCATTTAATTATTTTAACTATTTTGTTTTTCTCCAGTTTACTCAAGATCCTTTGGATCACTCAGCAGCCATCTTCTCTGTACCCTTAATGATGTATTTCCCTTTTTTGATAAAGGTAAACAAAATTTTCTACAAAATTTGTCAATGGAAATATTTATTCCTGCAGGAGATTACACTCCTCAGTGACCCAGGCAAGTATCTTTGCTTGTCCTACAAATATGGCAAATACCATGACACTGTCTAATCTAAACCTGTGTCAAAAGATAAACTGCCTTTTTAAAGCCCCTGTTTGAAAATTATTAAATTCCAGAACTTTTCTCTACCTTTTCAGGTCCATTCCTTCTCCATACCTCTAAGATCTCCTGTGCAGGTACATCCCAACAATTTAGCTAGATGCTGAGCTGAAATATAATTCAGTTAGATATTTGTTTTTCTGTATTATATTTCTGCTAGATGAATTTCCCGGCCTGCTTCATCACCATTGCTGCGCACACAGAACATGTGGCCAGACAGAGTGACTGAGGACAGGACAGGAGGTTCAGTGAAGTCAGCTGAAGGGAAATCAGTGAATTCCCCTGCCTCTGGCGAGCTGGGTCTGCAGCTTCTGAAGCCCTTCTTCCTCCCTCAGTAATCTGACAGCAGTGAGAAGTTCCAAAAGTCTTTCTATCCGAAATATTAGTTTTAAGACTATATGTGAAGGGGACATGCTGCCGAAAGCTTATCCAAAATGGCCACTGCAATGTGAAAACACTTCTATTTTTACAGAGGCACTTGTCTTTCAGCAAGTCTACAAAATAGCAGGTCCTCTAATAAACTTGTTTCAGAGACCACCACAGCTATCAGCACCAGAGAGGCTGACCACGACATGCCCACCAGCAGCCTAGGAAACAGGAATGGGCAATACCTAAATGGTTTCCTCATGGCTGCACTTTTCTCTCATAAGTACCTGATTCCTACCTGATTTATCAAAGCTTCCTGCACTTACACTAAGAGACTGGTTCTACAACAAGGGTGATATGAAGAAATATATGACACTGTTGTGAAAACTCTTATAAGTAATACTGAAAGTGTGGCTTTGTCATCTTTGCAGAGCTGATGTGGTTGGCTGTCCATTAACAGTAATTCCTACAATGTTACATAGCTGTATTTAACTCCATAACCTGAGTACCACATATGAAAACAAAATTGCCTATGTGGAACAAGGGATGGCTACAAACCCAAATATGAGGACTTTAAAAGACCAGAAGGCTGCAACTGTTCCCATCTGAACAGCTTCCCTCTCCTGGCTGACAGATGGATCGGGAGCCAGGATTAGAACTGCAATATAAAAAGGCATCTTTAGACGCAAAAAATTTACATTTGGCTGACCACATTTCACAGAAAACTTCATATTCCATAGCTTTACAAAAAAACTGTGGCACTTCTCTGGAAATGTTTTGCTGCAGTCTTTAATCACAGTTTTTGATGAGATAAAGTTATGGGAGGAATTAACATAGTTCTGCTGTTTTCTGCAGACTGCAGTGTTTGATCACAAAGACATTAACAGCAATAACAAGTTGTTGGTTTCTTAAGGACTTGACTGGAAACAAGCCAAAAGCAACAAGCTCTGGCAAATTCCCAAGCCCTGGTTAATTCTTTAGTGAAGTAGCCGCATTACAGTAGCAAACTTTTAACTTTTGTGTTTTGCCTTTCTTTAAAAATAACTTCCAAGTCAAATAGAACAGAATTTACAACTAATTTCTCATTTACATTTCTGGAGACAAAAGAAGCATGGGGTTTGCTCCCCTGTAAGTTTCTGTTCAAAACCTTCAAAAATCCCAGGATTCTAATGCTCTTGCCCAAGTTGACTCCTGTCACATGAGATGTGATATTTCATGGTTCAAAACTTACATCCTATGACATTCCTGTCCTAACTGCTATGGTCTGGCAGCCCGTTTTATTTACTCTGGACTAATTTTGAATGATTACACAGAGCTACTTGAATTGTGGGAAACAAAGATTCCAGCCCAGACTTTTCTAAAATGCTTTTGTTTTCCTCCAGAATGTTTGTATTATCCAGGTTAATGTGAGGCATTTTACTTGGGAAAGAAAAGAACCCTAATCATTGCACCACGGAAAACAACACAGCTATACAGAGGCCATTTTTCACATACAGATTTGACCTTGACATCACTGGAGAAATTCCTATGGAGTAGATCAAAGAAGGATCAAGGCTCAAAGCAGTCTTTCCTCCATCAGTCATACTAACACCCCCCCAAACTGTTGTTGATCTACCAGCACAGGACAGTGTAACAAGTGATACAATGTGTGTACAATGGTCCCTTTGAAAATCTTTCCCATTGTGCAACTAGTTTAGTATTTGCAAACACACCACTAAAGTTTAAAGTAATGTTAATAATTCACAGAAATGGATGAAATGTTACGTGTGGACAAGCATTCCAATAAAAACTATTCTTAAAATCAGAACAGATCCTGCACTTCAGATTTTTAAACCACAGATTGCACACATTTTTATTTCTCACAGAGGAAATATTTTCTCTACTTTGATGTAGTTAGGATTTCTTTTGCCATCTTTTGAGGTTTTATAGGTAACACAGATAGACAAGATGTTATGTCAGGTTAGTCTTACTTTTATAGCTCATTCTGCACAAGGTGAATTTTAATGTAGTTTTTCAGTCAGACTGTAGCATTTAAAGGGAATTTGAATAAACTATAATAAAGAAGAAGATTGCTGCTGTCGAACCTTTTTTATTCCTGTGAAGTAGGACTTGCTACTCCTACCCCTGTAGTCAGTCAAAAAGCTCTAATTTTAAAAAATTCTTACAGAAAAAGAACCCTTCCCATTTGCATGCAGTAAATATAGAGGAAAAAAAACAGTACAAGACTGCACTGCTTTGCATCCTGAAGATGCACAAGCGTCTCTGTGATACAACATTACTGTTTAGAAGCTGTTGCTGTCACTTTAACAGATCATCCAGTGTCCCAAAGGCACAACTGTATCTCCTCCTATCAAAACTCCAGTCCAAAGTGCATGCACTGGGTGTGTCACCTGGAACACACCACAACAGAACCTAGTCCAAAGACCACCTCTAGGACTTCTTCCATGATAGGTATTGTTTCTGTTGGGACTTTTGCCACCATTGTGCTTCATTACTCCTGGTGTACCAAGGATGGAAAAAGTGCTCGTTAAATTGAAGAGATCAGTCAAAACAATGACAAAATAACACTACTGCACTTAGAAACACAGCATGGTTCTGATCTCACTGATAGGGCCAAGTCAAGTTTAATTCCGTTCCAAGAGCAGCACTATTAAATGGGATTACATGTGTCAGAACTAAAGATGGTATCTGTGAAACCAGAATCATAGTTTTTGCATCTCATTTACATTAAAATGTCAAACTCGCTGCTTACTATATTACTTCACAGATGGTTGGTGTTTCCAAAATGCTTCTCATCTTTTTTTCATGTATTTCACAAAGATTATTTACTAAAAACTATTAAAAATATTGAACCACTCTTCCCAAAAGGAAAAAAGAAAATAGACTTGTACATGTTTTGGATAGTCCAGATATATTTTAAAACACCCAGCTGGGGAAAACATAAATTATATTAAGTTACAAGATTAAATAAAAATGGGAATCTGTCCAGGAAAATGACGTTCTGGGTAAAGTAAATAAGTGTATTTATAGAATTCAGAGTTCTGAGTTATTTCCCAGCTTTACAGGCTGGATATGAGAGTGTTTAATGTAGGATTTCAAAACAAGATAATCCTAGAAGATATAGTTAAGAAAAGTACAAGTTCTTTGCTACTACTACAAATATTAAAAATATTATTAAAAATATAGAGCTAGTATTATTTTCCTTCCTTTTACGTAAGTGGACTAAAAGGAATGCTGTTTACGAAATACTCTTTCAAGTATTTAATTTGTAAGAGCAAGCAATATGTTTATAACACCTGTTATCCTGACAGGTCTAAAAGCACTTAATTCTAGGAAAACAGCAAAGTATCTGAAAGATACTGCAAGAACACTCACACAGTGTTTCATAACACGCCACTATTTCCTCTTAGCCAGCTTTTTCCCAGACAAATTAAAGAATTTGGCTCCACTCAGTTTAAACTCCTGACCTCCGAGCAGGTCCTTCCGGTGTGAGGAACTGAAGGAGCAGGCAGTATAGTGTCCTGACCCTAAAAATCCTGTAAATAATAACCTCCAGACCCATGAAGAATCATTTCTTTAGCATCAGTTTAAAAAAAAAAATCAACTTCTAAAATACTGCTTAGAGTTTTGGAAGAGTATGAAATAAGGACTTAGAAACATTAACAATAAATGTTCCTACTTAACAGCACTTTCTGGACAAAAACTCATTAATGTTAAAAGCGTATGAATTTAAAAAAAAATCTATTGCCCCTTCATCACTGATGGTTTTCCAAAGTCTCTTTCCGACATCTATTTAAGTAATCTGTATTTTTTTCAAAATTGTCACAAGACTGATTGAACAGAACACTTTGTCTTCAGCACTGGGTAAACTCTCATGGTGCTAAGGAGGCAGCAAAAAGTCAATTTTCATGTTTTTTCACAGATCACTGCAATTAACTACAACTGAGTCATACATGACCCAAAATAAGAATGGACATACAATCTAAAACTCTAGTGAATAGTCTATTTTTTTCATCAGTGTTTTTTGTGAGAGGACAATTAAAATAATTAACATGGTATGTCTGCAACATTACCAAGCATGAAAGAATCAGTAATTTAGGTAAACTGTAAAGTAAGCATTCTTTATAATAAATTAGTTGTGGACTGGGAAAGGGAAATACCGATCAAGCTCAGAGCAGTTCAACCAAGCAGGAGAGGAGTCACACAGGACTGACCAACACCACTGCAATATACAGGTATACATGTCTATGTGGCAAAATCCATAACCAACTTGTTTACCACCTGGACTTCTTCTACAGCTCCTTGGAGGAGAAGTACATAGGAAAGGAATAGCAAAGCCAGAATTTTGATGGTAGAAATCCCAAAGGCACTAATAGAATAAAATAAATTGAAGTCCTGGACACACATGAACCTACACTTAGATATTTAAAAGGAGTTTGGCATCAAGATTCTCTTGCAAATCAGCCCTTGATGAGAAATACCAAAAATCACTGGAAGGCTTTTCACTCGCTTCAGCTTCACATGATTATTAGCTGAAGTGACACACCTCACATTTTTTACACTTATTTGATTCTTATGTCCTGTTTAGTTTGCATGTTTATTGCCAGGCCACACTGTGGTTAAATAGACATAATATGCATGCACACATACACATACACATGCACAGCAGTGTTTATATGCTTATGCAGCTACATATACAAATATAGTTTCTCCAAAACTATGATATTTCTAAGCTGATGATTATCCATCTTCTCTGCTAGCAGAAGTGATGCTGTTAAGACTGCAGACAGATTGGTTTAGACTATGGTACTGTTTTATAAGCTTTTTAAAGGGCTGCCCTATATACAGAACTACAGTCAGCTGCAAACTTAAGAAACACTTTCCAGAACTATTACGAAGAAATAAAACATCTCATAAAGAGCCATAAGCATCTGATGAGCTTTCTTTGGTTTAGTGAAAGCAGGAAAGATGGACTCAGGTCCACTCAGAGCAACATTAGTCTAGTGTGCTCCAAGCCACATTTCCCTGCCTCTCTCTATGCCTGTATCACACAACCCACCAGTCACACCCATGAGCCCACAGAACCTGGAGGCTACCAGTTCTTTCAGTACTGAGGCTAGATCCCACTTCGTTAATGCACAACTATTCTGTATTTTACTTTATCTCATTCACCAATAAATAACCACAGGCTTGATTTACAGCAGTGTTCAAATCCAGCTCTGAAGACAGAATTATTCCTTTCTAACAAGTCTTCACGTGGAATTGATCCCTACACTATTTGTATGCACAAGCATTAACTGCCTTTCAAACAATCTCGTGAGGCCAATTATACCATTTCCACTTTAAATAGGCAAGAACAACATGGACAAAAAGGTTTCACTACTTTTGGGTGCCCAGTATGGGACAGGTGGTCCTGTTTTTTTCAAGGTACTGAGCACTTTTTATACTCAAAACACCGTTTTCATGGACTTTACAGGCCACCAGCATCAGACCTACAAGTTACCTAAATTCCAACACTTCTTAAGAGCTTACTGCTGCAACTTATAACAACACTTTCATTAGAGCTTTTGTACATATTTTCCTATGTTTCTAAAAAGGCAAACTATACTATCTTATGAACTGTTACTACATCTAAACATTGTGCTAAATAATAGTAGTAGGCCAAAATCTTGATTTTTTAAACATATCAAAAAATGCAAATTGTTTTGATATATTAGTAAAAAGAAAAAACCATCATTGACAAGGTGACATTCTGAACACAGTATACAAACACAATAAATCAAGCTAGTGCTTTTATTCTGCAGCTAAAAAAATTTTTTTATTTGCTTTAAAGAGCATAAAAATGGATAGTTTTTGCAATGTCAGAAATTCCAAGGAAACAATGTGTTTAAAAAAATCCAAGTCTGTCCCCTATAAAAAAAACAAATATATTCTTAAACGTGTTTCATATTTATTTAATATTGTTTATTTATATTATTTACTGTTTTGGAATATAACTAAAAATATAATTAATCAGAATATCACATCCTGTTAATGAAAGTCAGTGGAGGACATTTTTTACATGCATAAATTCATAAAAGCATTTCCCTCTCCTGACTTAAGCAGCCAACCTGCACAACACTGATATACCTAACTGCTAGGAATGCATTTGAAAATTTACCCAATATACATGTATTCTTAAAACACCTACGTTTTACTGCAAAAGCCACACTGAGTCACTAAAGTCTATGCTAACCTTCGCCAATAGGATGCAGAAGTTTCTGTGTCTGTTTAGTTTTCTAAAGGCAAATGACAGCCCTGCAGTTTATCTCACTCCCCCAGATTGTAGAGTTTTCTACCACTTCAGTCGAACCCAATTTTAAACTGAGCAGAGAAGCTTTTCACTTTCTTTTTCCACATTTCACCAGGATAATTTCTCAGTCCTCAGTGTTTCACCATTTTAACCTTAACAGAAGACTTACAGGAAAAAAAAAACTTCAAAGAGACAACTAGCCTGGAGCCTTGGTAGGTTGTAATCTGTGAAACTTGGGGGAGAACAAAAATTTCCTTCCTCATAGGACAATCAATTGACTTTTTTCTCTTCCTTCATGTGTCCTTCAAGATCACTGGGTCCATGTAAAGTTTGTGTCACTCAGCAGCTTCTCCAGACCTTGGCAAGTGTAGACACCATATGCCAGCCTAACCTTCAAAAGGAGTATAAAACAAGGCAAAGGCAGGATGATGCCTTAACTCTACCTTAAGCATTGAGCACCAGGAAAATGAGACTGTTTTGTGGGGACTTGTACCATAAAGACAGAAGGAAGATGAAGACTGCAGCTGACAAGTTGTGCCATTTCATTTCCTAAATCCAGACATTTCATGTACCTGTGTGGGAATACTAATTTACTCTACAGGATTGTGATGAAGCATTTTAATGCATTTCTTAATAAAATATTTGAGTTCCCATTCATTTTCTTGGCAATATGTTTGAACGTGTCACAGTTTGAGCATCTAACCTGGCCTCAATTCAGATTTAGGGGCCCATGGGAAAATTCTGTATTCATTTAATCAGACACAGAAGGATAGTGTTGGAAAACACAGGATAGATGATTGTGTACATATTCCCTACTGACAATGCTCTAGCTCCCACATATCAACCTGGAGCTGTTTCAAGAAGCCACCCCTGTTAATGCTTGTTACACAATTAAATCTTTAGACTCGCTGAATGGAGTGTTCAGAATTTCACATATACAGCTGTTCAGCTCAGCCATATGTGACACCTGTTGCAGAAGAGCTCAGATTTTATCATGATAGAGACCCCTTTTAAAAATGTATTACCATATACCATAAAAATATGTCCAAAGCAAAAACATACTAGTGAAGACAACTTCTTAAGCCTTGGAAACTTTTATTTATTTTTAAAATGTGAGTAATCTCTCTGTGTTGTCTAGGACAGGTACACAGACAGTAATTCCACAAACACTAATTAGGATCAAGTTCACATGCTACCCTTATCACCCAGCAGTACAAATTTGACCTTAAACAGACACGAGTACAGAATTGCACGTATGTGGGAATGGTCAAGCCTGACAACTTCCAGTTTATGTCAGCTAGCGTTTATGCTGGCTGCAGAGGACTTGAAGATATCTAATGCCAAAGGAATCTTGAGAACCACCCTTTCAAGCCATTGCAACCATGGCCACACAATCTGAAATAGTCCTCTGGATGTAACAGTGACAAAATAAGGGATTTGACAGAGGTTTTCTCTTAAGCAGGGAAGGAACAAATGCAAAGTGTCTTCTCAGCAAAAATGTGGCTAACAGCTCTAAGGAACAGTTTATTTGCTAATAACTCTTTGCAGAGCTAGTGAGTGCTGATCAAAGAAGTCTGTTTCCATGTATTCTGGGTCCTAAGTCTCCCCTTCCAAGGACTGAAGAAGTGAATAACAAGGAGCAATGTACAGGCAGCTTACAAGTGCCAGTAAGCACAAGAAATTACTATGCTGAATCACCTTCACTTCACACTAAGAAAAATCTGCTACTGCAGAATTCAGCAACTACAGGACTTTCCTCTGCTCCCTCTCGCTCATCCAGCTTTGCTAAATCCCTCTAATGCTTCCAGGGCTTCATCACAAAAAAAACTGTCTGCAAGTTCAAATTCTCAATTCTATGAGTGGTAGCCAGAGAAAAAGCAAGGAGAAAAAAATTTTTGAGACTTTCCTGTTGAGAAATTGAGTAAAGGCTCCACAAATCAAAATTAACTTTCACTGCTTATATGCCAGGTTTCCTCGTGTTATTTTGAATTCAGCCTATTTGGGATCCAGAAAGTTGGTTCAAAAATAAAGGGCTTTGAATCATTCTGTGTTTCAAGCATTTTAATTCTAGTTCTTTAGCAAAACCAAGCCATATATCAAAGTATATACTGCAATATTTCCCCCGAGCTTCATTGTAAAGGCTGTATGATGTGTAAAAAAAGTCCGTTATCTAGTTATGATTTGTTTTTAAAGTGGATGAAAAAAAACATGGAGTCTAACTTTCCCAAGAATTCCACTCTGAGGAATTTAAAAACAAAATCAGTATGTATCTTTTTTTTCACAGATCGTAGTTTCCTAAGAACATGGAAAAATTAATGAAAAAGCAGAAACAGAGACTTGAAGTCATCATTCTGACTCAGATAACACCACTAAGTGATGGCAATGAAAACACCACTCTTAAGAGCATCAAATTCAACTGTTTGGACTTCCAAATTCTATATGTAAGAACTTCATCCAATGTCACTTTTGACTGAAGAAGTTACAGAAGTGTTTTCATGCTTCAGATGGAGCATACCCTTTCAATTCAGTATTTAACTTTTTTGAAGAATGACCTGTTTTCATTACTCCAGTTTATTCAGTTCTATGTTTTCTTTTACCTTCTATCAATATTAAGTACAAATTCACCCACTGGCATTTGAGAATCACTCAGCAATCACAACCCACCACTCTGCTGATTCACATCTCTGGAGTGACTTCAGAGAGAACAAAATAGCAGTATGTGATCAGATCAAAAAAAAGCTTAGATAAATTTTGTGCTGAACTACCCAGAGGCCTTTCTGCTTCACAAAAATGCTGATGTTGTATTGCAAATTCAACTACACTAATAGTGCAAAGTTCCTCTCAATTTTTTTTAAACAGCCAAAGACTGTTGACTTCAACAATTACTTCTGCAGTCATGAGTGATTCAACTGATTCCACTCAGCATGCCACAACACTGGTCTGTATCTTCCTGTCGTTTTCTAAATGATTGACAATTCTAACAAAGCCTTTGTAAGAAGTTTGTATTTACCTATAAAAGATTAAACACCCAAACTCTTCCATAACATCTCTGTAAGTGCACTACAAGAACCAAAAGTACCTAAAAATTTAGTGGCTATCAGTTGACCCTGTACCATTCCCTAAATCAGCACCACCTATAATCTGTTACAGTGAAATATACAGGGGTTAGTTTATTGGTTTCTAAACTCAAGGATACATTAGTTTTTAAACTAAATCCTGCTGAACAAATACCCTGTTGTGAATGCCTTTTCCATAAGGAACTATGGCAGCTGTTGCATATACGTCAGCTCCTTCTTGAAGCTCACGTTCCATTTGTCTGCTTGGGTGGTGTCATGCTACAGTTTCCTTTCAGAAAGCCATCTTCTCTGTGAGCTAATGGCAGAGCCTACCTGCTGGGCTGCTACAGGACACAGATGTTTCTCACATGAAGAACAGAAACAGGACATACCAGCTTCCCGAATTTTCATAGCTGTCCTCAGAAAAGTATTTTGTATCTTTCTAGCAAATTTGTCCAAAACGTTAAATGAGTAACACTCCTCATAGGCTTTAGTTATCCTCAGTATTCTTTTAGTTGTTTGTAAAATCTTAAGAGATAGGAAGCATCAGGAATAATAGCTGGGTTTTGACAGTCTGACAGTCTTCTTGCATTAGAAGATGAAACTTTGTACCCTCTCTGATGGATTGATCTTAAATACAAATTCTTAGCAGCAGGTAACCTGGAAAAAAAGTAACTTAAAGGCATCTTGGTAAGGGATGACATGCCAAGAAAGAGCGAATATTTATTATTATATTTTATACATGTTATAATTTTCATGGAAAATTATGCATGTGTCACTATTTTATTTTATTGTCCCATAACTTACATGTCATTTAAAAAAATCAAATTATAAAAATTCAAAATAGATCAGTGTGTTTAGATAAGGTATGTAAGAAAAATAAATACCTCACTTGCAGCACAAAACTGTGTGGCATTCACTTAACACTCACCTATGTTATCCACAGAACTGCATTTGCAAACAGTAATTTATAGACTGTCAGGGATCACTAGAACAATGAACACCTGCTGAACCACAACTGTGGACTCACCTTTGGTGATTTTAAAGACTCAGCTAGACGAAAGTCATAGCTGAGCCCCAATCTAGTCCCAGTAACCATGCAGGCTGGAACAGAAACTGGACTAGATGACCTCCAGAGATGGCTTCCAAAGAGCATGTCTATAATTCTCTGATTTCATGGTAGTGTGTAAGATTACCACAGTCCTAAGGAACAGTTTTATGAAAAGAATGTGTCACGGTAATAAAAATCTCACAGTCAAAAGCTGTCCTTTAACTCTGAAAATTGTATTAGGACAACAGCAATATATTATAACATCGACATCGACACTGACATATTAAAATTGGCCCAAAATAAATGGGAAAGAGGGATAAAGAAGGCGGCATCCAGTTGAAAGAAGACCACTTTCTCCAAGTTGGATAATCGACTTTTCCCTTAAACATACAATGTCAAGAGATCACATTAAACACTTTCTTCTGACTACATAGTTACCTAAAGCCTTATGAAGTAAGCTTACAACTTTGTAAGCTTTTAGGTCTTTTTAAAAATATTTCTTGTGGTTTTGCCCAATTATCAATATTACCATATTTATGGTAAATAGAATTTTGTTTACATTACTTATTTCAAACTTTTTGTGCAATCTCACAATTCATCAAAGGTTTAAAGTCAAGCCAGTCAGCTCCCTAGAAAAACATTATACTGCCAGAAAAGCAAGGGTTGAGCATAACAAATCAGGTTCAAGAGATGAAAGCCAAAAATCATACTTATACTTACATTCTTATACATATTTCTCTGTATAATCAGTGACTTTTTTTAATTTCAAGCGAGGACATTACCAAAATCTCACACTGGTTTTAGACCGCGTTTATTAGCTAAACGCTGTATTTCAGCTCCTTCAGGGATGCGAAGGGATGCAACTGTTGCGTGGTTCACCTGGTGGCCGGATGCAAGGACAGGCATATCCGTGGCTTCAGGGCGTTTTGCCCGCACATTATTTCTGCCACAACCCAGGGAACCGCGGGAATCAACGCCATCCCCGCTGCGGCTCCTGGAGACCGGGAAAGGTGGAACCAGACGGGTCTTGGCGGCGTTAGGAGAGGCCGCGAGGGGACGAGGCGCGGCAGGAGCCGCTCTTGGTCCTGTCGCGGCTGCGGGACAAGCCGCGTCCTGGGCACCGCTGCCGGCCCGCTGCCCCGCCCGGACTCGCGGACAACAGACAGACAGGCAGACACACATGAACAGACACACATACACGCACAGACACACACACACACGCACAGACACAGACAGACAGACACATATACTTACTTGATGTCCTCCCAGACGGCGGGGCCGTAGTTGCGGATGACGAGCAGCTCCAGGGCGTGATTGACGAAGCCGTACTGCGGGCAGGGCGAGGCGGCGGCACGGTCAGGCACCGGGCGGCAGAAGAGCCCCTTCTCGCGCCCCGCAGCATCCCATCCCACCCTTCCCACCACCCCGGTGGGAAGCGATCCCACCACGGGAAACATCACCCCCATCTCCCCCCGAAACAAAGGGCTGGGGCCCGGCTTCCCGCTTCCCAAGGGGATTCAGCCTCTTCCCTCCCACCATGGGCCCAGGCCTGGGTAGGGCGGATGCCCCCCAGCCAGCCCGTGTCCCGGGCCGGGAGTGCGGCCGGGCGGAGCTCACCATGGTGCCGGTGCCGCTGCCGGTGCCAGTGGCGCTGCCGCCGCCGCGAAGCAGAGCCTCGGCCCCGCCGCCTCACCGCCACCCCCGGCCCCGCCGCCCCGAGCGGCACCGCCGGCAGCCAATGGAGAGCGTGGCCGCTGTTCTAGGAGCCAATGACGAGCGCGGCCTCTGCGCTCTCTCCCAATCAAGAGAAGGGGCGGGACTGCGGGAGGCGGTGGGGGCGGCCGCGGGCCTCGGGCCGGCACCGCCCGGAGCGGAGCCTATCGCGGGGCCGGGGGGTCATCCAGGTAATCCAGTGCCTGGCACCTTCCTGGTGGTTGGGTAGGTACCCAAGGTGTGCTCGCTCTGGTGTCACTGCTCTTTGCAGTGGATGCCTTCGCAGGAACAGAAACGCTTCCTCGGTTGTTTCATATACCAATGCAGCCACTCAACTTTTAGGAAGATAAATGCCTCCTAAAAAGTGAAGAATCCGAGGGACAAAATGACCGCAGATATTTCTGCCCTGCACGTTCATTTTTCAAAAGATGCTGAAGTTGAAAGCATAATAATGAGTGGTCTCAGTTATGGGGGTTTTCTTGTGTATTATTGAGTCCCTGTCAGTAGCCACTGTGAATAAACACTGCATTGTATCAGTAACCTGCTGCAGATGGATTCCTAAAGGGTTCTCTAAGTAAGGTGTGATCCTCACAACAGGATTTTTTGAGTAGAAGATTACTGACAATATGCCAAGGACAGTTCAGAAATAACATAATGTCATCATATGTTATCCTACACATGGAACAAAAAAAGATACTGCAGCACTTGAAAAACCCATATAGTTTAAAGCCCATTGTACCATCAAAAGACCTGGCCTCAGTGTATGAAATAAAAATTCTGAAGAGACTACTGATTTTTATTTTCTTGTCTTGCTTAAAAAGAATAAAAATATATTAAAGAGATAATTATTTTATCTAGGACGATTATAGGATGAGTACCTGGTGGCCTACTACTGTAGCAGCTCTTGGGCAGAGACCTTGCTACATGAAGGCACTAAGCCACAGACACCAACCAATCCAAATCTATTCTAGATGTAAGTAAAATTACAGAAGTTCAGACCTTAGTAAGATAAAGTAAGTTTAAATTTTGAACTGTTCACGTACTTCTTGGGAAAAAAAATGAAGTATGTATGTTGGAAATTCCATATAAGTAAGTTAAAAAATGACACCATATAAAATCTTTTGAAAATTCATCTATTGCCTGATAAACTTTTGAATCTGTGTTAATATCTGTTAAAAATTCTTCTAAGTGAGATAGACATTAGAAATTTGGCAAAGTGATCTCAGTAGACATTGCAAGAACAGCAGAGGGAAACCCTGCTGTTAGGTCATGTAGGCACAATAATGAATTCTACTTAGTTTAATACATTCCAAATCTACTGGGAAAACCAATTTTAGGTTTTTTAAAAGAATGACCAAGCACAAAAGCTTCTGTATAATCTGCTAAAAATCATAGAAGTAATATGCTTATTTTGTAGGGAGGAAAGGAAATATTTAGATAAATTAACCAAACTACTGGTTAAATATATCTGTGTAGAAAACCAAACAAAAATTGAATAGATGCAAATCTCTAAAAATCTCTTCAATTTCCAAGAAACTGGCAGCAGAGATAATGTCATAAATCATGGTGCTGAAAACAAACCAAAGGCTATATTTTCCTATAGCTGAGGAGTGGTCAGCTTTCACCAATTAACTAAGATTTGAGTACATCAGGTCATTATCTACTTTTTCTATTTGGTAGAAAGTAAATTTTGGGAAAATAGGAAAACATGCCCTACAATACAAAGTTGTAGTTCTCTGCTGAGAATCGGTGTAAAAACCATCCTCATTCTTCACAGGTTTCAAAGGAATCCACTTGCTCGGTCTGTTTATGGGGTGAGCCCTTGTGCTCATTAAATATTAGAGAGATTACATGAAATTCTTTTTGGATATGGTTTTCAGAAAGTAGATTATTCTGTCAATTTTGTGTACCTGAGTGACATTTTTTCAAAAGTGCTACAAAGGTCAAAATTGCCTTAGACAAGTATGAAATTGCCTTTCTTCTTCGGAGTTTGGTAGCTTGCATTTGCAAGCTGTTCTTGTGATTAACCGATTGTAATACAAATGGAAGTTCTAGTCAAGGTGAGATTTGTAAAATGTGAAGTGACAACAGCATGGGAGGAGTTAAAGTAGATAGTGATTGATTTAGTTTTCTAAAACAGGGATGCCCTTTCAAAAGTTTTGAAGATGCTGAATTAAAGAATTCAACGAAGTGATTTGCTGAGAGGGACAAGCTTCCATTCCCGATGCCTGCTGAATCAAGACTATCTGGTAGGTCTTAGGCAAGATTTGGTTTCAACTAAAGGAAAGGCTCCAAGTCAATAAGATAAAATACATGTCAGATTAAGCTGTTAGTACTGAGCTGTGTTTTCAAGGCCCAACCCTGTCAGTACCAGGACTGTTAGGTCACATGCATTATGCACATCACACAACCATTTGGACTGTATCTGATGCACTTCCATAAAGCCTGCAGCTTATTCCACTGTAGCACACAATCATATTCCCATCTGGGGACCCTCATGCACTAGGTACTGCTCAAGACCTACTGCCTAGCTGCTTTTTGGTATTCAGGAGTGAGAGAGTAGCTGTGGCACTAGATACAACTGGGACGTGCATGGGATGGAATGCTGATGAGAAAGGAGCCTTTTAGGCAGTGTTTTTTGTAACAGAATTCCTACCAGACAAATTTGCCTCTTTGTGTTCCCCTGAACATATTTCTCAGGAAGAGCCTCCTGCACTGGCCATCAAAAAGGCAAGAGTTGCAGTCAGTGATTACAGCTGAAAAACAACTGCTATACATTTTAAGTGGTGTTTTATTTTAACACATTTCTTCCTGATTTGAGATGCTGACTTGATCTGGCAATTCCTGGTGAGATCCATGAAAGCAAAAAGTAACATAGGATCCTTTATGCTGTGTGAAAGGGCAGTTGCTGAGACAATAACTTTGGGAAACCACTAGCTGGCCAAGAACATCTGCATTCAGCTTAATATGGTTTGTGTTAATACACAAGCACTATAAAACAAAGGAAGCATTTTAATAAGTTGCATTTTTTACTTTGGACTTTGCTTTTACAGTTCATTTTGTTACTGTAATCCTGAATAAAAACGCTACCTTATATGGTATTGCTGGATTCCACTTACAGAAGAGGGAGTTACTTTGTTGACATTGGATTGAATTATGGGTATTTTCTAATTAAATTTCAAACCATAATGGTCTGAGACTTGACATCTGGAATTGTCATAATACTACTTACCAGATGCAGAAATACACTCTTAAGATCACTTCAGCAAGATTCATTATTTTTAATGTACCACTATACACTGATATACCATTACATTCATTTTTCAATACTGGTATTGTCAAGCTAGGAATGAAACAGCCCTCAATATGTCCATGCTGTTCTGTAATGCAGTAACATGTATATTTGAGAAACTGAGCACTCTGTTGCATCCTCCTGTAAGAGGAATGTAATCTTAGCCATGTGGAGCAAACTAATAATATATCCAAATCTTCCCTAACATCATCTGCAATCAGTGGAAAGACTCCTATTCATTTTTACATGCTTGTATTCCAAAGCCCCTGGTAACGTGTTTGTCCTTGATATTTCTTTGGCAGGTTTTGTTCGGGCTGAAAAATCAGGAGAGAGGAAATGTATCTATGACTTAATCTACCTCTTTTCATATCCTTGGGATGTTACTGCATGCATTCTCTCAGTTACTTCCCATTATATGCTGTGTGTGCAGGATGTGCATGTAAACATGGTGTTTGTTTGCTGTAGTGGCACAAAAATTTGTAACTTTGTACTGCTCAAAAGATGAGAAACAATTTTAGCACAGATCTTCAAAGGATGCCTTATAATGGGACTGCGAAGCAATGTGCTCATTTACATTTATATTAGGAAACCGCTGGTTCGACTTTGCTTTCAGCATCAAAAGTCTGCTGAAGCAGATGAGACACACAACTTTATAAGGTTGTTTACTTTGTTTCAGATTCTTTCACAGTTTATTATTTCTTTGACTGGCTCTCCAGCTTCATGTTCCAGCCTAACTGCATATTTAACATTCAGATCCTTCTGTTTGTGCTCAGGAGAGTATGTATCTTTAAATGGTTGCATCTGGAGCCATCTGGTTGCATCGAAGGTTTCAGAACCATCGATTATTTCCCATCTTTTATTTGTGCCTCAGTATCAGAGCAATGCTGAGTAATATAAGACAGTGACTTTTACTCTCCCTCTGTGCTCTGCAGAAAAGGGCTGCCAGTGAACTCATGCAAATGGATTGGGAAGTTAAAAAAAAAATAAGCTTATATCTGATTATTTCCTTCCTATGCAGTTGTGAGCAGCCATACCATCAGAGTGGTTCTAGAGGTCTCTAAAGACTGTTGTGGCGGACATCTTGCAGATTTTAGAGGTAGAAAAGAAAGTCCTAGCTCTCATTTCAGAAATAGCCTCAGTTAAATTTGGTCCCTGCCAAGCTGGCTTATGATAAACTGGAGCAGGACTTTGAAAGCAACTCAGTACGTTGTACACCATATGGCAAATAGCCACAAAAGTTATTGCTTTTGCAGGAAACGAATCTCCCACTGCTTTTGCAGAACAATGAGCAGGCATTAAAAAAAACAGTAGCAGCTAGAGTAGCCTGGTAGGTTGTAGGATGGGTGGGGTTTGAAAAAGGGTCTCCTAGCCAAGATTCAAGAGCAATTCCCCTTAATTCTGATGGCTTTCGGTTGGAAATACTGATTTTGCCTCCTGTATTGTTTGTTGCAGCTGTTTCTGAAAAGATTGTGAAATAAAACTATGGGAGAAATAAACTGGGTTTGGGGGAGGTCTGAATTCTTCCTTCATAAGATTTCCTAGGAAAAAGTAGATCTGTCCCAGGGGCTCAATTATCTGTGCACTTCACTGTTTTGTTAGCTTGTGTGAGTTCGTTTGCTTTGGTTTTGCACAGCAGTTCAGTGAGAAAGAAAATATCACCTCCATGCTAATTGTACTTCCTCTGATACCAGCAGTGTGAATTTTTTTTTCAACATCTTCCTGGAATCTTACAGGTCATGCCTGAATGAAATCAAATTAGTTGAATTCTTTTGCTATAGCTTTCTCTTTAGCTATATCACTGTTAAGATTCAAAGGACCCACTTTTTATTTATTTCAAGGGCCATTTACACCTCTTCGGCAAAGAAATTGCAGTGTAATAAAAATGCATCTTACATCACAGTGTAAATGTGAATGGGAATCAGCCCCACAGAATCTTCATGAACTAATAAAATAAAATTTCAGATATAAAAAAACTGTTTCTGGACATAATACTACGGTATTTGTATATTTATGTAAATAACATTGCATAGTCTCTGAAGATTTCCACAATATAACACACTATAATACAAGATATCAACTTACAAACAACTCTTTTATTTTCTTGCAAAATATCCCAGTATTGCATGGGTTAAATTGCCTTCCTTTTCTTTATCTCAACAATTTGCTTATTGGCTTTCTGATTCCTTTTTTCTTTTTCAACTGGATTTAATTTAAGTGAAAAGATTAGTTAAAAAGTGAAAGGAATATTTTAGATCTAAGTGAAAAGATCAGTTAAAATAATTGTCCCTTATTAAATACATATTTATTCAGCAAAAAAACTTTAACAGAATAACAGCTTCAGTGAAATCGAAATTCTTAAATTATGCTTAAAGCTAAACAGACTTGTGGCTTTTTTGCAGAACTGATCTGAACACAAGTACATTTTAAAGCACTTTCGTGAATTACTGTCTTAAATACATGTCTAAATCCTATTTACTTCACTGAGATTCAGGCACGTTGCTTTCTGTGTACACCTTACCAGAATTCTTCTCTGAAGGTTGACACCACTTAGGAAGGTGTCAGGAACTGCCATGATAAACATCCTATTTAATGACAGATTTATACAGAATTTGGCCTTGAGCATGGCCATCGTCTAGTCCAGCAACAGTTCTTTTCTTAGGGACAAAAGAAAATTCCCTCCTAAGCATCCCTCCTATTCAGTAGATCTGGAGAAAGAAATCCTTTTTATTTAAAAGCCTGGGTTTTTTTAACATTCAATAAAGGACAGTGATGGATATATTCATGCTGACCTCAGTCATTACTGGCTTAATACCATAAGCCTACTGAAGAGTCAGTAGTCAAATATTCCCACATTTTTATATCTGGGAGCACCGACATGGGACTGCTAGTAACCTCTGGGTATTTTTGTCAATTAAATAGAATTTTCTGACCAATATAATATTGCAAAGATCAAAATTTGCATAGTTCTTGTTTCTTTGAAATACTACTGTCAAAAATGTTACAGATACATTTGCTTGTATACGTGTGTGTGCAATAGAGAGATATGTTTATATACGATACACAGACTTTCAGGTTCCATTTTTGTGTCACAGAATTATTTCTAAGCATCTTAGATGGATATAGTAGACCCCAAGCAATAGAAGGATTCAATATTTCAAGTTTTGTTCAAATGCTGCTTACAGGAAATCTGAATGACATACAGTTTTAAAATGTTCTTAATGCTAGACTCTTATAAAGACTTTTCTCAAGGCTCTGATGCTACATGTTCTGTATGAGTTTCTACCACAAAATAGCAGGATAAAATGGTATACTGAGCTTCAGAATGTACCAGTCAAGATCAGAAAATGAATAAAATGGCACCTTAGTCTAATGTAATTGCTCCCTGTAAATATTCAGAAAGCAAAATCTGATTTAGTGACAAGCAGCTTGAAGAAAGACTTTTATGGCTTGATATGCCAAACACCCAGAGTTTAAGAGTTTAGAATAATAACTAATAATATTTGATACTACTGGAAATAGTAGTGTGTGTAAGCTCTGCAATTCTCCAGCCCGCAGTTGGGATTAAACTGTACAGCACAGAGGAATTTCCGGGCAGATGGATCTGCTACTTAGAGATCAGACAGAATCCTAAATGCACAACTCTTTAACTAACTCTATTCTGCCAGAACCAGAGGCAGACCCTTTAGAGTTCTTCATTCATTTTCCATCATCCACAACAAAAAAGCTTGTACTGTAGTAATATTAATCTTTGTATATAAGTTCCTATGTTTTAAAGCATTTCTGCTCACTTGAAGATTCTCCTGGTAAGTTTAAAGTGAGCATATGATAGGCCATTCCATAACATGTCATACCCCACATTGCATCCTTGAATAAGGATCATAGCTTTAAGCTGGTGTGCTTCTGTTCCATTTTATACAGTCTAACTGGAATTTCCTTTCTAAGCAAACATTCCAAATCATGTTTTATTATACTTCTGTTAAAACATTTCAAATTTAAATGACAACAAGAAGAAAACATTTATTGCTGTAATACATAATAACAAGGGGATATTTTTATTTTTAAGTATTTTAAAAACCCTAATAACTAAAATAGTTTGATGATTACAGACTTTAGTATGTGATTATACAGTGTTTTAATCTATATTAATTTTATACACAAAATAAAGTTCATGAAACAGTAAGCGGCAACTCTGCTATGCATGTTTATTAGCTACAATTAGCAGCCTGATCCAGAAAATGCTGAGCACCCTCATAATTTGACTCCAGTCAGTGTGAGAAGATGGTCAGCAACTTCTAGGATGGGGCCCAAATGATGCACTGGGAGGAGTATGTGATAGCAATGACACTATTTTAATGGACATTTTCTTATGGAATCTCTAAGAAAATACATTTTAATAGTCATTGATAAGCACCAGCTCACAACACTGCATGTGGCTGCATCACTTGCACATTACATTTCCTGACAAACTGCATATACAATACATCTAGAATTCTCAGTACAGGGAGAACTGAGTTATTACGTAGCACTAACAAATTACCACAAGGAAAATACAGTTTATAGTAGCATTTCCAACTGTGAAGCTGCAACATTACTTTAGTGACTATGTTCCTTAGGCAAAGGAAAAATAAAAAGTAGTCAGTGACATACTTCCTGAAATTTTAATACTGGCTTTCAGGTGTTAACGATCTAAAGTGCTTGCATGTTTCATACAGTTTTAAAAAATTTCAATTTATACAAAAAAAAAAAATCCAAATATTTATAAATTTATTCTATACATTTCTGAATGTACAATTTAGTCTATTCCTGTTTCCTCACCCAAAAAATTGGCATTGCCATCTCCCAAATCTCTCTTTTGAAACCAAGTCTGTGAGTTTGTTCCTTGAATATAAGCATCCAGAAAATAGCAAATTCCAGGGATATCACTGGGAAAATTTGGTGGAAGCTCTTCTCTTGAGCGGGGTGTGAACACAAATCCTGGATATTCCTTTAACAACCTAGAACAAAAATTAATCATCTTGATTAAAAATGAATCAGTCACTATTAAGTGCAGACATTAAATAATTCTTTATGCATGGCAGGGCAGAATCCAAATTAATCTTTATACGTTATTTACTGAAAATATAAAAAGATACTGTTTATTTGGTAACCTATAAACTTGTGCATCAGTGCAAGTAGAAGTATCACCCCTTTTTTTGTCTTGTCAATGTTTTGCATGTAGAAGCTATGTTTGTTGTAAATATTTTCAAAGATGGTTTAGTGCTGAAAGCTAGCTCACATCTGCACATCAAAGGCACCATAATTAATGTTTCAAAGAATGAAATACTGTAAAACTTATTAATTAAACTATTCAGATCCTTCTACCAATTCTAATATTTTTGCTTTTTCACAGGTTGAGACAGAGATTGCTAATCTGCAGGATAAATATTGACAACTGGTATCTAAACTTTTAAACAATTACTGCAATATACCGGAGTTGTTCAAGATGCCATAATGTTATCAATATGTGTTTAGAATTGGTGAATGAATCAAAAGAAAAAAACACCAAATAAAAAGAACATCTTCATCACTCAGAAAAAAAAAAGAAACACAACTATAATAACAACAGTTTACCTGTTAATCAAATTGCCTACTTTCTAGGCACTCCGAGATTTATATTTTTTTCAACAGTATACTAATTTCAAATATTCTCTGGAGATGAATACACAGGCATGCAGAAACCTACTTATGCCACCAGTTATAGGCAAGTCTCATGTGGACAAAGTGTCTAATGGTTTTAAAAAGAGACGTAGTCAGTATTATTTAAAATGATTTTACATACAGAGATGGAAAAACAGTCACTGTGGGCCAGCACTGTTCTTCTGACATACATAAGCACTGGCAATGCTAATGCTATCTCTGTGTTTTTAGAGTGCATAATCAAAAAGGTTACTTTCTGTGTGCTCTAATACCTGTGCTACTTTTTCTAAATCACCTATACAAGATAATCTAAAGGTTGGCACCCTGTATGTCACACAGCACATGCTGCAGGGGATGTCAGGATCCTGTGCCAAATTCTCTGTCTGACATTGGACACAGAATCTTGCCACAAGGCATTATCAGATACATGGCAGTGAGTACAAGCTGTGTAGAAACAATAGACTACAGCCCAGGCTACACTTGGGGTAGCTGAGCTTCCTTAAAATGTAGAAAATAATTTATAATATTTCTGGTTACTTTACCCAGCCAGCCATATCACTTTTGTGTTAGTAGATTCACTCTCTACAGTACATTCTTATAAAACTTTTGGCCACTCTGGAAGAAACAATAATCTCTGTCAGAGCAGTGGCATAAAATTCAGATCTGGATCTGGAGTTCAGATGTCGACTGTTGTTACCATCACATTCAAAACAGTTTCCTATTGTATTGCCTGGCATCTATAAGACATTATTACTTGGCCATGAACATGTTGCAAGGTGATTTTGAAGTACAATTAAACAGATAATACAGAGAGAGTGTTAGGTTTAAAGGACAAAGGAAAGATGCTGTATTTCCCATGGGAGAGTCTGCTAGCTGTCTGCATAACCACAGAGTTCACATTACTAAAAATATCTGAGTGGATAAATGGTACAGCCTTAAGTTCCATACTAAAAGTGTTAAACTGAATTGGTGATCAAGACCTATACAAACTAAACACCGGCATGGTTGACTCATTGCAACCTAATAATTCATCTTTCCTAACCAAAAGAGAATGACAATGTGTAGAGTGATGTTTAACAGTTCTTCAGTGAGGTTGTTACTTTCAAGGGCATCTGCAGCCAGTTTGGCATCCAGTTCACAGTGAAAGCTCAAAGAAGAGCAAACTATATGAGAGAAGAAGGAAAAAAAAGCAACACATATACAGCTGCGGGGTAAAAAGCAAAATTGGTCCAGACAGTGCATTTATTTTAAATGTAAGATCTGAAAAATAAGTATCAGCTGTTCTGTTTCACATTTTTTCTTGCTACTGCTGTTTGAATTCTGCCTACTAATAACTGCGGTGCATTCATGAGCAGTCAGATAAAAAGAGAAAAAGGAAAATAAATAGCAGTGCTTCAGGGAAATAAAAAAGAAAAAGAAGATAATGGACTACTACAGCAACTAGGTGCACATTTTACATATATCAGGTACTGTACCTGTAAGTTGTTGGGCTGACGTTTATTTTTCTAGGTATACTGCAAGATTCAAACTTATTGGCAAGGGTTACATTATTTCCAAAAAGGCAGTAACGAGGCATTTTTACTCCAACAACTCCAGCAAAGACAGATCCAGAATGAAGGCCAATACGCATCTTTAAGTAAAAGACAGAAAACAGCATTATTAGGTAAAACAGGATGGGTAAGATCAGTTTTATAAATTCTTCCTCTATTAAAAAAACAATATAATGAGCTACTAATATACATTGATTTAGCACCGTCTCCTTAAAATATCTGTATTCTGGTCATCACTGCTCATGGAGAGGGAATTAGCTGAAGTTTATCTTGCATTGCATTTTTAGTAAATAACCCTTCCATATCAAAATATGACTGTGAACTGCTGGTCTCTGTGGCAGTAAATTGATCTAGAAACATCAGCAGGATGGCACTTGGATACTTTCTGGGAGGAATTACATGACACAATGTAAGACTGCTGACAGTTCATGAAGAGTACTTGCTTTGCTGTTCAGGTCAGAAGACAAGTCTTAGGGAATTGCAAAGACAGTATATCCTGCAGTTCCAACTGAACTCTGTTGACAAGGTCACACATAGATTAAATCCCAGTCTCAGATTACTGAATTTTCATAATTCAGTTAAAGAATCATTTAGGTTAGAAAAGACCTCAAACATCATAAAGTCCAACCAGTAACTGAGCACTGCCAAGTCCACTAAACCATGTCTCTAAGGACCACATCTACATATCCTTTAAATGTGTAGATGGCGACTCCAAGGATGGTGACTCCACCACTTCCCTGGGCAGTCTGTTCCAATGCAACCCTTTTCATTAAGAATGTTTTCCCAATATCCAATCTCAAAACCTTCTCTGGCAACACTTGAGGCCAATTCCTGTTGTTCTGTTTACCTGGGAGAAGAGACTGACCCCCAACTCATTCCAGTCTCCTTTTGGGTAGTTGTGGAGAGCAATAAGGTCACCCCTGAGCCTCCTTTTCTCCAGGCTAAACACTCCCAGCTTCTTCAGCTGTTCCTCATAAGACTTGTGCTCCAGAACCTTTACCAGCTCCTTACCCTTCTCTGGACATGCTCTAGCACCTCAATGTCTTTCCTGTAGTGAGAGGCCCTAAATTGAACACAGGATGCAAGGTGCAGCCTAACCAGTGCTTAGTATGGGAGGACAATCACTGCCCTAGTCCTGCTGGCCACACTATTGCTGATACAGGCCAGGATGACATTGGCCTTCTTGGCCACGAGGGCACACTGCTGGCTCATGTTCAGCTGCCTGTCAATCCAGCGATCAACACCCTCGCCCAACTTGGTGTTGCCTGTGAAGTGACTGAAGGATGCACTCGATCTCCATCCAGGTCACTGATAAAGATATTAAATAGAGCTGGCCCCAAAACAGTCCTGGGGAACCAACAGCAGTTGCAATAGTTTGATATCTCTTTTTTTTAACTCATACTCAGAGTTTTTGACTTTCACTTAGCTGGTGCTGCTTTCTATGAGGTTTTTTGGTGGGTTTTTTTGGAGGTGTGTTCTTTTTCTCATGTGCATTATACATATGTAGACATGTTTTCTTCAGAATAGCATTCTGACACAATAATGGCATGATGCCAACAAGCTTGCATGTCTACTATGTGTGCTACTCTTTTCATATCAAAAGAATATCATATCATTATGAAGAAGTTGCAATTTCTAATTTTGAGTGTTAAAGCAGAAAAACCTGCAACAAAAGCAAAATCCACCCACAGAGCAAAGATGGCTGAATTCCTCACTGAAAGGAAGCCATAAATATAACTACCATTGAATCTAACAGTTGCTTTGACAGCATTAACACCATTATCTTATGGTAGTCGTTCAGTATCTGACTGTAAAACAAGAACTGTAATGGAATCATTTAAGATATCTGGATTACTACAATCAGAACATGTCTTTAGTCATTCTTATTCATAGATGCTACGTCAAAAAACATAGATGTCTAATTTTGAGAGAGGATTAGTAATTTCTTTAGAAAACAGAATATTCCATGCCACTGACAAATTTATTGCTGCTGAGACAAAAACTGTAGCATGTCAGATTGTACATACTGGCTTCACTGCTTCACTGCATTAAAGTCTGCATTAAAGTACAGGTGAAACAGATCTCTGTTTCACCTGTACCTCACCACAAAACTCTCATTAACAGAATTAAAAAAGTCATTTGATTCCCTAAATTGTCTGAGTTGATGCAATGACGTGAAATTTCCTTGAGTCAAAACCCCAAAAAGCAACTAAACAAACAAAAATGCCCACTTTAACCATATAAAATACAATAAAATATATGACCTTGATAGGCTCTCCATGGGGAGACACCACCTCATCTGACAGTTCCATCATCTTCAGGGCCATCAGTGCTATTTGAACAGCATGTGTTTCACTTTCTTTGTGTAAGCCTCCAGCAACACAGTAGGCATCTCCAATAGTCTCAACCTAAAAGAGGCATATTTGTACCTTACTGTTAGACTGTGTGATACATATAAAAGAATAGTCTGACTTCAGTAAGAATTGTAGCTACATATTGACCAAGTTTTATTTTTCATGCAAACTTATCCTGGACAAATCCTTCAGTGTCATGCAAAAGGAAAAACTGCACAACTTATATTTATTGCTGGACATAATTCTAAAATATTTTTCCTTGTTCATCTACTGTCAGGCACCCATAGCTATATTAAACACCTATTTATTCCAGATTCACAGCACTGTCATTGAAATTAAATTTTAAAATTAAAGTTTTGATGGGTTTCTCTCTTGGCTGCATGGACAGCTGTTTATATTGATTTTTTGTTGTTTTTTTTTGTGATTTATCTGTCATTTAAAAATGGTTTATGGCAAAATGATTATTGGACCTCTATTATCCTCTGTCCTACTTAGTCTTAATTTCCTTTCCTGTCCCAGAATCCCACAGAAAAGCAATGAATTGTGTACCTTGTAGACATCTAGCTCTCCACATTGGTAATCAAAGCGAGTATAAAGCTCATTAAGCATGGTGATAACCTGCATAGGTGAGCATTGGGAACAGATGGCAGTGAATCCAACTATATCAGAAAAAAGCATTGTGACATTATTAAATTTCTTGGCTTGTACAACTTGTCCTTGCCACAGCTGCTGAGCAACCTCTCCAGGAAAAATTGAAAACAGAAGATCTACAGTCTTCTTCTTCTCTTCTTCGAGTGCTTGATGGGCCTGCTCAAGGGTTGCTTTTAGCTTTCCTAACCTCTTCTTCAGTCCATCCTGGGCTCTGGCCTGCTCTCCTATCAGAACAACATCTCTCAACGCATTGTGAATGGGAATATCTGAGAGGTACAATCCGCGTCCTGTAAAATCTTCTAGTCTATCCACACAAGGAGATCCCAAGAATAGAATGGCACTGGATTCAAAAATATAGATCATTTGGCCTTTAAGATCCATTACCTGAAACAGTTAAAGAAACAAGAATTCATGCAAAACATGCATGGCAATGGTCTAGAAACAAGAAGTTTTAGAGGAAATACATTTGGCTGAAATGTAAGAAAATCAAGACTGGTCCATAGTCCTTACATTTGCATGCAGTTGCTTAAGAGACAACATGGAGTGCTGAATCATAGAGCCATCAAATAAGTTCACTTTTATTGAGTCTTCTGGTACAAAAGTTAGACCCCAACTTAAGGATAAACACCTAATTATGTTTGAGTATCAGTATCAGTTTTAGCTTAGGAGAAAAAGAAAAATGCAAATAATGAAATTTTGTGCATTTTCATCTTTTCATAAAATGTTACTGATTAGACTGGCCTATGAATTTCTACTAATAACTCTAGTTCGTGCACTTTCCTCTGTAAGATAAAGGGAAAAAATCTGCTTCAGTTTTATTATAGGATATGCAGTACTCAGTGCAATTTAAAATTAAAGTCAGAAATGGAAGAAATGTTCCATTTTAATGATCGAAAAAAGAAATATATTTTGTATGAAGTGGTTTTATGTTCTTTTTGTAATCAGTTATGTAATATGCAAGGTGCTGCAGAGTTTAGCTTAACACTGCTTTGAAAGACCACTATTCTAATAACATATTATAATTCTAATTCCTTGCTAATAGTCATTTGCATATGCAATTACATGCAAAAGCCAAGCTAAGTCTACTACCCCTTGAAATTTTCTAGTGCAGAAATGGATCTGAGACGAAGTAGCTACGTTTTTTAAAAGTAGCTACATTAATAAATGAGTGAAACTTTTTTCTATTCTTCCCTTAAATTCTTGGAATGTTGAGTCTGAACTGGTAATTCATCCTGGACTGCCTCAGGTGTAAATATACTGGAATTCAGCTGGGACCAGGAATGAATAAAACCAGTCATTGAATACTCAACGTTTTTTACTGTCCCAGGTCACTTGTCACAGACCCAACTTCAGCAAAGATAGTAAGTAATCCCATCAGCTGAAACTAAGGGGAACCTTTGGTGGTTGCATCTGATGAAAACATCAGAATATAAAAGATATCAAAATGCCAAAGATACCAAAAGCTGAATGATCAAAGGAAACATCTACTTCTTTTTCCCAAATCCTAGAGCTGTTGTTTCCAAATGATTCAGGGGTACTTTGTTAAAGGTTTCCCTGACACTCTCTTTGTATTGGAGATGTCCTTATTCTCAGAAGCATGGCATATCACTGGCTTTACTTCAATATTTCAAATTATTTCAAAAAAATTCAGATTTTACTTGGTAAAAGTCCTAAAGCAGAGTTTTGACCGAAATTGGCTTCAGAATCTGAATAACATTTGAGTACCCTAAATAAATTATTATTATGCAGTTATATTAGATATTTGGAGGTAGAAAATGCAAAATGCACCATGTTTTTTGGATATTTTAACTCCATCTGAAGAAAACAAATTCCTCACAGAAGTAATAGCAGTAAAGAGCTCTTACCATGGATGGTTTCATATCAGTATTGTCCCATCTTCTAACTCGTACAGTAAACTGCATATTTAGCATTGTCATTATTCCACTAAAAGTGCAGCTTACTTTGGGGGTAAGAATTTCAAAATATTCTTCAAAATTGGGCTTAGCTTGAAATTCTCTCCTGGTCAAAAGTCTTCTTATCCCATTTCCAATTTGAAGAACTGACATATCCTTGTCAAACATAAAATGAAATGGGAAGGTCTTACAGAACACAGAGGCAGGAATCACAAGTGAAGACTGTGGTTTACAGGGAGATAAGGAAGGCTTTGCACTTTTGACTTGTATAGAGTACAGCAAATAAGGCTGATTAGCAAATTCAGTGCAGTCATTATGGAAACAAGGAGGCATGAGCATCACTTCCACCTCAGTTTCATACAAAATATGAGCTGCTGCTTTAATGATACCAGACAGAATAAGACTTGTGATTTTCTTAGGAAAGAAATAATACACATTTAAGAAGTCCTGATCTTTCTCCAGGCATAATATGGAGGCATCTTCAAGTCTGTCCTTTTTTGCTGCTTCTTGGCTGTGGCCACTCTGCTTCAGCAGGGTAGTGAAACTGTTCAAAAAGTCCTTAAGGGTCCCTCCAATAACCCCTAATATGTGTTCATCCTCTTCATAGCATATTTTAAACAGCTCTTCACCGAGAGATTCCCGTAGAGACTCCACGGGAACACCTGCATGGAACCACATTTTAGTCAGAAATGCATTCATCATTCTGAATCAAAGGCTAACCTCCACATTTTTTTTATTCTAGGCCAAAACAAATTAGCAATATCCTTCCCTGATCCATCATTGACACCTGAGGGCATTCTTATTTAGGAGTCCTGGAAATGGGGCCTGGAAACAGGGAGGCAATTGGTTGTAGTTTAAAACATCCAGGATCAGATGTTCTTTGAAGAGATGTAAACAAAATGAATACACACTTTGGCACAAGATTTAACTCAACTCCCTTAGATTCATATAAAGCAGTAAAATAAGAATTTTAAAAATTAACACAAGAATAAAATAGGATATGCAGATATAAGTACTATGCCTGATACATTAAATGACTCCAGGAATATTCCAGAGCACTAAGGCCAATTGGCACCGAATGGCTCACATCTTTGCTAGTAAATTGGTTTTAACAGGATAACTGGATGCAAAGTGACTGTTGGGAATGTTCCAATTCCCCAGATGTTACTGGGAATCATTTGGAAAAGTGTTGTCTGTCACAGACCAACTGTGTATGGAAGACCATATTTCAGTTCCTGGAAGTGTTAATTTACTATTACAGATGTAGCCAGAGTTACGTATTTAAAATTACAGCAGTTCTCTTCTAACACACTACAGTCCTTCAGAAGATGAAAAGGATCAAACAGTGTTTCATTAGTATAAAACTGTAACTTATTACTAATGTATAATTCCTTCCGGATGTTGGATCTTAGGGGTGGATGATTCTATGACAGCTCAGACTCAAGAAACTTGTCTTTTTAGCCCAAATTTTGATTTTAGTTGTAGAGATCAGAGTTTCACAGACATCACAGAGATCACAGATGCTGTCTCTGTTTTGGCAGCATCACCACAACCCTTACATGGAAGAAATTATTTCTTAGTAACAAGACTAATTTATATAGAATATATTCTTTTATATATAGGGCATATATAATCTATTTCTCTACTATTAAACAAGTTTACATTACCTGATGCATTAGCATGATCACTGATAATTTTTTCAAAATCTTCACTATCCCCAGTTATTCTGTAAAGATCATAAAAATACAAATAAAAGCCCTAAAAATGTAAGATAAGCATAGTAAAAATAGTAAGTACAGAAGTTACATACCTTGTGTTTAATGTGTACAGACCAAGTTTTGCTGATCAAATAGGAAGTTTTTAATTAATTAAAAATAGGGTCCTGGTAGGATCTTAGATTATCCTTTGGTGAATTAAAGTTTTGGTGGTCTGAGCTCAAATTATGGATTGAGGCCACATTCTATTGCCTGCCATTGCAACAGTCCTGTTTTTTATTTGGTTTGTGTTTTTTTCTTGAAGCTATAACTATATTTCATAATGTTGTGTAATACAATTGGAATTTATATTCAAGCATTTTTTGGAATTATGTTGCATTAAATTAAAAAGAGGTGAGAAGGTATTTCTGCTTTGAGAGGAAATGCCAATAACAACTATGAATTTCAAAATTATTTTTTCACAGATAGTAATCCAGATTTTTGACACAAAACTGCAGACCTCTGAGTTCTCTGAGGACAATAAACATCAACCTGTTTGTTGAATGTCTGACTCAAAATTATGAGAAGGACATGTAGCATAGATTAACCTCCATATAACAATAAATTCCCGATCCAAGCTTTCGGAATTTCTTCACTTGAAATACAATAGATATGCAAAAGCAATACAGACATTTAGATTTGTTTTGCATTTGCATTATTACTTCATTAAGAATATCATAGTAATTTTTTGTTTTAAACCAATACTCCAGGAAGAAACGTATAATTAGAGATAGGGCAAACATTCATAGCAATAAGCCAGTCAGCAATTCCAATGCACATCTGACCAGCTGTCTCTGGTTCAGTCAATGTATGTAAAGTGCTTTAAAAATAACAAGTATAATTTAAAAAAAGATACATTGAAATTATCTATTCTTATCATGGTGAGCAACAGTGTAGTTTCCAACTTCAATTTTTTTCTTCACTTGGAAAAGAGATTTAACTTGAGGGTCTTATTTTTTCACATGCATTCAATAAATTGAATATTCAGTGTATCGTGAGATGCTAATAAATTCTCACTCCCTACAAGGCTCAAATGATTAATATTGGATTAGTACTAAGGAGTGCTTAAACTGAGTTCCTCAGAAACAGAAACCAGAAGCCAAGTGAGCTTAGGAAAACATATGTCAGTATCTGGAGCATATGATTGTTCACTGTATCAGAAGCCAAATTCTTTTGTATAATACTAATTGTTAGTATTTAAAACTCTTTCCTTGGGATCTTAGAAACACTGAGCTAGACCCATACACAACCATATCTATCTTTCCATCTATGCCCAAGCAGTCTCTGAATTCCTCCAAAACACTTGCTCATTTTAAACAAAGTCCTTGCCTGTTTCCCTGTACAAATGGCTAAACTTGCCCATTAAGTCAACTTTGTGAGTGATATAAATATTTGTGAATATTTTAAAATAAAATAAATCATTACTAACTTACATTACATGAAATGTTACACAACAATTTGACAAGATAATTGAAAACAGTTTCCAGAAGTCCTGATTCCCAGTCACCACATCAGTCCCTGTGAACTGTTTGAAAAATGTTTTTGCAGTGAAGTTAGTAACAAGCTCATCACACATACATACCTGGTGTCTTTTATTCTGTGTTTTGCAAGTGTTCTCTGAAGTGCAAGATTTAGCCTTTCAAACTGGGGAAAGAAATATGTATATTGATTGAAATGTCATTGCTGAAAATTTAATCATAAGAATAACATTTTTATACAGAGAAGAATTACTTCGCTGTCCTTGGGATGAACATCTTTTTTTAAGATGGTATTGGTATTAGAAACAGCATGTCATTTCTGTGTTTGGGGTTTCCTTTATGTTGATGTCTTCAGCTCCAGTATCTCTATAATTAAGCCCCTAAGCTCATGGGCACCAGTGGTTGTGTATTTAAATACAGTGATGTTCTTTACCTCCAGGTTTTCAGGTGGCAATAAAGACAGTGCTGCTAAGAAATAACTATAACTAACACAACTTACACATCCCCCCAAAAAAACCCACAGTACCATGGATTCAAAATGTAGAAAAGAAGCAAAAACCATTTATGGAAAACTGAGATTAGGAAGATGCTTAGGTCTTGACCCCAAATCAGCATGAGAACAGACTACTATACTTGGACAAAGTTCCAATGAATATGACTTGATCATAATATCTTTAACTTTGCCAAGCTTTTGTCACAGATGATGAACTAGCCTATCATGATTATATAATAGGCAGCTGCATACATTTATACCACTCTTTAAAGAGAAAAAATATCAGTTACTTCGTTAAAAATCCCACTAACTATATACTAGAAAAGCAAAACAGCTATCATGACACCACAGAAATGGTGCTTTGCCAGTTTATTCATTCTTGGATTAAAAGTATTTTCCTTTATAAATTTAAAGATCAGTTCACAGGTTGAAAGGGATGGATTTTGTCTGTGTAAATGCAGCAGAGGTAAAAACAGATTTATCAAAAATTGATTATCTAGAGGTTTAGTGAATGGGTAACAGATACGAAGAGCTGCATAACCAGATCTGCAAACAGACTTAAGAAAACTCCAGCACTTTAAATAAGGTACACTGAATGTCCATAACAGAATTGTAATTAAATGAGTGTACAGAATTGCCCATTTGCCATTTGTAGTCCCAATATATATCAGTCAGTTCCTTCAACCTTCCACAGAATTTGAGGCAAGGCCAAATGTTAAATGTTATGGAGCTGCATTTTTCATGTTCTTTTTACAGAGATGAACCATGGTATTCATCTCCACTCAAGCAAGCCTGCACTGTACCTGTTTTCATTTAAGTTGAGCAGAGACATAAGAATATCTTTGTGGTAAACACAAATGATAATGTGTTTAAAAATAGTATGACAGGAGGTTAGCATCATAGCAGATGGAAACAGCTATTTTAATTTTTTTGTGATAATGACTAATGCACTTAGCAGTATGGATTCAGTTAGGTGAATTGATGACATGACCCCATAATTTACATAATTAGGTAACAAGACAGAGTTTCTATAACTGTATCTCTATGTAAAAAAATGCTACAGATATAGACAGATTTAAAAGGAACAATTAAAAAGATTAGTGGAAGACTGCAAATATAAGGCAAAAATATAGAGAAATACAGTGGAAGGAATGGTGTGCACAAAAGAGATTGTGGCAAATTATATCCAAAAGGAATGGAAGCAGATGAAATGAGGATTTAGACTATGAAGAACTACATAAGAATACAAGCTTTGAAATGAAAACAACTTTCTAAAGGCTTACAGATAAAGGCGGGCATAGAATGCTTTTTTAACATTTATAATTAAATGCTATTAAAGTTTTATTATTATGCAGTATCTATTTACCTCAGGAAAGATTAGTTTGCAGATGCTTTCAGTTAGTGTGTGCAGGTACACTCTACTTCGGCTCGTTTTCCTTTGTGGAAGGTTTGCTTGACCATCTTTTTCATGGACTTCTTTGCAGATGGGCAGTGCTGCTCTAGAACTGTTTTCTGTGCAGTCCTTGTCATGTTCCTCAGTAATGTGACCTTGAGTCAGTAAGGAGAAAGGACATTCCCCTGTGATCTTCAAGTCTTTCAGTTTTGTACAGAACATACTGTACAAAGTCTCTCTCTTGAGATTAAGAGTACTTGGCTTTGCACTTAAATAGTTCTCTTTTGTTTACTAGCAAGACCAGAAGATGCCAGAACAGTAAGTTGATAAGGCAACCACTGTGGAAGGTTATTGGTAGCTATAAATCATCGCAGGAAAAAATGTGTGCCCCTACAAAACAAAAAAAAAGAAAAAAATTAAAAACATTTATTTTCTCTTCTAAATTCCCATGACATGCCAGTTTTATCATAAGTACATTAAAATAATGGCTTTTTGAGGACCTTGTTCAGGAAAGCACTTAATCTCATGTGCCCTTTCAAGCATGTAACCCCTACAAACTTCAATGCTTCAGGTAACTAGAGTTGCATGCACAGTTAAGTTCTTGGATGAATGGGGACTGGAGTGATTATGGAAGAGGACTTGTTTTATCTGATATATTTTTGGTCACATAGATGGATGAGGTTTCTGAAAGAGCAGAATTCTAATGGGAAAACCTTTTTAATTCTTCATAAGCAGCTATTAAAAACTACCTGATACAGTGCAATGAAACTCATTTGTTATGGATACTTTAATCTCATTTACTTGATGCTTGTAATCCTTTTTGTAATAGAGACACATATGACTAAAGTTAGTATGTGCACTTCAACAGTAAACCATCCAAAGCCAAAGGTTAGCGTCTTGTGTAAAAACAACTGACTGGTGACAACTAACATCATGGAAATTTGACCACATAACTGAAGCTGTTGCTCGGAAATATGAAAGGATTTTTATGTTTTTTAAGGTGATAACTTTTGAACACCGTATTTAAAAAAAAGGTTGCACTTTTCATTTTAATAAGGGTTCCCTGTTTGTTACAGGGCCAAAGCCCAGCTAGAACTAAATTTGACTACTGACGTAAAAGACAATAAAAATATTTTTACAAATATATCATCAACAAAAGGAGGGCTAAGGAGAATCTCCATCCTTTGTTGGCTGCAGGAGGAAACATAGTGACAAAGGATGAGAAAAAGGCTGAGGTACTTAGTGCTTTCTTTGCTTCAGTCTTCAATAGCAAGAGCAGTTGTCCTCAGGGTACCAAGGCCCTGTGGTGGAAGACAGAGATAGAGAGCAGAATGATGCCCCCATAATCCAGGAGAAAGTGATCAGTGACCTGCTACACGACTTAGACACACACAAGTCCATGGGGCCTGATGGGATGCACCCAAGATTACTAAGAGAAGTGGCAGAAGAGCTCACCAAGCCATTTTCCATCACTTACCAGCAGCCAGGCTAACTTTAATAGGCTAATTGGGGAGGTCCCAGTTGATGGGACATTAGCTAAGGTAATGTCCATCCATGAAAAGAGTCAGAAGGAGGATGCAGCCTGTCAGCCTGACCTCAGTGCCAGGGAAGGTCATGGAGAAGGTCATCCTGGGTGCCATCACACAGCAACATGCAGGACAACCAGGGGAGCAGGCCAGCGTGGGTTTATGAAAGGCAAAACCTGCCTGAAAAACCTGATCTCATTCTATGACAAGGTGACCTACTTGATGGATGAGGGAAAGGATGAAGTTTACCCTACTCAAATAAAGACTTTGACACCATTTCCCACAACATTCTCCTGGAGAAACTGGCTGCTTATGGCTTGGACAAGCACACTCTTTCCCAGGCAAAAAACTGGTTAGATGTCTGGGCCCAGAGTGGTGGTGAATGGAGTTAAATCCAGTTGGCACATCAATAGTGGGGTTCCCCAGGGCTCAGGATTGAGGACAGTCCTGTTCAATGTCTTTATCGATGTCCTGGATGAGGGGATTGAGTGCACCCTCAGTCAGTTTGTAGGCAGCATCAAGTTGGGCAGGAATGTTGATCTGCTGGAGGACTGGAAGGCTCTGCAGGGGGATTTGGACAGGATGGATCTATGTGATAAGGGCAGTGGGCATAAGGTTCAACAAGGTCAAGTGCTGGGTCCTGCCCTTGGGTCAAAACAACCCCATGCAGTGCTACAGGCTGGGGGCAGAGTAGCTGGAAAATTGCACAGTGGAAAAAGACCTGGGGGTGCTGGTTGACAGCAGCTGAACATGAGCCAGCAGTGTGCCCAGGTGGCCATGAAGGCCAATGGATCCTGGCCTGTATCAGCAGTAGTGTGGCCAGCAGGACCAGGGCAGTGATTGTTCCCCTGCACTCAGCTCAAGTCCTGTGTCCAATTTTGGGCCCTTTAGTTCAAGAAAGACATTGAGGTGCTGGAGTGTGTCCAGAGAAGGGCAATGGAGATGGCAAAGGGTCTGGAGCACAAGTCGTATGAGGGGCAGCTTGAAGAAGCTGGGGGTGTTTAGCCTGGAGAAAAGGAGACTCAGGGGTGACCTTACTGCTCTCTACAATGACCTGAAAGGAAGTATAGTGAGGTGAGGGTTACCAAGTGACAGGACAAGAAGAACTGGCCTCAAGTTTTGCCAAGGGAGGTTCAGACTGGATATTAAGAAACATTTGTTCATGGAAAGAGCATTCAGAATTGGAATAGGCTGCCCAGGGAAATGGCAGAATCAGCATCCTTGGAGGTATTTAAAAGATGTGTAGATGTGGTACTAAGAGGCATGGTTTAATGGTAAAGATGGAAGTGCTGGGTTAATGGTTAGACTCAATGATCTTAAAGGTCTTTGCAACCTAAACAATTCTATGATTTATTTCAGAGAATCTGAAAAAGGCTCTTTCATTCATTTTCTATTGACTGTATCTTATTGAATCAGATCCTTTCATCCTCATATGACACTACTTTATAAAGATAATCCTCAAGAGCTTTTGGTGACTCTGGAAGCAGCTAAATATTACATTTTTCTCTCTGCAGATATAGGACAATAACTATGTCTTTCAAAGGCGCTATAGCTTTAATAAGCTTGTGCACCAAACCACTTGTTTCTGCCCCTGAGACACCCAAAGGGCTTTTAGGGTCACACAGCAACTGTATCAGGGTTAAAAATAACTAATTCCCTGATACAGGTTATCAGCAGAACAGCTGGAATGAATGGCACAGCAGAGGAGTGCTGCAGACCCAGCACAAGTGGCGTGGATAAAAGGAGAAACAGGCAGAAACTACTTTCATTGGATCTGCTGCTGCAAAAAAATATTTGGCAGAAAAGGCCCCTTTAAAGTATGCTGTAATACTAATGTTGTCAGGCCAGCTTCTAGGGGGCATCTATCAAAATTAAAGTATTATTTTAAGAATCAATAAACACAATGCTAAGAACAAGAGACTGAAGAATGTTTATATAACATTCTATATTTCTGATTTCAGTTTTTACTTAGAAACTCATTTGTTTCTGCTGCATGGACATCAGTAATGCTTCATTTTTTATTGCTGAATACTACTATGTAGCAAAAAAGGCAGTGAAAAATTCAAAGCAAGAACCAGACTCCAAATACATAACTATCCATAATACTTTATACTGTAAGCATTGTTTTATATATATATATGAGTATTTTTATTCAGAAGGCACTATATACCCATATTACTATATACACATATTACTATACTATGAACGAAAAGCCAAAAAGAACCATCTTTTCTGTAGTTGGACTGATCTGTGTACTGAAATAAACATAAATATATACATGCATCATTGTCAAAGGCTAAAAAAACTTATGGCTTTGATGGATCTTACTTACATATTTTGCTGGATTTGGGCTGTAAATTTCTAGAGAAATCTTGAATTTAAAAAATAACTGCTAAAACATTTTAAGTCTTTGATAACGGAGATCCCAGTTCAAAACCCTTATCAATTTAATAGTATAACAATTTTCAAGCAGTGATCAATTCAAAACTCTTCCTGATCTCTGCAACAACAAAATCTCCTAAATCACATCTTTAAATAAACAAAGTGGAAAACCTAATTCCATGACACTTCAGAGGATTCAAATACTAAAAAACTCTATGCATAGTCTAGGTCTTTCTTTATTAAAACATCAAGTTTGCATCTAGTATCCTAAGTGCATCTTGCACTTTATGTAACTAATATTCAGAAAAAAATCTATTGTGCTATATGAAAATCTGTCTCACTCAAACGGTAATTAGAGAGTGGTGTTAAAGGTCTGATAGGAGAAGATAATGAATCCCCAGTGTAGAGATTATAGGAGGAATTTCAGTATAATGGACCATAAAAAGGTATGAGAAAGATGATAGCACACATCACAAGTTAAGTCAAACATCTGCAGATATGTTTCAGGAATGAGGAACGTCAGCCCTCATGGTTTTCCTAATGTTTAAAGGCATTTTCTGACCATAACCAAAAAAAAAAAAAAAATGAGAAAATATTTCACTCCAAACATGCTTTGAGAGAGCTCATCCCAGGGGAGCAGCAGTGTTTAATGTGAATTTTCCATCTCTGCCATATTAATTGATGTCAGTTACCTTGGGAAACAAATTGAAAATTAAAATTAAATAATCTGCTGTGAGATCAAACTACAAGCAACAAATTTATTCAGTGTCTGAATACAACATGGCACTGTGCCACTCAGAAAAATGAAGATGACTTCACATAGCATAGTCATAGCTGCAGAATAACTTAACAGTGCTCAAAATGCTTTGTGCAAACATTTCATCGTATATTTACATCTATACTTGTCTTACAGTCAAAATGCCTTCCTGTATGTTTATTTGTACTAGTTGCTTCTGAATATTTCCTCTGTTAAAACCTTTCTTGAGTGTGTCATGAAATACAGTTCAATTAATCAATCATACATAAAATCCCCTAACAGTAACACAGCCATTTATCATAATTAAGCAATACCACTTCTCAACAGTAGCTAAAAGTGGTTTATATTCTCAGTTTATGGACATGACACAAAAATTAGAAGCAACATTAAATACTTTTCTCTTATGACAAGCAGAGTATGGTATAATGATATAATGTCACTTTTTTATTTTCAATCATATATCAGTTAGGTGAACATGTTGAGCAATTATAAAAAGATTAGTTTGCTTTGCAGCACTCAGAAGACACAGTTGACTCAATCTAACTTTCTCCAGTGTGAGAGTGATTGCAGCACTTGCAGATGCTCACTGAGGTGTGGAAGCCATTGCCGCCACAGAAGCAGCTGTTAATTTGTCTTTCCTTTACATGAGGCAGAGGCTTGCTATTCCCATTCAGCTCTAATCTGTGAATCGGCTCTAAATTCTGAATCAGAGATTCAGAAATCACTGCTTTTTGACCCTTGCCAGTCAGTGTGCCTCTGCAGAGAGCAAGACAGTTTAGGACCCATCACCCATTCTATCAGTAGCAGGTCATTGCAGCTGCAGCTGTTGTGCCTATCAGCAAACACAAGCAAAATATCTAAATCTTATAATTTTGTCTTATTAATCTGAAGTGCTGTGTGTAGCAACAGAATCAAAGCCCTAGTGATTGATCTGTTTCCAAGGACTTAAAGGAGGCTTCTAAAATACTCAGAGAAAATTGTTCAAATCCAGATCAGTATATAAGTTAATATTTTAAGAAGTCAAAGTAAGTATTTAATAGTCTTATTAAATCCTGCACAAATAAGTAAGATTTCTTTGGCTGCTTCCTTTATTGTTAACTTGACCGTGTTCAGGGTGCACACACCTTCAAAGCATTACTTTGTTTGGGTATTGCTCCTTAGCACAAGATGTAAGTAACTGAAGGAGGTAGGCAAATCTTACAAATTTTTAAGTGGTAGTGAGTCATACCTAATAGAAAACTGCCAGTTAAGGTCATCGTGAGACACAAATTTCTTCTGCTTTAAATATTAGCATTTGTGTAATAACACAAAACACTGTACCTTAATATTGAAACCAGTGTTCTTGAAGACAGGGCAAAACCCTAGTTTTAAAGTATCACTGAATTTCTTATACTGATTTTGTGACTGACTCATTTCCCTGTAATGGTCTGAACAAATCCTTAGATCCAACCATACCCCTGAGAGAAGCCCAGACTCCAGATGTGAAAGCTATATTGCAGCCACATCTCTGGTTTCAATTAAAGGCACAAGAGGAACCTTAATTACTACACCCATGTTTTGGCATGTAGCTAAAGGAAGGACTGATTCCCAAATGTTGCTGATAAAATACATATTTGCCATTTTAAGTATCACATTAAGTACTTTGGTAGGGTAAATATTTTCCTATGCTGGAACCAAATAACAGGGAGGCATGCTGAGAAGACAGCGTGGGAAAAATATTCTCTTCCTGTGAGTCAAAACCTATCTGTGAAAACACTCCATAGCAAGCCCAGCAGGAGCCTCACAGCACCTGATCCTCTGCTTCCCCTGTCACACTCTTAGGCAGAAGTAGCAGCCCTCGGCTGTGGCACATCTGTGCACCCTCACCCTTGGTCCAAAGCATGGCTTGTACCATCAGCTAAGCAGCTTCCTTAGATGGAGATACTACCCCTGAAAACCCCGGACTCCTTATGCTGCGGGAGCTGTTGAGCCTGACTGCTCGTGGCCATTTTTCCTGAGGCAGAGCTAAAGATACTTCACAAACACTAGAAACAACCTGCTGTATGTAACCACAACGCACTATTTAATTCTTGTGTTTGGTTTTGGATTTTTTTTGAGAAATCCTGATATTGAACTGACATAACTGATGAGATTTCGAGTGATCCAGGTGCCCAGGTAAGGAAGAAAAAGGAAGGTAATTGAAACAGAGGAAGTGCTGCAGTGAGGACAAGCAAAACCAAAACCAATCTAAAGCACCTGGAAACTACTCTCATACTTTAAAGGAATATATTTCTAAATACGGGATTAATCTGCATTTTCAGTCCCTGAAAGTAAAATACTTCCACAAAAATTGTAAGAGAAAAGCTAAGAAAAAGAAGTTTATGTCTTCAAAACTTTTTCTTTCCAAGAATTAAAACTCGTCCGGAGGACATGCAGTGTTCTTGACAGGCAGCAGGAGTTAAATGTAAAGATCAAAGTCTTGCCGATAGCCAACGGAATCTAAATTAGAATCTACAAAAGGAGAAGCACTGTGGGTCTAGAATATGAAGTAATGGTTAGTAGTTGTGCTTACTGATTCCTTCCAACTACCTACTCTTACGGCATGATTTCTCAAACTTAAAAATCCATAGAATTTTATTCATTTAACTGGACCTTTATCTTCAAATGTCTGCAAAATCTGATTTTTATTTATTTCATAGATCAAAAAATGCTTTTTAGGAGCAAATAAAATACAAAATAATTGTAATTATTTTGTGATAAAAGTAAACTGAGCTCCTGCAAGTGCTGCAAAAAGATAACTTTTTATCTCATACCATTAGTGAAATCTTAAGCTAGTATTCATGCATCTTCTATAATAAATTAAACTGCTTAAAAATTCCAAATTTCTAATGCATGAAGTAACTTCTCACTTGAGAATCGTGGTCTGGATCAACTGTGAAGCATCTTTAGAGATGATAGAAAAATTCTCCTACTTCTTCAAAGACGCTTGTGCACATACTGATCTAACTGACGTTGACATGGGTAACTGTTTACACAACTGACACTTAGGTTTGCATAAACATCATTATTGTTATTATTTTCCCAAATATATTGGAGCATTGTAGAGCAATATAAAACATTGATTGTAGTGTCTAATGACAGTGCATATGGTTAAATATTCCCTTTGTGTTCACAGCTTTAAATTATAATGAACAGCAAGTTTCATAAATAAAAATACTAGTAGTATTATAAATAAAAGTACTAAAAGTTTCCCCGAACTCTATAGATCTTAGAGAACTGTCTGAAAACTAGGTCTGTAGAAAGTAAAGTGTTTCATTAGCAGAATTCAATTGCAGAGTTTTCTGACTGGGTATTTGCCACCTGTCACTTCTGTTTACAATGTCTACAAAATCATTTTCACACTGAAAATCACTGACAACTACCTTTCATATTTATTCATAGTTCGGCACTCATGCCAACTCCCATTGAAGTCAACAGCATGTTTCTGGATATAGCAGGAATAGGATTAAAACTAACAGGTCTGTGACTGCTGTCACTGAAATACTGATTTGCATGTTTTCTTATTTTTGAACCAAAATATGACCTTGGCTTTTTTGATTTTGGGTTTTTGCAGCTAGGTGTGCAGATATGATGGCACTCACAGAACTGAGGTCATTTGAGATTCTAGAAAGGTTAAAAACTATACATGGGAAGGTAATAATAGGAACTTGTAATTAGTGAAAATGGTTCATTTTCCTGCAGCAGCGAGGTCATGTCCTCGTAACTTTTCTGAAAAATATATTGATTGAAGATCTGCATTCAACCAGAATAAATGGCTGAAAGGAGTGTTTTCACAGCCATCATGCAGCTACTGATTCTGCTTTAGGTAGATCCCATGGCAAAAAAAAAAAAAAAAAAAAAGGCAGCTCTGGAGAAGTAGAGAAATCAGCTACTTTCCCAATTGTTCTTTTCCATGGTATTTGCAGAGCAGGACTAGAAGGCACCTTCCTTTTTGATTAAATGCCTACAGATGGTTTCTGCTACAAAACAGGTTTAAAATTAATTGAAATTGCTGATTTAGCCATGTGCACTGTAAATTAGTACCTTCCTTTTTTATTTTACTGATTGGCCTGTCATTTTCCACACAATGGTACAGGCAGATATAGTTATTCATAGCCCACCTCTTTAAAAATCTGCTCTTCTAAAAAAGATATTTCCAGTAGAAGTAACTACAGCAGCACATAACTCAGGTATCATTTTCACACTGAGGTCTCTACCAGCATAATTAACATGCATTCTTTTACTGTCTCACTGTATTATATCTCTTACCAGTATTTTCCAGTAAAAGTTAATGACAGTAGCTTAATGGTGGCACATACCAAACCCCGTCCCATATCAATCCCTCAAAATTCTCTTAGCTGTTTAGTCTTCTTTTCAAGGTGGAATTGCAGAAAACACCTTAACATCTGCACCAGAAGATGTAAACACGGGCAAAAGTGACCTTCAAGCCTGGAACTTTGGAGGGCCTCCAAGGACTCAATGTGATGAGAGGAGGATGATGATGATGAAAGAGGGGTCCCAAACTCCCCCAGACTCGATTCCCGAAGGGGTGTGCCGAAGAGCGGAATGGGGCAGAACCGGGGGGTGGTCAAACGGGGATTGGATGGACATCACTGGGGACTGGATGGACATCATTATAAAATCATAGCACCTGTGTCGGAACACATGCATGGTGGTTTGTATTCCTGTGGCCTGGAGGCTCATTAAACCTTCTGCTCCCTTATCTTATCTCTTCCTAAATTGGCCTGGAGTCTTTTTTTCTCCTCGGTCTTTTAGGACACGGTTTGTTGCCTAAAGATTTGAGTGCACAAAAGCAGTGGCTCTTACCTTTGAAAAGCACAGTTTCAAATGTTATCAGCACATCCTGTGAGATTGAATGCTCTAGAAATACATTACAATACCAATTTGAGTATATTGTTTAGTTTCCTCCTAATTTTCTTCTGGAAAATATAGCAGATATGCATTTAAAGCAGAGAAAGCTAGGTGAATATGTGAATTTATATTGACTTTAAAAACGCAGGCTTCTTTTTTCACTAAAATGATGAAGCAAAATAAAGATGAGAGATTTTATGAAATACTGAGCTTACACATGTGGTATTAAGAGAAATTAATCTTGTTAATTAATCACAACAAGTACGCACTTAATAACTAACGTTAGCCCGCTGTTGGTGTATATCACTTGTGTAACAAAACTAAAAATTAAATAAATCAAGAGGCAGATTTTGGCTTCCTGTCAAATGTTCAATCTGCGATGCTTGTTATTGTCTCCAGTGCAATTGCTGAAGTTATCACAGCTACTGATCTTTCAAATCCTTCCGTTACATTCATTCTACTCTTCTTTTAAGCATTTGAAAGAAATCAAATTGCACAGAGTGTTTCTCAGATTACTTTTGCAGAGGAAAAGTCAGCACATGCAAATGACAGCAGGAGGGAGAAGGAGTGCAAAATTAACTCAGAGGTAACTGCCATGTTCACCATTTATTCTGTAATAACTTTCCCTTAGCCTTGGTGGCAGTTTTATGTAAAGAGTGAGGTGAAAATGTGGCCCTGTGGAAAAGTAAGCTGAAAATATTTATGGGAGATTCAGCTTTGACATATCTATTTAAAACCAAAAGGAATGTATTGGACAGACTATAGCAGGTTATTCAGATCTAGAAATGTGAGATCCTTTATAAAGAAACTTCTTAAGTCATTATTGAAATGTAGCTTCTTGTTTTAATAACATATGCAGTGAAAATCAGAGGATCTTTGAGGTATCGATCATGACACAAAGGAAAATAAATGGCATATAATGCTACTTTGCCACACCTTCAGTAGTGCTAAACAACGACGAAAAGATACATCCTTATAGCTAAAAAATATCAAATAGTCGAAACCTTGGTCAGTGCTGCTCCCCCAGTTATAACAGATTCATTTAGAAAGATTTAGGATGTTTCAAACCATACATTATACTGATTCAAGTGCATTAGCTGTTGAATTGCAGTTTCTCTTAACAATATCAAAGTTGAATATTCAAATCCCACAAAAATAAAAATAATGTCATCCAGCTTCTTTGAAACTCTAGTGTCTGTTTCAGTTCTGGATATTTTTGTGCCAGAGTGCTAGGCACAGACTGCCACAGAAACAGATGCTTGGCTTGAAATTCTTGCAAATTCCAGTGAAATTCACTGATTTCTGTGGCAGGTGTTTCAGATAAACAGAAATTAAACAGATTAAGAGATATGGAGGAGGGGAAATCCAAGAACAGGTTAATAAAGAATGGTGCAGAAACTGATCAGATAGATATACCAATCACTAGCCTCTAATCTGAGGTACAAATTCAGGGTTTAAATATTGAGGTAAAGCAAATGCATTTTAACCATAAGCATTCTTCTGCTACTCTTCTCACAAATTCACTTCTGTAACTTTTTGCACAAGGCCCTTGGGTCTTTCTCTCATTGGGTAAATACAGATAATTTTTCCATAAAATAAGTTAGATGATTTTGCCAGAGGACTTGGTTTTTTCAAGACTGTAATCATATTAAAAACTCTTACAAAAAAATATGCTAGTGATTTGAACTAACGTGCTTCTGTGCTACTGAATCTGAACTTTGTGCATTGTTTGAACCATGGGGTAATCTTTCTGCAGTTATTCTAGGCAGGGTACCTAGAATTATCCACGATTCTTCATCTTAAAACCTGTATAAGTGCATTGGCTGCAACGATATTATCACAGGATTCTTACCAAAGTCTGAAAGATCAAAGCTTTGTTCCGTTTCTCAGATGGCATAGATTTTCTATTTTTTTTCTAATTTATTTTGCAATATCTGTTGTTCTTTTTTATATGAGATAAAAAGGAGAGAAGGGAGATACAGGCAGGATAAAAGAGCAAGGATGAAAAAACAACAAAGTAGAGAAGGAAGCCTATAGAAAGTCATGAGGATTAAAAAATACATAAGAAATAAGGAAATTGTGGGCAATAGAACAAAACTATTCGTAATGGGCAGTTCCTTACTGATAAATTTCTTTTCCTCTACTACAAATCCACTGAAGATTGGTAGGTGCTTATGCAAATAATTTTTTTGTAATCGTTATTATAGCCTATAGAACATGCTTAAATGATTATTTCAAGGAGCTTTCCAGCATTATGTTAGATTTTAGGGGAATTTTTTTGGGGCTGTGGTTTTTGGGTTTCAACCAACTTTGTTGATTATATATTACTCTTTAAGAAAGGATACATGTTTATCACCCTGATTTGGCTGTCAAGATCCAATTTCTAGTTTCAGTGGTTTGCCTCACTAGCATCTCTTAGGAGGCTGGGAATGACATATCCTGTTTTGTTTCATTGTATTAATAAAGAAGTAAAAACTTCCCAAACATGGACATTTCCTATATTATTTTCTAGAATTTTGTTTTAAGTGGTGTCAATTTGTAACTTAAAGGCCAGATGCCCATTGCTCCTAATTTAAGATTTCCTCTTCTTTTTAAAATATATTTCACTTTTCTTTTATAATATGTCTATAAGGAAAGTCTCTTCTCTCTCCATCAGGCCTTCTAACATGTATCTGAGATCCCAGGATGGAAGAACTAGTTACCTGGGTTCCTTGAAGGCCCTGACCTGCATTCCAGTGAGGCAGCATGGAAGTGCACTAGTGTCAGCAATCACCATTAACCGAAAGCCAGACCTTCCTCCCACTGTGCCACCACAGACATAAGGAACTGTAAGGGCACACAGTTCTTAGTTCAAGGTGTGGCAATTTATGCTTCGTGCTGGGAGGCTTTGGGCTTCAGTCCTCAGGCAAAATGAGCAGAGAACACAGCTTGAGAGTCTCGCTCTGGAGGACAGAGCTCCAAATGGGAATGACAGCTAAACAGAAGTAGCAATGGGGTCATCTGGGGTCATTTACTTTGAGAACCCAAACTAAAGTCAAATGTATTTGAAAAACTTCTTTGTCTCAACACTTCAGCCACCCAGATACCATAACACTCACTTTTAGTGTAGAGGCTGTCCCACACCAAAGGTCCTTCAAGTGCTATTTCCCACCAAAGTCAAAGAACAACCACTCTGCATGTGCCGTTTTCTAAATCTGTAAAATGGAAATCTACCACTGAACACTTGTTTTTTTCATTATATTAAGAAACCACGTTCATTTAAAAAATAGAGCAATAACAGGATGTCTCCAACTTTCTGTGTTGCATACTGGTGCATCTATACTCAGGGAGTACTTCAAATAGGTTTTGAATGTTATTTGAATATTACCCTGAAAAGATATGCTCCTTTGACTGGAAAGATTTTTTGTTGTCTGGGCCCTTGAAAAAAGAAATCATGTAACAAATAATAGGTTCCACATCTGTGCTTGTTTATGTGCACAGAAAGAGGATCTACATAGCAAGTTCCCCCTTCATCTAGGGGGTAAAAGATGAGAAACCACATGTATAGCTGGGGCAGAGGGAAGGAATGAGATGCATGAGTTCCTAGAGGATATAAACCAGAGACCTAAGTTTAAGGATAACAAAAGGTAGTAACTCCTTCATGAAGAATTTCCTGCTAAGATGAAGACAATATTTTTAAGCATTTTGGCATTCTAGAGCATTCATAAGCACCATGAATCTTGCAGAGTGTGCACTCTCAGCAGGTAAAAACAAACAGAGGAAAATGTCTGCTGCACTGTGTATGTCTTCCTTTACATGGGGTCAGAAACATTTGACATTTCTGCTTACAGTCTAGGTGCTGTGGAAAATACAAAACATTTGTTTTAAGTACTTGTACCTGGCAAGTTCTAACAAGACACAAGCACTAACTTTACAAGTATCTTATGACAATGGAGAAATTAAGTTATCACAGTATCACAAGTGTCTTTGCAGCATAGTCATGTTGTAAACCTTTGCTCTGGGTTTTCAACTCGGTTTATAAACGGGCATCTAAATCCCACACTGCCCATACTATATTAAACTGACATCAGGATTGCATTCCTAAGTAATGCAGATTCTTTGCTAAAAGACAGAGTACCAAACCTAAGTTTAGCATTAAAGATCTGAATGCATTTATTAATATTTTACTAAAGATTACTGGTGTTTTCCATTATTGTAGTGTAACAGTTGGGAAAGAAAACAGTGAGTGTTTTTTTATATAAAACATATAACTGCCTTTTTTTGGCATATTTATTCCAGCATTAGATAGATCAGCCATTTATAATACTGTAAATTACAGCAGTGGCAATAAAATCTAACTATTTTTTTAAATACATCATCCCCATTAGATGCGTTTCTGCCACTACCACTCTCATTGCACTTTCTTATCTTATTTTTAACCTATTCCAATTTAGTGCTAATAAAATTCTGCCCACAATATGGGCAGGGATAGATGTTCTGTTTTAGCTTTTGCTATGGGTAATTCCGTATTCCATCAGCATTCCTTGTTCTTCATCGCTTCAAAGCCTATTTGAAAAGATACCTTTACCTTTTAATTCCCCTCTATTTATCGTTTAGATCCATTTTTGCTTAGAACTTAGTAGTACTTAGAACTGCAAATAATTTTCAAAGAGAAACTCGAAGGAAAATATAATGAAATGACATTTCCTATATTAAGCAACTGTTAAAAACACTTTTTACTGGTATTTGCTAGTGCACCTCTCTAATCTAAGAGAATAGTCACTGTCATGATGTCCACCTCTATCTCACGCATGGTATAGCTGCACACTTTGACTGGCCTTGCCTCTGTGGGTTCTAAAATTTACTACTGTTCTGGTCAATTACTTTTTCCACAGATTATTGCTATCGTGCTGTATCTCCCACAGATCTGGAGCATGTGACATGCAGAGTAAGTGTGGAGCTGATCGAAGTTGATACTAGTTTTCAGATCAGCTGTAGATTTTCAGTGTCATACTACAAATGTTGTGAGCCTATTAAAATGTTTTGCACACCATGCCTAACTTGCCATTGGAAGACTGGCCTCCTCTATGCTGTTTCGTTGACACAACACAACCAAATGTTTTTGTCTGCAGAAGGAAATATTTCATTACACATTCACAAAAGTCACCATTCAGTCAGCGGGATCAATACTTGGTCAACAAGTGAAAATCCCTACAGAGGATTACGCTCAAATACTGGTATTTAACCTTTTGTCTGGTGAGTTCATCCCTGGGCAGGTTGCTTAGCAGAGAAATTGTGCCACTGTTATCTTGCATTCTGCTCTTTCTCTGTTGCTGTTATTAGGTCTGTTACTTGCTTATTTTAACCCAGAAGGCTCAAATTAAGATCAGGGCCATACAGGAACATACACCAAAAGATGATGTCTGACCTGAAGGGTTTGCCCTCTGACTGGCTAAGACAGAAAAAGCGAGATATGAAAGGAGGCATAATGATGTCTCTTTTATAGGTGGGGAAATAAGGCATCTGAAGATCACAAAAGAAGGAGTGCAGCTGAGCTAAGAAGTGCATCCAGACCTCATAACACAAGTTATGAGACTGCACAAGTTTTTTTGCCAGTTAGTAGATCCGAGTGATGTACAAAAATCAGGTCAAGCCTTATAAAAATTTGCAGCCAGATTTCAAGACTAAAGATGGGATCAAAACACTTGCACACAAGTAAAATTCAAATAGATTTTAGACAGAATTCATAAAAGGGTGCAGGTGCTATATATAAAAGCAGAACAAGGAAGGTGTCCTCACCCTAAATCTTCATGGCTAACACACAGCAGGTTTAATGTCACTCTCATTTCTGAAGGTTCATAATTGTTCAAAGGAAAGGCATTTCCCCTTGGCTGGTTTTATTAATATCATGCAACCTGTTTGGGAACCTTTAACTGCATCAAAATAAGCATTTAATTCCATCTAATTGTAATTCTTTCTGTCAAGATTTCCTGAAGTTTCTGGGAAAAAAAATCAGCTCCCCGTTGACCAAAAGCCTTGCTAAGTTACTTAAGCCACAAGACTATTCTTCCCTTCATACCATTCCTCCCATGTAGAAATTCTAAAATCCTACCTCTAGATATGCCTTGTGATTTCTGTGGACTAATGGCTCTATTTTCACCAAAATTTCAACAGTTTATCAGTCCACCAAATATTTTTCTCATCATAAAGGCAAGTGGTTTTGCGTTCTCAGCTTGCCAGTGCAAAGAGACAACTATGAAGACAATTTTGGCAAAAAGAAAAAGAAAATTAAATTTAAAGTCAGATGGATGCATGCTTTCTCCAAAGACATGGAAATTTTGCCATTTTTAGCAGTTCTATTTAAAACAGGAACTGCAATGAGTATTTTAGGCTCCAGGGTGCCTGCAGTCAGGGCTAGGGAGGGACACAGCTATTAATGTAAGTAGATGCCCCTCCCTATTAACCAGAAGACACCACCTGAGCATATTGTCTTGAGTTTTCAAAACATAAATAATTATGAACTAATGCAAAATCCTAATTTTTCCAAGTAACAAACTAGAAATCTTGCTGAGGTGTTCCTCTGTTGTATTCAGGCTTTTACTAGTGCTCTTTCATGTGTGAAGATTTTCTGTATTTGCCGAGGAGGGAAATTGGCTTTCCCTGAAAAACTTTTGTCAGTCTCCATCTGTATCAAGTGCCAAGTGAAATGCAAGGTTAAAATGAAATTAAACACACGTTTACCTTGGTCAGCATTAGAAAGGCAGTCCTCACTACACAACAATATACTTTAGAGAAACCTTTTTCTGGGGTTTCAAAAATATCTGTGCTATTATTCATTAAAAGTTGAGAGTTTAGCAGCAACTACTGTATGTGGCATCACAGAAACCTAAGTGTTACTGCACTCTCTGGAATCAATAACATTCTAGAATTACACCAGGAGGATCCTAACAAAATATATTTTCCCCAAAAGCATGAAACAATTTTTGTTCTGAATACCTCGGAATGAGGCTAAAGAAAAGATTCACTTCATAAACATATGTTTCTTTCAATTTCCATTTGTGGAGTGGAAAATGATCAAAGAATTTCAGCACATTGCCTTCTAGCAAGAAATTTTTACTTTATTCACACTGAAGCAATTGGATAACTTGCATGGGATATTCCCTGCAACTCTCTAACACAAATAGCTTTCTAAGGGCTAGATTCCACAATGCTTGATAACATTTTTGGAAGTGGTTCCAGTCTCCTCCATGATGATGCACACCATCCTGTTTCTAGATTGCAACCACACAATTAAAGCTCTCTTCCTGAGCCACTGCATGGCTGACCTATTTTCTATATGGACTTAGCTGAAACAATCAATGGGCATAGCCATGCGTAAAGTGCAAGGCATAGCCAAACTGTCCCAAGGGAGGGTTTTAGACAGCTCTATGCAAGTCTCCAGGCATTTTTCCCCTTTCCTTAGGGCAGAGAAAAAGCAGCCTTGTCACTCAAGCAGAGACAGCACAGCATTCTGTTCACGTTCAGGCAGATACATATGCATGGGAGGTACAGACAGGGGGTCTCATGAAAGAAATACCCTCCCAGAAATAACACATAAGGTCACAGCTTGGTTGTCATCTAGGCTTAGTGTTCTGCCTGTAAGAAATTAGCCTACTGCTGCTGACTTGCACGAGAAGGGGGCTCGTTTGAGTACTTCTACTAGCAGGGCACCATTCTCTTGGAACAGCTGCTTCTAGTGTGAATATGCAAGAAGAAAATCAATTCACAAATTGACTTTAAGTAATACAAAGGAACTAATTTAAAGAGTCAGAGCAGTAAAATCAAGAATAATGGCTACCACAATACTGCCAAGTTCAAGCAGCAGTGAGGGTCTGAACCGTGGAAGTGGGCATTTGAACCAAATGAGAATGTCAGTTAAAATACATCACAATTAAATCTGAAAGCAGTAATACTCTTAGCAAGGGCATGATTCCACTTAACAAAACTACCATGTATTAGGAAATATGAATGAAAAATAAGTGGAAGTGAATATCCCAAAATACTGTGCTCTGGTAGGGTGAGATTTGCTTTAAGACTGTGGAAGCCCTAAAGCTCATATATGTGCTTGGGTTCTGAATCAATGAACAGGACGTGATGAGGACTCTCTGTGGTGACGTAAAATTAATCCCTAGAGAACATATTTGCTCTGACTTAGGTCATGAAGCAGCAGAACAACTGAGAGCAGAGAAACCTGCATTCCTATGAAAAGGGAGTGGATGTCAGCTTGTTCCCGACTCCACATCTCCAAAAATAAGTAATTATGCTGTGTGGTAAGATACAAGCTATAAACGAGGAGCCAAAATGACATGGAAACACTAGCATTGACCTACGACTGGTATCACCTGAGTAGGACAACCAAAAAAGTGGAAGAACAGCATATTACTAAAGGAGCAGCAATCAATAACTATATTACAAAAGGCTTCATTAGAGACATTTATATAGTCTTTTCAATTGTAATATAGCAGGTGAATTTATAAGCAAAAACCTTATAAAAATTTGCTGTTTCTAGCAAATTTTGCTGCCTTTATTACAAAAAGTGTAATAAAAAGTGTTGTTTATGCCATAGCTAGAAGCCCTAGTCAATTGAAGCATGTGCTTAAATCCTGTTGTAATTTTAATATTAAATAGATACTAACATTCTGCCCTGAGCAGTCGTGCTTTCTTGAAAAAAGACCTATGCCCTGAACTGACGTAAAAAAACCCCATCTGTTTCGTGATAAACTTGAATCTCTACTCGTCGTACAACTATTCATGCGAGACGTGCTGAATATACATCATACATATTACAACCATGTCTCAGATGCTGAAAACGTGCTAAAAAGAATAATCAAAGTAATGCCAAATGTGAGATTTGGCCTAATTTAAATTTCAAATGCTAAAAATTTTAATTGCAATGCTAAACATCTACATAAATGCAGTAAATTTTAATAAACACATAGACAGTAAAGATCTTCAGAAAGTAAATAGTAAAAAATGTGCAAGGAATTCCAACAAAGAAACCCTAATGGCAGCTATCCAATGGCTCAAATTTCATATGCTAATAAAATGTGCAAACTGAGACGTAATGATTTCTAAACATTACAATAAAATTCCTTAAAGCATGTCCTGTAGTTTCCAATAAATATTTTAAAATATTTCTTTTTACCTATACTGAACTTTTCTTTAATGAGTAAGTTTTATGAAAAAAAAATGAAACTTCTTGCTTGTCTACAAAGTAGATACAGAACACAGCCAACACCTTTTAATACATATTTCCTTGTGGATAATTTAGAATGTTGCATCTGCTTCCTTAGTTAACTGAGGTGCTTGATTTTGAGTTTCTGGGTTTTTTTAAGTAAGATACAATTTATAACATCTTTTGTTGAACAACTCATTTCGGTTAAAAGGAAAACAACTGTATTTGCTAAAAACTCTGCCTTGGCTTTTTGGATTTCTTATTTTGAGTCTCGGTATTTTCTTTTGAGAATTTCAAACAGATGGCATTCATATTCATAGTAGCTGTGATACTTTATCTTTTATGGCATGACAAAACGAGGTTTTGACTGCTACTGATATTTGGCATATTAGATTTTATTATCGACTCTTACTTATGCTTTGATTTCACTGTGGGATCTGTTTTGAAACAGACTGTCATAGAAGGCTAAAGACAGATTTTTTAAAGAAAGCATTAATCAGTATAAGAGAAATATATATGACTTTAGTCCTTACTTTTATGGACACTGACTTCTCATTTTTAATGGTTCATTAAAAACTTGAATAATTTAAGTGAGCACTCAGCAAGCGAACAAGTGGGAGAAGGGATGGTGAGACATTTTATTGATGTCAAAAAAAGGTAAAAAAACCCCACTGTAGAACTAACTTCCTTACCTTCTCCTCTGATGTTCACCTCACGGTCTTGCACTGTCATAACTCAAAATAGCTGCACGCTACATAATTCCACAGGAAAAAAAATGCAATCAAGAAATCTCTATGTGCTTCCCTTCTTTCTCCCTCCATACTTTTCCTCCCTGCTTTAGAGCAGCATGATTTCAGCAAATGCATTTCTCTTTTGAGAATGGGGAGCATAAAGTTTTTGTATCATGGCTACAGTATTCCTCATTTAAGGTTCTTGCTACTGGTAAAGCAAAGAGAACAGTCTTCAGAGCTGCAGAATGTATGGCCATATGTAGCACCCCAGAGCAACACAGTCCAAGCAAGAAACTTCTCTACAATTAAGAGAACATTTGTAACACATTCACACACATTCTCCAGTCGTTTAACTTGCTTGTTTTCTCTGATTAATTGTGTAAAATAGTCTGTTACTGGAATCTCTTCCCAGCACAGGCTGTCGCCACCTTTTGTTCCTGACCCTAGAAAAGCAGTAGACCCATTTATATGATTTAAAGTGTATGACTCCTTGCGACTACTTTCTGTAGTTTGGAAACAAATCATCTTAATTCTAACTATAAGAAAAGGGAGTGGCACCACTGGGAGTTTTGTCTTAGAAAAAACCCTAAGATTAGACCATTTCCAAATAAGTATAACACTTCGTTCTATTCATAGAAATATAATTAAACTCTTACACTTGTTATGAAGAATTCCTCTGTTACATTTTTCTGTAGCTCTGTATTCTGAGACTTCATAATGGAAAATCTGAGTGAATAAAATTTCCTTTTTCCTACTAGTATTCCAACTAGCAAATGTCTTACCATTTCTTTTTAGGCCAACCCACATGTAGCACAGTGTGACCTGTAGTCCAGTGAAAGTGAGTAGCCCTAATAAAGCATTACAGATACACTGCATCCTTGCTTAGGACTTTTCATTGTTAATTCATCCTTCAAATTTAGAAAGCCATCTTACTACATCCACAGAATAAGTGGCCAGCTCTGAAAACAGAGCCATTTTAGAAGCAGCATTAGATCAAGCTTGAGAGAGGACATAAGATGTATAAAAGCACTCCTTTACACATGAGAGAAAAACTTTTCAAGTGTCTAATGATTATAGATAGTGATGATTTTATTAAGGGACTACTAGGCCTAGGCTAGTAATGGTCGCTGAACTTTAGCCACAGAAACAACCCTACTTACTCAGAAAAAGAATTACGAGCCTAAAATTTTGAAAAATAGAAATAATAGGGGCGCTAAGAGACTTGAGTGAAAAACTGTTAATCATAATGAATGCAACACAGTTTGGGGGTTCATTTATTCTTCCTAGGGAAAAAAAAATGGAACAGCAAATGCAAAAATGAAGTTATTGTTAGAACATCAGGTATGTGATGAAATACCAGGTTTGTGTCTAATTCGTGAGCTCCAATCATATGAATTACTCTGAAAACCAGACAAGAAACCTTACCTAAGCTTAACGCAGTAACACCAGCCTGAATGGGTTCAATTAGCTTGACGGGCATCAGTAGTTCGCGAATTCTTAGAAAGCCTCACAAAGCACAAAGGCCGCCGGGGTACCCCTCGTGGCCGGAGCCTTCACCGAGCTCCTCGGGCGCTTCCAGCCCCTAATCCACGCAGATTTCGCCTACAACCATATTTGGCTCGGGGCACGGTGCAAGCGGGGCTCGGGATGCAGAGGGGAGAGGGGCTTCCCGCCAGCCCCCGCCCGATCCCGGGGCTCAGACCCGACCACGGCCGGGGGAGAGACTCAGACCCAGACCCAGACCCAGACCCAGATCCAGATCCAGACCCAGACCCGGCCCCGAGAGCCCCGCGGGCGCGCCCCGTCCCAGCGCTGTCCAGGGTCCCCGCCGCCCCGCTCCGCCGCGCTCCGCGCCCCGGGCGAGGCTCCCTCACTCTCTCCCTCCCTCCCTCCCTCCCTCACTCACTCACCATGTCGCGGGGGTGCCGCGGCCGCGCAACCCCACCGAGGGGCTCTGGGCGGGCGCCGCTGCCGCTCCCCGGCGCCGCCAAGGTGTATTTGGGGAGCGGGCGCGGCGCGGAGGGGCCCGGCGGGAGGGGCCTCCCCGCGGGCCCAATCAGGGCGGCGGCGGGGCGGGGGCGGCGGCCGGGGGGCGGTGCGATGGCCGCGGGCCGGGTTGCGCAGGGCTGGGGGAGCCGCGCCCGCCCCGCCGAGCGCCGCCGCAGCGCTGCACGGAGGTGCGGGGCTCCCGCGGGGCTCCCGCGGGGCTGCGGACACGGCACCGACACCCCCGGGGTGTCCCGGGAGTGCCCCGCCGTCGTGCGGCACCGCGCCGGTTTAGATGTCGAGAAATGTCATTTTGCGCAGAGTCGGGAGCTTTAGTCAGCGGCTTCCGCACGAGTAGGAACCAGTGTCACCGGGGTGGCAAGGCGCTGTGGTTACTGATGTCTTTTCCACTCCACATACTCTTCAGTCTGAGGACCGTGTGCTGCCATATTTGTTTTATTTGCACTCTCTCTGCCGCGGCTTGGATTTACTTGCTGCCGATGATATTCTGTGCAATCTCACAGAATATATATATTTTTTTACTGTAGCCTTGGGGTACAACTGTTAAAACCAATGGCTAAACAGTGACAGAGGGGAATCAACACCTTTCCAGATAAGCACAGAAAACAAGAATCATTTAAACAACTTTGGCATGTCAGGTAGCCAAGTTCAATTTAGAATACGAATTCATGAAACACTTTTTTATAGGGTTGCCCAGGTCTGAAATCAGAGTCTGAATTCTTGTGTGACACCACTGAAGCAGAATGATAACTCCACAATCATTGCCAAAGCAATTTATGGTATTTTTACTGTGAAAACAATGGATGGTTTTTGGAAACCAAGGATCAGAAATAATTTTGTTAGACTTGGACAATTAACAGGGACTGAGCTGCCTCATCAACACACATGGAAGCAAACAGAATATTTCACCAGGAAGTACAGCTGTTGTAAACTGAGGGAGAAGCACCATACCTACACAGGAAGAGAAGAAGGGGTATCATTTCTTGTGGCTCACTCACTGTTGTGCCTTAACAGGCTTGTGCAGAAGTGAGAGTCCAAATCAACCAAAACAAAAGTAGGACATTTCCAAGTGGTTTTGAACAGACTAGCTTTAGAGAAGAGAGGGTATCAAATTCAAGGTGTGAATGTTTTGTTGCCTCCTTGACTGTCAGAACTGAAAGATATATCTATTTCACACCATGCTTCCCTCCCTGCTGTGTTAAAAGAAATCTGTCAGCTAAAGAACTGATTAATTCCTTCAACCACTGGTTAGTCAGCTGAAAATAATCTGCAAGAGCCTATTTTGTTGCCATTTCTGAAGTTATTGACAGGCAATATTGAACTTGATGAGTGATAAAAAGTTCAGGACATTATGTAGCTCATAAAATTACTGTATTAATAGATAATCTATTGGTGCAAAACAAAGATTAGACTCAAGGCAAGGTGTGGTTTTCCTAATGTTTGCCCTCATCTGCAGACTACCCTAACTCTTGCTTTTCATTCTCACTTTTCTTGCCTCAGGAAACCAGATATTTCTGTAGGAAAAAAAAAAAAGTTAGAAACAGCTTCTGAGCAACTGATATAAATGAATTCCATTATCAAGTTTATGTACCAAAAGGAGTAGGAGCTTCTGTTGCACAGAGAATGCCTATTCCAGGATATGCTGTGCAAAGTTAGATGTGGTGATCACTGCAGTGTAAACCTGCTGTGCCCAGTGTGACAAATGAATGCTGGACAAGAACCGTGAATTTGAACATTTGATGAGGAACTGGATTATCAGCACCCAAAGGTCTCCCAGAGTTCTTGGAAAGCCACTGTTAATCTCTTATCACATCAATTGTTATGTGTGTCCTAGTAATGACTTGCAAACTTGCGCCCAATAAAAACTGCTTATGAATAAGATCTTTGCAGTGAGTATTTGGAAGAAGAAAATAGTATTTAAAGTTATATTATTGAAGTATTAATATAAGACAGTATTCATTTTACTTAGCCATTGAAAAGTTAGTTCTCCAAACAAAATTAAATAAATTTCTTCCATAAGATCCTACAAATACCAAAAAAAGATACCATGTTTTCATCAAGAAACACTTATGTCACATTTAAAAATGGCCATATTTTCTTCAGTTTCTTCTTTAAAATAAGGTTCTCTTTTTGACAAATAGGATGGAAAGTTTATATTATATGTAATGATGATAAGATATATGTATAATCAAATATAAAGGCATCATAAATCAGAGCATAATTAACACTCTAAACTGTCATTTACTGGCATCTGCTGTATTTAATTCAAGTTCTCAAATCAGATGTCTTCAAAGAAGAACCTCTCAAATTTATCATCTCCCCCATGACAACTGAAATTTCTCAAAATATAGAAACCTGCAGCCCAGAGCTGTGGCGCTGAGTAGTTGATTGCTCAGCCTAGATGGCTTCAGACATGAGCACTGTGGGACTGGAGATGCTGGCAGATAACAGAATGACAGAAAGACTGAGGTTAAAAAGCATCTCTGGACTTGAGCTAGTCCAACCCTACTGCTCAAAGCAAAGTCAAAGCACATTGTTCAGAATGATGTCCAGTCAGGTTTCCAGGATCTTGAAGGGTGAAGACTCTACAATATCTCTAAACATCATGGTGCAGTGTTTGACAACCCTCACAGAAAAAAAATTCTTTTTTTCCTGTGCTTAAATGGAATTTCCTGTGTTTCAGTTTGTGAGTTATACATTCTCCTGTCTTTTCACAGGATGCCACCGAGAAGAGTCCAGCTTGCTAATCTTTTCTCTCCCATCAGGTATTTTTACATGTGCATAAGACCTTTGGGAGCATCCTCTTCTTCAGGCTGAACAGTTACAGCTGTGTCCACTTCTCTTCATATGTCAGATGCTGCTGTCCCTTTATCATTTTAGCAGCCCTTTGCTGTACTCGCTGCAGTAAATCCATGTCTTCCTCTTGTACCAAGGAGCCCAGACTTGGGCCCAGAACTTCAGATGTTCTTCACCAGTGCTGAGTAAAAGGGAAGCATCGCCTCCCTCAGTCTACTGGTTGTGCTGTTCCTAATGCAGGCTGTATAATGTTTATTGTAGCCTAAATGATACTATTTACATTTATCACTGACACTAGAAAAAGCATTTCTGAACTGTGCAGCGCTTCAGTTAGTCCATTTGGCTATAGTGCTGTGTTCATGTAGGTTTTTGCTTCTGAATTCAATCTGGTCAACCAGAATCCTCATGGATTCCCTGGCTCAGTTCACCTCTAATTGGTGGGGTTTTGAACCCAGGAGTGATGTGGCTATGCCGTGCATCTATTTTCAAGGCACGGGAAAACTAAATTTTTGCCTTAACTATAATGCTTGGCTTTGTAGCTTTCTTTTTTTTTTCTTTTTTTTTTTGCATCATGTTTCTTGTTTGTAATTGTAGTTTCTACTCCACTCCATAGTTTCACATTTTCCATATTGTGGTGCAATGACATTTGTTGGAGTCTTGCATGAGAAACACATTACCTTTCCACTCCAGTGCAGAGGAGGGGCACATAACACAGAAAGGTGACAGTCATCTGATCCATGGCACTAGTAATGAAGTTGGGTTTTACAGAACAAGAAATGACAGTAATTCCTGGATGCGAATGAAAATTTGAAAACCTAAAAATAAATTGTTTCATACATTGCATCTTTTTAAGAGCCTTCTAAGATCAATCTAAGTGCCAAAATGTGATGCCAACTGAAGAGTTACTTTTGTCTGAACTGAGATTAACTGTGGGTTTTGGATACCTCTGCCAAGTGGTTAGTATTCTTTTATTGATTCACTCGTTCTTGCTATAGGATGTTGAAAACACTGGAAAATATACTATCACTGATGTGTTGTTTAAAGGCATCTAATGGACTTCCTACTAAATTACATCAAATTCAGAGAAGGTTTCGGTGATTTATCCACATGTACCTCAATTTGTCCCTTTCTGGACAATGTTAAATCATCTCAGTTAGAAATCACTTATCCTTAAGGCTCATAAATACCTTCCTCAGGAACTTGTCTTATGCTGTTTGGAAATATATCACATTTCAAAAGGGTACTAATATTAAATGTTTTACCTTTACTCTTTTCCACTGAAAGACTTCTTTTCAAATGTCCTAGTCTCACTATTACTCAGCCATGGTCAGTCAGATCTGAGTATTTATCAGGAGTAATGACTACTTTATCAAAGAATGTTTTGTGCAGAGTTTCAAGTCTGCCTTAAAGAAGGGTTTTGTTTCAATGAATGAATAAAAAGCACAGGTTCCCTATTCTTTCATATACCTCTTACACCTCCAAGCAAGCTGTCCTGGAACACAAACTTTCAAAGGATCAAAAGGATTTTTGTTGCTTTTGCAAGTTTTCTTGTTAAACTGCTGTTTCCTGGAGGGCAGACTAGATTTACTATGTGTGCTCTGACAGTATGTCTGCATCTTGTAGAGAAATACAATTTTGTGAAGATCTCGTGGTGAATTACCATGGAGAGTCACAGAAATGTTAGAAAAGTTCTAACAACAGTGACAGATAAATAAGATTCTCAGCTTTCATCTTTGTTGGAAGGTACAGACAGTCAGACTTCCTGTGGAAACATCTTCCTGCCAGTTGGAAGGAAACATCTTCCTGCCATATGCTTTCTTGCCCAATATTTCAACAGTTGAAAGATGGTTGTAATGCTTGTTTTTACTGACCAACGATTAATACCTATTTTTAGACAAGGAAGCAGTGATACTTGGCCAGAGGTTAAATTTATTTCATTTATTCATATTTCATATTGAGGAAACTCTCAACTTGAAATACAAATTCCAACTTGGGTAGTTCAAAACTCTTTGCATCCTCCTCTAATTTAAATTGTTATGGCATCCTTCCTGTCCTGGGTGAGTTGTTATGAAATCTTTGTCCTGTGTTGTACTAAACATTGGCTATGCCTATAATGTGTGATCTGGAATAAATTTTCAGCTCCCTGCTGCAGGTGTGTTCTCTGACAACACCCTTACTTTGTCATGGATGAGCTCTGCAAATGCATTCTTTCCCATTGTGCCTTGATTTCCATTAAAGGAAGCCCAGGCAGGCAGGCTGGCTGGCTGCAGGAAAGCAGCTGCAGAGTGCTTTGAAAGGGAGCTCAGGGAATTAGGAGAGCAGGGAACAGGCATCACAAACTGCACATATGCTGCAACACGTTTTAGCCTTTTTCACATTTTATAATCAGATTAGTGAATTGATTCCTGTCAGCACAGGAATTCAAGTCAAGCAAAAGTTTTGGTATTTCTTGATAGATAAGCAACTTGATATATGAGATTATTCATCTATTAAATTAATTTCTTACAGCTAGGAAAGAAACAGTTGTATTACCGTGGTGAAAAACTTGTGCTGAGAAAATGTAACCATTCCAAACTGATTCCCCTCCTATTTATCAGCCTTTCACTGATACTGTAAGCCAGTTATTATATAGAAGAAAGTATGTATTTCTAAATGGCTGAGTTTAGAAAAGGTTTTGATTTATATATTGCAGTCCACTGCTGTAATGACACTCTTTCTCCATAGTTTCTGAATATCAGCTTAATTCAGCTGTTAAAATGATGTAAGAAATAAAAAACCTGTGCACAGGTTGGCAATCACGTTTGAGATGTTCAAATTATCTGCTGTCTTAGCAATATTGAAAATAAGATCAGGTATTAATCTTGTGCATAAAAGTAGTTCTTATTCAATATTTCAATCTCTGATCTTCTAAATTAGGTAAGTTTTCATAATTACATAATTATAAAAATTGCTTCTTTGCTTTTTGTTAAGAAGATTCTGTTTGCATTGTGTCAAGTACAGTGCGTTCCAGTCATTTTTTTACATTTGGATGCTATGAGAGTAAAATATATGCTAAGATCCAACTTTCTGTACTCACACTCTCTCAGTTTTCTATAGAAATAATTGCTCATGAAGATATTCTTGAGGAAATTCATGAAGCTTCTATTTAGATACTGTTTTGCAAACATCTGGATCCACCGTCGATTTTGTGGGAAACTATCATGAGCAGTTAGAGGGACATTATTCCAGAAATCCTTTTGCATCAAAAGAAAATGGAACACAGTACTGAATTATCATCACTGAGAAAGCAAGAATAAAATTTGCAAATAAAATTAGTTTGACCTCAGTTTTGCAAATGTTGGTTTGTATAGATAAATATTTCTGTTTTATTCTACTTACATACAATGGCGAATGCTTACTGACTGTACTGTAAACAAGGTAGGGTTTCTTCTTTTCAGCGTTCAGTCCCAGATCATTTTAGTTTGAAACCTCGTAGCACAGTTCACACAGAGTTAAAATAAATGCGCTACTTACAGAGCAAAGGTATTATCATCAGCAGAATCAGCAGCTATTACTGAATTCTGAAAATTTTGAATAGGCTCATCATACTGCAAAGAACTGATTGAAGTTGGCTTTCTAATTCATCATAAAAATTCTCCCTCCACACCCTGCCCCATTAAACTGTGTTGTTTAATTTTAGTAAATGGAAATAAATACTGAGCTACAGTGACTTCGTTAACTTCAACTCATGTAGTCAGAGAAATCATGGCTAAATAATGGAAACCTAGCTCAAAATTCATATGGAGAAAAAATATAATTCAGTCTTTTTCAGGTTATTCTTTCTGAGAAAAAAATTTAAAAATGCCAAAGAATGAACCTCTTTTTCACAGGATTTTTTGTGTGGACTACACACATGCAGGCAGTCCTATTTTTTTCTCTGGGAGCACTCAAACAAATGGGAACTGCACTCTCAAGGATTTTCCTGTAGTTTTCTTCATACTGTCTGTCAGATCTTTTTTCCCCCCCTTTTTACTTCCCTGCTCCTTGCCCTCCTGCAATTCCATCTATTCCTTTTTTTTTTTTGTACTTCCCAGCGATAGTGCAGGCTATTGTCAGATAATTTTCTTCTTTTTTCATTGCTTCTTAATTTCCATTTAACTTTTGTGGTAAGGAATAACAAATTTATTGTGGTGAGATAGGAATGAACTGACTTACAGACAACTGACAAAAGAACTGACTCCTGCCTCTCTCTGCAGCAGAAACAGAGCATTTCCTATGATGTTACACCAGGAAAAAGGTATTCCAATAATCTTTGTGAAGCCCAATGCATTGGGTCAGCTGAGCACTGATGGAGAAAGAACAACTACAGATTGATTAAGTCAAGACTGACTGTAGATGAAAATGTATTATCACCTGAATTTGACATATTAAGCACATTAAGCTTTGATTTTCTACAAAATAAAATGCTGGTTTCTCCCTGCTTCCTTCCTCCCCTCCCCAAATAGACGTGTGTCTTTCCCTCTTTCTAAAACTTCCTAAAGTCATTTTTAATATCTCCCACATCTTGGCAGAAACATTCTGTTTGATGTTAGACATGAACATTTGTCATTATCCCTTCGCCTCACACTTGCATTAATCACAAAGAATTAATTCCTTGCAAAGTATATTGTCCTATAATGAGCCTGACATTCCTTTTGTTCTGTAGACCTTTCCATGGAATAAGTCTATGAGCAGATTCTTTGAATAAAATCAGAACAAAGTGGCACACTCTCAGTTTTGAATAACTAAATATGATAATAAGACAACAAAAGAATGAAATCTGAAATTGACTTAATACAATGACTAGAACCAGAATAAGAAAAAGAGAAAAGAAGCCAGTTCTGAAAAGCCAGCAAAAAAAGGTAGCTGGTAAAATATAAAAAGACAGGTAAGAATAAAAAAAATGTAAATACAGGTAAGAATAAAAAAAAAATGTGAGCTCTAACAAAAGAGCAGCACCACTGAGTGATTTTATCCTTTTGCTCCTGAATTTCCAATTCCATACATATTAGCTGTTTAAGAAAATTTCCACTGCCTAGAATACACCAAATGCCACTGCACTTGCTGCAAGATAGTAATTTTTAAATATGTGCCTGCACTGCTCAGGCTTGTACTGTCCAAACTACTACTCACAAAGTTAATGGCGAGAAATGATAAAGCTTCTAAAGTGTGTTTTGATATTGCCAGTCCTGTAATAACTAGTTTATGGAAAAGGTCCTGAAAGTTGGAGCACTGTGTTAGAGGAGTTTTGCACGGCAGGATCATGCATCCTTAAAACTGAAGTAAAAAAATCCTTCAGCCAGCAGACTTCTGAGCATTCTTCCTCAAATACTAAAGATCATATGCACCTGTTGCTAGTCTCATCACTTCCCCTAGTACTCATTTGTTATCACTAGGTTTAACATGATTTTCTTGAGGTAGCTCCTTAGGTGAAAATTATTAAGAAGGCAAAGTGTCAAGTACATTTAATATGTTTTTAAGATTTTCAAATTATGAAGTCTACATTAGCAACCAAAAAGTTACTGAGCACATACATGGTTTTGCAGACACATGCACCAATGTTTACTTTTGTCCTACACATTCAAATGGTGCCCCCAGGATTGCCTGTGACATTTCTTGTACAGAACCACAGCTCCTTTACCACAAATCTGAATTCAAAAAAAAAACCAAACACAAATCTTTACTTTAAAACGTGTTTTGAAGCGAAAATGTGGACAATGGAAAGGCCTTCTGTTGGGTATTCAGGAAGGGTTTGTTCTGTTTCCGGTTGGTTTAGGTGTCTGGATAGGTAAACAAGGCTGGAAAGCTGGCTGATGTTCCCTCTAAGGAAATGAGCCCAGTGCATAGCTATCATAGGCAGCATCACTATGGAAAAGGTTATTTACAAAGCTATGGATTTTTCAGTTAGAAAGCCACCATATAAATATTATTGTAGCTTAATTAGTATCATTTGTAGGTGGTATGTTAAAAGCTTGTCTCTTATAAAAGCTTTCCTAACCTCAGAAGTGTATTTCATTATTTTTTCCTGATTAGGAAAAGCACAAATACACCCCAAAAAACAAATAATCCAAAGCCGAGGCACCTCCCCCCCCCCCTCCAAAACACCAACAGCAACAAAAACACAGGCATACAAAAACAATCAAACAGACAAAAAAGGTAAAGATAGTTTTATGGTCCTGGTCTCCTTCAGTTTCATTTTTTAGTGAAAGACTAAAATAGACTTTCTTAACAGACCTTTCCAGGTTGTAACCAAATAAGGAAAAATGTTTCAGGACCAGGGAGAAAAGACTGAAAAAGATTGTTTACCTGCCATCCTTTCTAAAAAAATGCTTAATTTTAGTAAGCTTTAGATGAAGAATCACTTCAGAGGTTCTGGAGGTGGTGATACATCTGTTTGAATAGCTGCAGATAGGAACAGCAACATGACCTTGTCAGTGATTTGATTTTTAATTGTTCAGTTTTTAATATGTAATTTCACTTCATATTGAGTTAAACCGTATAAGTTTCATTTTATTAAAATGTACAAATGCATATATCTTGAATGCCATTTCCCTAAAAAAGAAAAAATAAATCTACACTTTCTAAAAGTTGTACTTTTGATAAAGAATGGGCTGCTGAAAGCATATAAGAAGAGATATGGGCAGGCAGCGTAAAACAGCCTGGATGCTAACTTCTCCAAGTGGGAAGCCAGCAGCTTTACAAATCTACTGGTTTTCACTCCTCCTGATATCTCAACCACAAGCAAGTAATTTCTTGATGAATAAAAATTCTTGTATCACAGAGCAATAGTAACTTACAAAGTACAAAGCCCTGTCAGTTCCTGAAAGTCAACATATAGAACCTAAAGGCTGCTTTAAGTAATACTCAATATTAACCACCCTACTAAAAAATTATAGGAATCGAGGTTTAGTGGAAGTTTCAGAATTGCCATATTGAAATTATTTTTTACAGTTGACCTATACTGACTTTGAGCAAAAAAATTGCCCATGTTGGTATACAGAATGCCACACCTTATGCTCAGATCTGAACTGTTTGGAACTGGTGCTGTTGGAAAAAAAGATTTTTGCATCAAGTTGTTTAGATTGTATATTAAAATAGCTGAAACCAAAAATGTTCTAGAATAGTTCAAGAATTTTTGTCTGCTTCTTTTTCCCCCCAGGCATTCTATGCTTGATTTGTATAGTTTGGTTGAATTTTTAAGTTCTTTCTAACTACTCGATGAGTTTGCTAGTCAGCATCAGACTGAACTAGGCAACCTTACAAGCCAGCCTCCTTGTGTGTAAAAAACATCTACAACTGGATCATAATTTAAATAGTATATTCCCAACACTTTTCTACACCCAGGAAAAAAACTTACAAAATTTGCTCTTCCTCTTCGTGTAGCATACACTTCCAGGAGCCACAATTTTGTTCCCTTATTCACCTGTACAGGTAGACAATCCAGTTTCTGACCAAGTCCATAGTTAGTGTATTATTTATAACTGCTTGTAAATATTCATGGGTAAAAAAATTACCTACTTGCTGCATTTGTGAATGACCTGAAAATTTGAAAATTTACAGCAATCATCTTTTTTTTCTAGCAACCACAGTTTTAGAAGTGCCAAAACTGAGATGTTATTGCATTGCTTCCTTTCTTTTAATCCTAATATTATCAAAGAGCTCACAATAACACAAAGACCTCAAGGTTAAACAACTCATACGAAATTCTAAGAAGTGATCAACTTTCTTCCATCTGCTTTAATTTTATTTCAGTTTATGAATCACTTCAATGCCTAAATTGCTGCTGTCCTGCAGGTGGTTTTGTCATTTGTGATGTAAAACAGCTTCTTTTTAATATCTAACTGTTCTAGAATAACAGGTGTTGGTGTCCTATAGAAATATGTGGGAAACTCTTGAAATAGATTACTAGACTAGATTGTGGTGTGCAGTTTTGTACCAGCCTCTCTTTTTGCTGTAAAGCAAGAGCTGAAATGACTCATTGATCTCAGGAGGGATCTCAAAGCATCTAATCCTCTCCTGGGTCCAAGCATGACACTGATTTATTCATGCTTAGAGGGGCAGAAGTAATAAAATGGCTTGACAGTCAGGAGACAACACTTAAAAATCTTACCAAGAGTTCCTCCCAGGTCTATTCACAAACATGGAGTTTAATGTAGTATTTCAAGAGTTTGTCAGTGAAGGAGATCAACACAAGTCTCTTTCACCAAGCCAGATGGCTGCAAAGTTAAAATTTTGGCTCTTCATTGAAGCTTCTATATAATTAGAAGAGTTAATTGTTATAACCATCAAATGTGTTATCTTGTAGTATCTCATGCATTAGTACAAGATCTTTGAATTTCAAATAAGTATTATATTAGCTCAACAAGAAAATTATTTTAGATAGCATGTTAAATTTTCTGAAATTATTCATATTGCCTTCTTTGCAGGCAATTCATCTTGCCCATATTGCAAGCTAAAATAAAAACAATCAAATAACAAAACACCATGAAAGTTTAACAATAAATGTTGTTTAGAGGGCACATGCCTACTAATCTCTGAAATAAAAAACTTTACATCTTACTTATGAGAGAATACTAGGTTTTATGGAAATTACTGATTATCAAGTATGAATCATAGCTTATGTTTCTGTTAAGTAACAGAAATTTTTATCCGGTGAAATCTTTACTACCAATGGCATACCAGAACAAATAAAGTACAATTGTCAGAGCTTTGGTTGAATTTATAAGGACACAGATTTACTACAAGCAGAAAGAGCAGAAATTAAACAGAACTGACAGAAAATGGGATGTGTGAACAGAAGGAAGGAGAAGAAATAATTCTGAATATTTTTAGTTCTGCTCTTTGATCTCCTCTCTTGACTCTGTCAAATATCACCAGCAGAAAAATTATGTATAAAATTTCACAGAAAGAAGAAAGCAAATGGGTTAAATATAGATACAATGTGTAGAGAGTATTTACTGTATTATTTGCTTCCTGCTGTAGTTAAACACATAGATAGACATATTTTGAAATGTTTTTGAAAAATGGCTGCTTAATACAGTTTTATGGTCACTGAACTTGCTTATTAAAAAAGATCCATCTCTAATCTCCCGAGGGAATAGCACATAGGAAAACGACTTTTAAAACATGATTTGGGAAATACACTCAGTTGTGTCATAACAGTTTAGGAAATGCAGTTGGGTATCTGGGGCAAATCCTAGTTTTTTACAATGCAGCAGATTGGTTTGATCATCTGACAGTGACTGCTTTATTCCTGGCTGCTCTCTTCCTCTCCTGCCCTCCCTTGCCTTGGACATCTCAAGGCTTCTATGCATAGGAGGAAAAGTCACCAGATGTACTTCTTCATTGGCCTGTCAGACCTTGCTTGGTAAATTGCATGTTCCACTCTTCCAATCCACATCTGCACTTTTTTCTTCTCATCTGCAGCTGCTTCAGGTTCTTGTAACAATGGCAGTTGTTTCCATAGCAGACCAGCTTCAGGAAAGCATTCTTTGTATTTCCAGACATCTTGTAATGCAACTCAGCTGCAAGAAAGTAGAAGTGGGCAACATCATTAAGTTAGCTGAATTTCTGCAAAGCACCAGCAAGCACCCTGTAAAGCCCCAGTGGTTCCTAGGCTATAGTTTGTGAAATTATGGTCTTCCAAAAATCTTGTGGTCTGCCTGCATATTTTGGCAATATTTGTTTGCATTCAACTAGAAGTCTGCCTTTGGTTTGGGAGAGGATATGCCTTACTGTGACGACTAGAGGGATCCTTGCTGAGGATTGTGCAAAGTGTAAACTCTAGACACTGACTAGTCCTGCCAAGACATTTCCTGCTGTGATCACTTAATTGTTTTATTTGGGTGAAAGACTATTGCTCTTCTCCATTGTTTCCTTTAGAGAAGTAGGATACAACATGACAGCACTATATTGTATTGCAACATTATACACAATAGTGTATCTCAGGTTCCAAGTAAAACAATTATTTCCATATGAATTCTGTTTTGCAAAAGGTGATTTACTGTGTCCTAGTCTCATATGCACAGACTTAGAGCAATGTTTACATTTCTTTTATGCATGAGAGTGAATATGCACATTGTAATGCACTTTTTTCTATGTAAATGTATACTTCACAGGATTTAATTTAGCTTAATTTATACAAGGGGCTGACAGGCACTGACTAAAGCAATTTAACTTTCCTGTCCCTAGATGATATCAGAACAATTAATTTATTTGTTATCGCAAAGGAAATATTTTTACTTCTGCAGTCCCTAATGTAGATAAACCCTTGAGTTCATCGTGTGAATGGTAATTACTTGAAACAAATTTGAAGTACGTATGCTCGTATTGCTCAGTATTTTGTTAAATGGATTGTATACATGAAGTGCTTTGATAATATTCCTGATGTGATGTGTAGGAGTGGGTATTTACAGCTATAGCACAGGATGAGTCATGTCATAACTAAATGCTAACCTTGGCTGGTCAGTCCTAGATCATGGAAGATTATACAGCTCCAATTCAGATATATTCACCTGCTATCCCACCACTTCTCTTCACAGAGAGGACATCTGAGCACTATTCATCAGTCAGCATAAACTGTATTGCCATACTTGTCTCATAGGCCTCATCTGTAATCACTGCCTCATACTCTGAAAGCCAGATACTCTTAAGAAAGACATTTATTTAATTTGTCTTGTGATATACTGCTTTGGTCTGGATTAAACTTTTTTTTTCAAAGTTTTTCTCATGCTTTTTTGTTAAGAAACAGACCCAACACAACAAAAATAGTTGTTCCTTTTCCACGGTTTCACGTCTTCACTTATGAACTTTGCGTCTGTTTTTCTGGCCTCAGTTGAGGTAATTAGACTACATCCTGAAAATAACAAAGACTGTTTGACACCATTCCTTTGTGTTGACTTCTCTCGGGCAGCTGTTCTGGGCATTACAGGCACACGAAATACAGTGTATGTAACATATCACTTGTTACTTCCATCTGGCTTTTTGGAAAAAAACAAAACTTCGATACCTAAAAATGGCTTCTGCTTATGGACTAGTTCCACACTCAGCTATCGTTATCAATGTCTCCAAAAGAAAGTAGTGTAAGAAACTGAGGTGCAAAACTCTCTTCACAGTACTGATGCAGATCTCTAGATCTTCCATATAAATATATTTCCGTATAAACAAGGATTAAGTAATTATATTAAGGCTTGTATTTAAAAAAAAAAAAAAAAAAAAAGCCACAGAAGTATAGACATCCTATGATGCAACTGCCAGAGGAAAACCTTCAGGATCTAATACTTGACTTCTTGACCTGTTTTGTAACAGTAGGGTACATCTGCCAGCACAAGGTGTTAATGTAACTCTGTTAGCCACTCGATGACACTGAGGTTGCTGGTTTCAGTTCTGCACAAAGTTGCAGTCAGATGGAGCTTATTCATTTGCCATGTTTGAATAGGTTCAAGGTTGTAACCCCAGCCCGGTTGAAACTGATGTTAGTGAGACCAGAATCAAACCACTGTATACTAGATAGACTTGGACAACAAAGGTAAAAGATGGAGAAAAAGAAAGCAGGAAACTTTTTTTCCCTTTATATTATAGATCAGTCAAATCTGATTAGTTTAATCATTATTTAGCATAATGTCACCAATTTTAATGGGCTGCTTTGGCATCTGTGCAGGTGCCACATGTGTTTCCAAGACCTATCAATTCTAATTGCCCTTGCGTAGTGGACCTGACATAAATTGTTTCCAGCTTCAAATCAGTCTTGTCAGCTGGGACACACACACCAAATTTCTAATTTTTTCTGGGGGGCAAGGCAAGCTATGAGCCCCCAATCACTGCTCTGAGAGATATCCCAGCCCTGCCAACAGGGAAAGCAGAACACTTGCATCAGCCAAAATCTTGTCATTGTCAGCTAGCTGTCTTCACATAGCTTATCTTCATATATTGCTGTGCTAGCTAAAATTTGTAACAGTATGTTACATAAGCGTCCACTTTACTCAAACTGTGAAACCCGAAGATAAAGTATTTGTTCATGTGTTTTCAAATTGCTATCTAGAAAGTGATAAATTGCCCTTGTCTCCCAAATAGGTTGTTTTGGCTGCCCAAAAATGGTAGATGAACCCAGTGTACAGTAAACAGAAGGAACTACTGTGTCCAAAGAACTAGGTTGGCTTGATAGTCTGTATTACTCACCACTTCTTCATTAGATTATGTTTCTCCCTCTTTCCCCAGTAGAAGAAATAAGTTAGGGGGAGGAGTGGATGTCTTGTGTGGGAACATAATGAAAAATAAGAATAGAGTATCACATAAAAATTCCAAAGACTAAGTTGCCACCATTGTTATATTCTCCTCCTCTTTTGAGCATTGGAAAGTATTAACTAGAGAGCACTTATAAAAGATACCTCAATTATTTCTAAGAAATAAAGAAAAGGACAAAAGATATGAAATACTGTGTTAGTATCTATGTCTGTTATGCATTCTGTAAGGCTTCAAGGAGGTCGAGTTAAAAATGGAGGCTTTTATTTCCTTTCCTCAGAACAATGGAAAAATCTTTTGCCATTCTGGTAAACCTGGATGAGATAAAAGCAGAAAAGAATTCCACTGCCTTGAGTACTCAGATCCATTCGGGGACTCTAGTTTTTTATTATATAGAAGAGGGAAAAAAAATATATTTATGTATAACATAATAGAAATATTTTAATTCACACTGTTCTTTTTTTTCCCCCATGAATAACATGCATGCTGCAAGGCAAAGTAAAGAGTGGAAGGCAATAATTCAGATTTCCTTCTATGCTCCAGTGACATACTGAAGTAAAACTTAGCGTTTATCCTTCTTACATCCTCCTGAAACAAATCTTTATTAATTCTCTGTTTAAAATAGAACACATTTTGTGTCCTCATAATGGGCCATATCCTGCTATCAATATTTTAACAGATCCCCCATGGACTGTAATGTGGAGTCTGCTAAAAAATTGATGGCACCATTGTGCTTGACTGCAAGTATATTTATAATTAAATTATTTTTCTTTGTATTCATTCAAATTTCTGTTCATGAGAAATTAAGGTGCCCTGGTTAAACTAATTAATTGTGAACACATTGTGTTTTGCTTATTTTGGTAATGTTTGCTTCAGTTTGAAAACCTGTCAAAAATGTTCATGCTTTCTTGCTATGGATTAACACACAAAAGTTCAGCAGCTTAGTATAGATTCAGAAGACAGTGCAAAAGTAATTAGCCATAATTATAGGAAGCAATTATTGTAACCAAGTATAATATATGTACAAGTAGAGCCTTGTTGAATTAGGCTGCATAATGGGAGAAAGGCTAGAAGTTGCAGACAAGTAAAGCTATGATAAAAACTGAAATAGAAGGATTTGTGAAAAAATCCTATTTTTAACCTTCTGACTTTCATCAGGGTTCATCAAGCTAGAGAAAAAAAGTCCATGAAATTTCAGCAAATACTATGGAGTCTCAACTCAAGAAGTATCCACTTTAGAAAAAAAAAATCTCCATGCCATTTAAAATTTAAGCACACAAATTTATTGCAAAAAGTACACTGCAATTTATTTAAGAGGGGAGACTTTCCAATGTAAGAGATTAGGGTAAATTTCTGGGTTGTATTACATCGGAGTAAACCTTTTAGCTGCTGTTTTCCTTTATTGACCATCTTAAGTTCTTATTTCTGAGTGTTTCCTGCCACTGACATATGGACTTAACGTACTGCTAGCTGGATTTGAGCCTGTTCTGTCTTTCTCTTGGGTCTCTGTTTCTCTTGGTACCTTTTTGAGCTTTTCTTACCTTCCCTGTCTTTAGTGGTCTGCAATTTCTTTAACCCTCTTCAAGCATTTCAAAATATTTTCAGTTACTAATTGCAGAAACCGCCTGGAAGAAAAGTTATGTCTGGATAACTATCAATACACAAGATGATAAAAAGTTTTGTGAATATAATATATGTAATTTTTTTTTCATCATGATGCTAGATATAATTTAGGTTTTTAGATTTTCACACTCCAGAAATACATATGTAATTCAGTTACCAATTTTTTTCCAAGTGTTCAGAAACAGTATATCATTATAGTAGGTGCATATACCCATATATAGGCTTTATATATACTTTTTTAAAGAACCTAATTTTGAATGGCTAGATTTTTATGTTTCTCTCAGAAAGCTTTTTCAGCCCATAAGAGAAAGCAGAATAAGCCAACTGAGCAAAGCTGAAGAACAGAAAGAACATTTTGCTTCACCCTTCTGCAGTCTTTTAGAGAATATGGGGAGCTTTGGGCTAGGCTCACTGAAATGCTAAGTACCTCTCACACAAACATTAGAGAGAGTGGAGGGCTCTGAACATCTTGATTTTGAACAGAAAATCTCTTCTTTCCAGCAAAGATTCTGACAGGAATGGAAAATGGCAGGATTACAACAATTATTGTAATGAGAATGGAAAACCGCTCCATCAAAGCTCCCTGTCTTCACCATATTAAAGCTGGGCCTTGGTATCCTTTCTTCGGTGCAGCGGGACAACACATATAGTGTTCCTCTTTATGCTGCAGTGCATTCAAATCATTATTCAGTAAATATCACTGGAAGGATTGGTTGTAGTGACAGCATACAGCTTTACTATTGATCACCCATAGTGTGACTCAGTCTATGTACACAAATCCATTTGGCATGTATTTTGCTAAGGTGCTTCCAAAATCAGACTTTACTTTTGTATGTTAATTAACTTAGCAATTTATGACAGAATAGGAGGCAAGCAAAATTTTTCACATCTTTACTTCTCAGCAGTAAATCAAAATAATTATACAAGGTTAGGAACTGTTTCCCTTGGTTTTTTGGAGCACCATAGGATCAATATTGTCACAGTTAGTTGCTTCATGAATTGTTGGATCTTGCAAACCAGAGAAGACACACAGAAGCTTAAAAAGTTTTTGTATTTATGTATAGAGTTTATAATGTGTGTATATTTGTTTATATATAGAAAACTACCTAGCCCATTTATCCCAGGTTATAAATTAACCCTGCTGCAACAAATTAAAGAATCCAGTACCCCGTAGTAGAGGAAAGCTCTCTCTCTTTACAACTGCACAAATGTCAGTTGCTCAAAATGGACAGAATGACTAAAGGATAATTCTTCTCTGTTCCACACCCTGCTGCATGAGAAGTGCTGCAGTGTGAGTGATGTTGTCTTGCCATTTATTTTTGGGCCACCAGTATGAGACATACCACTTGGAAGGTTACAAAAATGTTTGCAGCCATGTCTTTTTATGGAATCTTTATCTTTATATAGCTCTTTCAGTCTGTTGGTGTAAATCTTTGATATGAGAAAATACCTTGAAAAATCTAAAAAAATCCCATATAAAAAATTTTATTTATGCAACACAGTGAGGGTAGATATACCCAGCCTTGTTTGTTTATAGTTACTTTCAGCAGATCTGCTAAAACTGCTATATGCTGATACATCTCATTGATAAGAGAAAGGACAGTAATAATGAGAATATGCAGGTTTTTTTGTGAGAGGCTTGAACTTAGAATTGTCCTGTTTGCATTTACAACTTATAGATGAACTTGGTGTTTATGCTGTGACACAATATTAAGTAAATAGATCAAAAAGCTTAATTATAGTTTCAAGGCTGATGCACCACTATCTGTTATCGTTGAGATACAGATTATTTACATGTGTAAATTTTGCACTAAAATTATAAAATCTATTGGGGATGACCTTTAATACTATTTAGGAACATTGTACATTTCACATAAGCTATTAGATTTCCTAACTTTAGTAAAGACACTAAGTTTCTGTAATAAAGTTGATCCTATTAGCTACATGATGATAAGTCTTGCTTCAGTATCGTTTAAATGAACCATAATTATGGTTAAAGCTGAATCCCTACACCTGCCTTAGCTGATTGCAGTACAGAATCAACAAATAAGCATAGCTTCAAAGGAATAAAATTAAACCTACCAAATCCCTATGACTACTCCAGCAAAGCTGTGGGAAAAGGATTATAAAATATCTCAGTAAGACGTTGTGAGGCAGACAATGTAATATTTCTTCTGTATTACATGGTAGAGCACAGAAGCTTTAAAACTCATAACTGACAGTTCAGTTAGTGTTGAACTTCCCTCGGCTGGAATAAAGCCAAGAAAACAGGTTTTGCATCTTTCTTTGTCCTTTATCCTAAACAAGTACAGGTAACCATATCCTACACTCTTCTGATGCCATCATGTAGAGGGCACATGAAGTTACAAGAGGGCACAACTAAAAGCTTCCAAGTTTCATGTATTTCCCTCCTCACTTGTGGTAGAGGTCCAGAGATTGAAGTTTTGTCTATTTGCAATAAAATTACATGTGGGTGAAGTAGAAAATTCTAAATAACCAGTCTTGAAATTGTTAAAAGAAAGCTAACACTATTGTTATCTAGTATGTAATGTTACCTTACTGACAGCAGTATATATTTATCCTTTTAATGCACCACTCTAGGAAATACTGTGGATTTTAACAGGACAGGACTTTGTTTTTTAAGAATCTGATGCAGATTTTGTATATCAATCATGTCTTAAATTGTCAACTCTTACTCTAAACTTAACATTCAAGCAACACAGCAAAACCACCTTTGTTATGAACTCAGTGGGATGTGAAATGTCAGTATAGCGAGAAAATACCATCGTTTCATGTTGAAACAGACCATCAAAGATGTCAGGATTAATTATAAAGTGGGCTGCCAGAAGTACTATCTGCACTGAAAAAAGCAGATAACAAACAGATTTCAAAATAGAAGTAACTTTTTCTTTTTTTTTTTCTTTTTTGTTCATATTAAAGACTAGCTATAAGTTAATTTCTGTGTCAGGAGTCAAAACCATGCCATCTGGTAGGACAAGGAAGCTTTTCAGCCTCTACTCACAGTGAATACAGTCGGTTCTGTTGAAGACTGTCTATATTGCACATCGCAGTACAATGTAGAATTGCCAGAGTTATGTATAAAAGGAAGAACTTGAATACTGGGAGGAATAAAACCACACTAGTGAAGATTTCTGCTTGGATTGATGCATACTGCTTTCCATTATAGGGTTCGTTCATTAAAATGCCAATTGGATTAGCTTCAGTGGAAATGTTGCTATAGTGCTTCCAATATCCAGTGTAGTGCCAGCATGACTCTATGCAACACTGCTGGGATATCCTGAACTAGATTTCGTAGGCAGAATTAATACAGATCATTATCTTGAGTATGTGCTACTCCATTTATACGAGTCAATTTACCTATACACCAGGTATAGGTATGCTTGTCGCAGACTGAGGATGTTGCAGAGAAATTGCCAAGGCACTATCTCATGGGAACCATTGCTGCTCACAAAAAATTATGGAAAGCACACTCAGGAAATTACAAAATGGCACTAAGCTGGAGCATACCTATCCACTTTTGTGCTTCCAAAGGTAATGACAAACTGAATTTGAATGCCAAACACCACAGTGTTTGGCAGGCTGGAGCACAGAGTACGAGAAGCTGAAAAACCTAGATTTGTTCAGTCTGGAGAAGTGGAGGCTCAGGACGGGCTCACTGGTATCTTTACTATATCATGGAAGTCTATAAAGAGGATTGAACTAGAACCTTCACAATGCACACTGCAAAAAGTGGCATGATACCAGACAGAAATTGCATCAAGGGAAATGCTGACTAGAGAAAGGAAAAAAGTCTTCACAGTGAGAGGAGACAAACACTGCAGCAGGTGACTCAGAGATGCTGCAGAGTCTCCATCTTTGGAGATATTGAAAACCCAAGTGAACAGGGCTTCAGCAATGATCTACTGAAGTAAACCCTACTGTGAGCAAGGAGCTGGACCAGATAACCACCAGGAGTCCATTCAAACGGAAATTATTCTGTGTTTCTGTGATTTTTAATGGACTATGAAATTTCCCCTGGCCCTGATGCATATATATTCATGCATCTAAACTCTCTTACCCTCAGAAGGTGATCACATGCACACTGATCACTGAACCAGTTCCTGGCTCATGCTGTCAACTGAGCTATTCGGGAAGATGTTGGCTGGAGGAGGTCCAAAGTACACCAGGGAATTTAGTAACATTTAAAACTGTGGATGTTGGTCAGAGATTGGTCAACCCTGTGGTCTGATTTCCCTCTTTAGTTATTAGCTTGTTCATAATCATACCAATGAGGGTATATAATGTAGTTTATAATAAGAAGTGATTACCTGAGTTCATCCTATCTGTATATGTTTTATATTTAAACCATTTGAGCAGTTGCTATAGTGTCTCAATTCCAGTAACTGGGTTTCTGCTATCAGAATGTAAAGAGGAATTAGTAAAGTGCTCTGTAAATATCACCAATAGCTTAAAATAGCTATGTAGGTCATGGATGTTTAGAATTATTCTCATTTTTTAAAAAATAGTATTTTAATACAAATATATGATTTTGTGGTTTTCCTAAGGCTGACTTGATTCAAAAAAGTATTGCCTAAACAAAAAGCGTGGTGATTCAGTTTTGTTGAAATACGAAGCTCTTTGTTACAAAGTATTTATCCACCAATTGTTCTGAAAAGCTCCTTTTCCTTTTTCATTTGTCATATAGATAACTAAATTCTGCTTTCAGAGCAAAGCAAGTTGCTACACTGGAGTCAGCAGATATGTAGTCATTGCAAGCTGTAGGTAAACTTATAATGTTACAGTTGGTTCAAACTTTTTAGTACTTCTGCCTAGTATTTTTCAACAATTTATTAAATAATATCAACGCAAAGCTTTATTCTAAATGCTTTTTGATACATTTTGTGCAGCTGACTGATACTGAGCATGTAACAGTAATGAGTGGATGACCTTGCAGTATGATCAGTAATCATTGTTTTTGGAGATGAAAGGCCCCTTGGGCTCAGACTTGCAAAGTCCATAGTATTGTGGTTTCAGTTCTGCCAACTTGGTCTACATATACTTGATATTAAACGTCTGAGTCAGCTCACAAAAATAATGAGGCTGTGCTTGTATTCAAAGATAAACACACAACAAAATATTTCTCTGGGTAAAACACATATTTTTCCACAGGACTCGCTTTCTATCTCATGTGCTTATGTATGAGCATCAACTTGTCAGCTACTCCAGTTTTACTCTTATCAGAATGGCTGACAGCAGCTTGGGAAATATGAGTTATAGGACCAGTCAAGAATTTATATTACTGTTTGCTAAGTAAATTAAAAAGATCTTAGCCACAATTGATACTGACGTGCAGGCATAATCAATTGTCTGTATTGTAGATTCACACAGCACTGATCAAGTCAGAGGGCATTTCCTGTAGGTTAATAGCTAGCTGATACTCCAAGCCCATTTGCAGTTATAATGAGAAAGACAAAGTAAGTTTGATTTTAGTAGTGCTTCAGCTACAGTGCTAGAAGTACATAATATCCAAAGCAATGCTTGAAATTAGAAACTGTGTGGTTGAGTTGTCTCTCGCAGTTGGAGTGAAGACTGCTGTTCAGTGAAGATGCAGTCAGATCCTTCTTTCCTGGAGTGTATATACAGGCCATATTTTTGGAGCTTTTCCAGAGCTACAAGTTGTCTTTCCTCAGTTTTGCTTTTTATTTCGGAGGTGCACAACTTTGAATGACTTTTAAGCTAAAGTAACATGAGGTTTTTCACTCTGTCTTATTACTTGCTGCTCTTATTCCAGGCTTTAAACATGAACCACATCATTATTTTTCATCAGTTTATTTATAAACCAACACCATCTTCATATACAATGACATGAAAAAGCAAAACCTGCTTTTTCATCAGGTGTTTTTCTAACTAGCAGTGAGAAGATTTAGGACATTTTACTGGTTTGTTTTGAAATCCCTGTGTGTCACTGCAGTACAGGTTGCCTTTTTGTCCTATCCTGCAAGGGCTGGCTGGATGTCCTACAGTAAGGGTTAGGGCTGCTGTACATACTCCTTTAACACATGGCTAGCAGATTGGTCAAAGCACATTTCCTGAGGGTACATTATAAATGCCTTTTCAAATTTGAAGAGCATAGTGATGAATTAGCATATACACTACAGAAGAGCAAGTCACAGACCTTTACTGCTAACTCCATCATCCATTAAGAAAATGCTTGATCTCTCTCTCTCTCTCTCTGACATTTCAGAGTATACTGTGGGAAAGAGAAGTTCCAATTGAAATTCAAGCCAAGTAAAACAGAAGAGAAAAATGTTTTCTGTGAACTGAAAAACTGAGTTACAAGTTTGCATAGATGGAAGGGGCTACAAAGGGTCAAACTTTTGAAATCCTTCACTGTTTGACAAACATCTAAAAATAACAGTGAACTTAAAACTTCCATATTTTTTTTCAACTTTGGCAGTTCTGCTGCAGTTTAGGATATTTGCCACTGTTTAAAACAAATAACTTGTCCATAATAGGATTTAAAAAAAAAAAACCAAACAAAAACAAACAAACAAGCAAAAAAACCAAACCAAACAAACAAACCCCCCCCCCACACACACACACACACAAAAACAAACCACAAAAAAAACCCAACAGCCCACCTTAAGTCACTTAAGTACTGCCCAGTTTAGCTAGAATGCACACACTAAGGGGTCTGAGACAAGCTATCATACTTAATAAACCTGGAGAAAATTTTATTGAGATTACTAAAAAACTTCTAGAGAAACACTGTAGCACATTAGTGGTAATGTGACATATTGAATTATGTAAACTCACAACATTTTCCTGTGATTTGTAGCTTTTATTTACATTGACTAATTACATAGCAAACCTTAGTATTAGAAAAATAAAAAAAATTATTAGTAGATCCTCTGGTAATATAGCTAATGGACAACACGCATAAGCGTTAAGAAATGGGACTTCAATGATTAATGTAATTTGCTTATATACTAAATATGAACAGGAGAATGTGGCTGAGCAAGGAATTCTGAATCTGCTAGTATCTATGTAGGGTTGCAAGGCCAAGGGCAGTACTTGGAATTTATTCTTACTTTGCCAATAAAGGTTGGACAAGGGGATCCTTGAGGTATCTTCCAACCTGGTATTCTGTGTTTCTGTCACATCATTATCTATCAGTATATGGCTCGTGTCAGAATACTCCTGGCCTAGTAACTCACTGATCTTTATTTACGTTGACAGCTATGGCTGACCTTAAGATCTTCCTCAAATCCATACTCATTGATCATTAATGTAACAACTCCTCCCCAGTGCTCCTGGAAAACCACCTGGTATCAGGTAAACAATGTTCCTTTTTGTCAAGTTTTTAGAATTCATGTCTAAGAGTTTACTTGAGTGCAGGAAGTTTTTAAGTGTTAGCATAAAGATTCAATCCTCCTTCTCTTCCCTGCCCCTTCTCTTGACTGTTGTAAGCAGACACAGCTTGGAAAGGGAGAGGAGTCTTACTATCTTACAAAGATGATGAGGGGACTGAAGCATGTCCCTTACAAGGAAAGGCTGAGGGAGATGGGCCTGTTTAGCTGGAGAAAACACATTTGAAGATGTGTACAAATACCTTAAGGGTAGGTGTCCAGAGGATGGGGCCAGATTCTTTTCAGTGGTGCCCGATGACAGCATAAGGGGCAATGGACACAAACTGAAACACAGGAAGTTCCATCTGCATGTGAGGAAAAACTTCTTTCGTTTGAGGGTGACAGAGCACTGGAAGACAGTGTCCAGAGAGGTTTTGGAGTCTTCTTCCCTGGAGATACTCAGAACCCACCTGGATGCAATCCTGTGCAACCTGCTCCAAGTGACTGTACTTTAGCAGGGGGGTTGGGCTGGATGATCTCCAGAGGTCCTTTTCAGTGCCAACCATTCTATGATTCTCTGACAAGGGACAAATGCAAAATAAAGTGCACAAGGGTCAAATGCAAAAAACATTTGTCTAAGCATGTTTGCATACATTTCTATTCAGTCCATTACATAAACAATGCAACTTAAAATAATTTAAAATAGTGTTGAGCAGTTAAAAGTAATACTTCTTAAGGAAACCCAGAGAGCACAACATGGAAATTGTGCTCAGAAAGACTGCTTTTTCTGTCTTTCTTCATTTTGCATCAGGAATATCAAAACATTGTATTTCTTTTCAGCTTGTTTGACATGAATTGGTATACTGTATTTCATTTGACTGTCTCCAAACATTTAACTTTGTGTCACTTCAGTACTTTAGGGGTGAGGGGGAGGTCTGCAATGGTGCCAATTGTATTGTAGTATGTCAGGCAATGTCTAATTTTTTCCTCTATACTGGCATTCCTGGTTGCACTCTTGTTTTCAATAAATCTAAGGCAGATTACTTTCTGCCTGAGCATCAGACTATACAGGAAAGTCAGCACAGCTGACTCTGAAGCCTGGAAGAAGACAACACTTTTAGCACACTTTGGCTGCTCAGGGGGCTGTAGCTGAGTCAGTATTAACCTAGCCATCTTTGGTACTGACAAAACGTGTTGTGGCACCAAGTAACTTGGTGTATGTTGACATCACCTGAAAAATTCAGTAGATACCTGGGAGGCCAGTACACAGAGAGTTCTCTGTTGCCATGGCTACATGCACTGCCATCTTCTAAAAACCAGTGTCATTATTTTGGTCTTTTGTTAATGTCTGCAATGGAATAAAACTTAAAATAATTCTTAAAAAAGTAAGTTTCATTTCCCATGCTACTTGTACTCTGGATTATGAGAAGCTGTGAAAGTACAATTTGTCTTAAAGAAAAATCACCATGCAAGGCACTAAAATGCCAGAGCTGATTTCCACTTTTGTTTAAATAGTATAAATGGTTTATTCAAGATTTGCAAACATTGTTTCTTGAGTACAACTGGATTTTTTACTTGCAGCTATTAAAAAATGACATGATTATATATAATATGAGCAGCGTTTAACCCACATAAAAATAATCATAATCTGACAAAGTGCTTAATAAACTTTATTAGTCCTTTTGGCAGACCAAGTGAGACTATCCAGAACCTTTCTTAAGATATTGGGTAGTACAATATATCAAAAGAAGAATTTATTGAAGGTTTTGTGGTAATATGTAGCCAGAGAGGGGCACAAGGCCTTTTTGGTGGCATAAGGTGAGAAAATATAAAAATATGCAGTTGATTACAAAAGTGTGATAGAGGAACTCCTTCTTAGGTTGTTTCTGAAGTGTCAGGCTTAAACAGTTCTTAGAGACATGCCAGGAAAGTAATTATGGAAATATAAAATCTTATTAATTCTACTGAAATGCTGTTATCATTGACCTGCATATTTTGTAGCTAATTGATTATTATATCCCAAAACTTGAGGATTAACTAAAACAGCAAGAATCTATGACCTGGACACAGACACAAGGGCCCAGTGTGACAGTCCTGGAAGCACTGTGAAACTGGGACAACCTTTCTTCTACAGGAACAGTGTACTGCGACATAGAGAATACATTGTTACCCAGTTTTATCTTTTTTAATATTAGCAATAACCTGATACATTTAATTTTAATCATTCAGAAGGAAAACCAGAAAATTTGTAAAGTAAAAAAGCTCAAAACTTCTCCCAGAATTGATCTGTAACATACTTCTGATGCTTTTTGACTATTCATCTCTCAAGTAAAGCATCAAGACTCAATTATATTGAATTCTATTGAGTAAACTCCTGGTAAACTGTATTTTTAGAGGATGATCAGCCTGAGTGCAAGAGCTCAGGATAAAAAAAATGTACCAGCCATGTAATTGACTCGTTGAGCTATTTAGGGAAATCCAGATATATCATATCACCAGAGAAGCCTGGTGGTCACACTGGAGAATATCAGATAATTAAATAACTCTTCACAATCTTTACAGAAAAAGCAATGGAAAGTTTTCTGAAATTTTACTCCTGATTCTTCCTGAAACTTGTATTTTTTCAAGAAAATCTTCTATTTCCTAGGGCTACTGATTTCTCTCAGTAGAAATCAAAAAAAACTAACTAGTAATGAGCTGAGTAGTTCCACAACTCTGCTGGTATATGAAGTAAGTGATGTTAATATGCAAGAACACACTAAGAGCAATCAGATACTTACTCATTAAGACAAGTGCACTTTTTCTGCTGATTTCATATTTAAGTCTAGCACTAAACCTTGAATTTTCTACCCTATCTGTAGTATAAAGCATGTCAATACAATCAGTTTCAGAAAAAAAAAATGATTCTCAGAGTCAGGTTTTGCTGTGCCTCTGATAGAACTGTGCAGTGGATATGTCACTGTAAAACTTGTCTCAAGAAAGTTCCAAGTGTGATTTAGACAATTTAAAATAACTATAGTTGAATCGGAAAAGACCTTTGATGGCAGCTATTATTACAAGTTATTTAAGTGAAAAAATTACTGATGAGAACTGAGGAAAGGTTTTCACAATAATTAGATGTAATAATAGAAGTAGATGGCAGGGCAACATAGCATTTTAATTTCCCTGCAGTTATTTTTGGACTTAACTGCCCCCAGCCCAGCAGATAATGGTCAGATCCAAAAGCAAACAGTATTCCTCTTCAAAGGCATTTTGTGAGTCTGCTTCATTCCTGGAGCACTGTTTGAAGTACAGTACAAGGCACTGGGTCAGAGATCGTAGAGACTAACCCAGCCCCCAAGCAATGGCTGTCAACTGTGTCATGTAAAACTGACATTGACTGCTCCTCTGTAAATAAGCTTCCTGTGAACAAGGATCAAATATGAGAGAACTACTTTATGCTTCCAGTTATTAATCAAATATATCTGGAAATTTGAAACCGATGAGTATTTGCTAGTTAAAATGTAATGTCTTCAGTCTGGCAAAACTGTTATTCAGAGACTGCAAATTCAAATGTATAAATACATAAATGTATAAATTTAATGTATAAATTAATGGTATTGGCTGGAGCTCCATTCAAAAACACAAATCCTGGCAGCAAAGGAATGCACACATAAGCATACAAGCAACAAATAAAAGCTCTCAGTGAGATAGGAGAGAGGCATGTAGTAAGTTGGAATGGCTAAGAACATAAAATATTAGCAGCCTGTGTGGAAACAAATTAAGCAGATTTATGCCATACTTTGGCTCATACAAGATATATGATTTTTGTTTACAGAAATGAAGGTGAGGTTAGATCTACAAGGAAACTTAATGAAATACATTTAGTAGATTTGGAGAGATGAGGCTCATTAGTGGTTGTTTGGTACAGTGTGAAACATGCCTGGGTACTGCCAGAATTACAGTGCAAACATCCTTATTGAAGCTCATAACAGAATGTGTGTAAGATAACTTTGATGATGAGGCTATATATATGTATCTGATATTTCTCTGTAAGAGGATCAAATCGTTATACTCAACAAAATTGTGGAGGTATATATTTTCATACCTATATTTAAGAATATGTAGCAACGCATGCCAGGATTTCTCAGTTTTCATTTATTGTTTTGACATCGGAGAGAAAAAGTGGGTGTTTTACCTCCCCATATGACAAAGGAAAGGTGATATTGCATGGTCACTGTGGAAGCTGCATTTCTGAAAAAGAGGTGCATATTTGTACTTTGATGCCAGATTGCCAGTTACGAGTAGTAGCTGGGATTCTTTATTTTTTTTTTTTTTTTGGCTGAAGTAATTAACATCACTCAAAGTTTAAAATCTGTTATATTCTATGTGGAAGAAAGAGACATTCTAGCAAGAAGGTGGCAGTTCACTGATCTTGATAAAAGTCCGTTAAAGACAACAGAAAATGTTCACTGGTTTTGATGGGAAGTCATCTGATAAGGGAGTAGATTCAAAAATATACATGGTTTCCTTTATTCTGAATTTATTAGGTATTGATTCATTGTCAGTGTTCAGAGAGGGTTACAACTGTATAAAAGACTGACGGTGTAGTCACAGAGTAGGTTGCCCACTGTACAGCAAAATTCAGTAGCATTATAATAAATGCATGAAACTTAAGTAGAAAATATTCTCTGGTGGGGAATACAGACTCCACACTGGCCAAGGAAGTGCTGATAGGCTGTTGTAGATTAAAATAACCTGTCTAATTTACTTTTGAAAATGAATGCCAAGGATAAGTGTCAGTTCACTTGATAGAGGCTGGAAGGAAGTCTGACTCTCCTTAGCTGATGCCTTTGTGGAAGTCTGGGGTGGATGGGCATCGTCAGGTTTTCTTGATCAGTTGCTGCCAGTTATGGTTGAATAGGTATAGAGTGTTTCTGCTGCTGCGTGAAACTGGACTTTTTGTTGCAGAGTTGTGGTGATTCAATTATGCAGGTCCACTTCAAAGAACTGAAAAAGCAGATATAAATAATACACTCAGAAGAGGTTGTCTGTGGAACAGTGTGCAATTACATTTTTACTAAGTGATATGACCATCTTCACTGGGGTGAGGTGCTTTATTTTTCCCCTTTTGATGAGTCTTTGTTACCACATTCAGTCAAACAAAGCCAAAGCCCTGCAGTATGGAAGCTGTATCTGTGCTACTGAATGTGGTGTTGAGCCAGTAGTCCTGGAAGGAAGAGTGTGATATCAGTAGGATGTGCCACTTGGGCTGGGTAGTCCTCTGAGAAGCAGGATAAATAGTTCTGGGCACAGAGGTGTGGTAATGCATGCCTCTAGGATCTGTAATAACAGCTTCTTGCAGCGATGCAGGGTCACATATGTATGCATTAGGGATTTTTAGAGGTAAAACCTGAAGCTCTGTAATTCAATTTGGTGCTTGTTCATTACAGGAGGAAGAATATTCTTGTTTAAGTACTGAGACTTCTTTTATGGTACATATAGAATTGCTGGGGGCTCCTCAAAGAAAACAAAACAAGAAAAAACAAACACACAAACAAATCAAAACACCAAAACAAAAAAAAAGAAATAGAAAGAAAGTACCAACTCTAACCTTCCCAGCTGGAGATACTAGTGATTGTATTGGGGCTTAAGTACCTAAAACATTTTTCACGTTTGTGTTGTTCAGTGTTCAGCTGCTGCCAAGCCTCTGAGAAATCTGTGCATTCTGAGACCTGAATTCTTTGATATTGAATTTCTTGTTGCACCTGAAATTATGTTTCTGGATACGTTAGAAGCGTTAGTGGGCCTGCAGGTGCTGGTGGCTAACCTCTAGATTCACAAAACCTTACAGGGATACACTTAGGCTATGCTTGTACGGGCTAATCTTGTGTTGTAATAGGGCCAGCTGATATATATCTATTTTTTTTCCAATAAGCCTTTGTTTTGAAAAAAATTATTTGAATTTCTGGACAGCCAGAAATAGACTCAATGATCTGCTAAAACATCTTCCTGCTGTTATAGGAAATAAAACTGAGTTGTAAAAAAATACGAATATATGAAATAAGCCTTCCATTTTCTAATTCTACAAGGTTTTTCCCCATTTTAAAAATTAACTAACAATTAAATTGTCAGTTAATTATTAAAATCAGTAAATTACTTAAATTATTACCAAAAATTCTTTATTAATAGAGATTTCTGCCCCATTAACCTGAACAGGAATAACTATTCTCTTCTGTGGAAGGGTTGAGGTATAAATAAAAATTACTGAGTGCTAAAGAGTGGGTGAGTGTCTTCCACAACATGTCTTGGAGACAAATCTCCTGTACAGAAAATAGTGAAGCTGGACTTGTCCAGTCCTTGAATTCAGAACTTATTTGTTTTAATCTACGCTGGTAATATTCCGATTTTTTGTGGTAACAACAATGAAGCCATAGAACAGAGATGCGGAAAGTACAGTGTCATCTCTGCATGTGAAGAGCATTTCCAGAGAAGAACTAAACACAGTTCCTTTGGCCAGCAAATAAAGATTTGAGCTGGCCTGCATATACATTCCAGTTTCCTTATTGTCATAGTTTAACCCCAGCCATCAACCAAACCCCACGCAGCCGCTCGCTCACTCCCCCACCACCAGGACTGGGGAGAGAATCAGACAGGTAAAAGCTAGAGAACACATGAGTGGAGATAAAGACAGTTTGATAGGGAAAGCAAAAGCTGCACACACAAGCAAAGCAAAACAAGGAATTAATTCACAGCTTCCCATGGGCAGGCAGGTGTTCAACCATCTCCAGGAGAGCAGGGCCCCATTACGCATAATGGTTACTTGGGAAGACAAGCACCATCACTCCAAATGTCCCCCCTACCTCCTTCTTCCCCCCTCTTCATATACTGATCATGATGTCATATGGTATGGAATATCCCTTTGGTCAGTTTGGGTCCTGGCTATGTCTCCTCCCATCCTCCTATGCACTCCCAATTTCCTTGCCATCATGTCCATACGAAAAGCAGAAAAGGCCTTGGACCTGTGTAAACGCAGCTCAGCAATAACAAAAACATCTCTTTATTATCAATCCTGTCTTCAGCAGAAATCCAAAACACAGACCCATACCAGCCACTGTGAAGAAAATTAACTCTACCCCAGCCAAAACCAGCATACTTATGTTCTACAGATATCTATCTCGTGTGTAGCCAAGTATTTTGCATATCACTGGAACAAAACAGTCTGCTGGCAGTACACCTGGCCTCCTATGCAAAGACCCAAATGAAGAAAAGATTTTCATACAAGCTGTCAGTATGAGTCCAAAATCTTAATGCCTGAAAGTCTCAGGCACTTAGAAAAAACAGTTCTTCCATGTTCCAGCAAGAATTTCAGTAATCTCAAACTTTGCTCAAAAGGATCAGGAAGGAGTTCATGGTAGTCATGACCTCTTGCAGATAGTACCCTATGCTGACTTTTAGTATGAAGGATTCTTCATATTATGTTATGAACTTGCTATAAATTCTTTGGATTGATTTGATAGCAGCACTGTTTTCCAGTCATCCACAGCATCTCCAGAAAATGAGTCTGTGTGAAAAGTGGCATGACAAGGTTTCAGGCAGGTATTAGCACTATAGAAGGGGGGTTTTATTGTTGGATCACTACGAATGTATGTGGTTTTGAAAAAAGAAATACAGCATTTGGTAATGCAATATGAGCTTTCCTATCAGTAGAAATTTTATAGCAACTACCTGATAACCATCAATTCAGCATTTCATTTGTATGTGACTCTGTCCTTGTTTGCAAGCGGTTAGTGTCTTAGGTTCTGTTTGACAAAACAAAACAAAAAACCACAAAAAACGCTGCAACAATAACAAAAAAAGGAGCATTATCTTATGCACCCACCACTGCATGTTAAATGTTTAGTAGTAGCTCTGAAAATGGCCTTTCATTAAGATTGTGCTTCACTTGGTAAATATTTGATATGTGCCATCTCAGAGGGAGTAGCTCACCTTAAATTTCCTTTGCTTCCTACAGGCTATAAGGCTAAATAGCCTTAACAGTAATTTTAAACATAGCTCTGCTACCTCAGTCTTATTTAAGACTTATCTTGCCAAGAATGGCAAAGAGCATGCTGGAATGGAGCAGCTAACAGAGATCTGAAGCAAATCCAGGGCAGACCAGGCATTTTATATTTTTAATGTGTACCATAGGGCTCATAAGAGTTAGGTAATAAAACACAGGGATAAGAGAGTTGATCTGAAGCGGAACTAGGAACAGAAATTCTATTTAAATCTTTAACTATTATTTTCAGACAACTTGCTCAGTCTCTGAAGTCCATTGCACATTACTTCTGACTTTAAGGTCTTTGCAGACACAGCCAGCCTCCAGTAGTCAAGACCTATTTCAGTTTTTAGCCTTGTCTGCAGCCACTACTTGTATGTGTCTTGTGGCAGATGATAATCCTCATTTTCACAGCCAAGGGGTTAGACCAGAAAGTTGACCTAGTGTCAGACCTTCTTGAATCTGGAGGAGTTCCAATTCAAATATTCTACTTTACATTAGAATACTATTCCCACAAGCTATAGCCTATGTTATTCTGAGGCAGATGTTATTTTCCCTTGGTTCAACCGAGCCACAGTGGAGGAAACTCCATTGGATCAGAGAGTGCCAAGATGATGGCTGTTTTACATTAAGCAGTTGATTAATGTGGAATGCTCCAAGCACAGGGTCAATTAATTTAGACTGGGTTGTATTATAACCACCACTCGTGGCTACAGTTACATGAACATTCTTTCAGGTCCTGGCATGTTTTTTTTAATTCCTGAAATTTGCAAATCCTGATTTGTCTCAGTACAAAACTGGTGTTGACATCAGTTGTGGCCTACATTCACTCAAAACACAGTAACAGGTAGCTTTTTGTTAAACTTTTTGATATGATAGTATTTCAAGTTTGTTGTGCACTGTGCATATTAATGGCAGGCAAATTTGAGTTTTGTTTTGTGTCATGTTTGATAGGCTTCTCTATTATGACTGTAGTATAGCTGTGCTTATGCAACTGTGGTTCTGTCCTGTTTAGGCTGTGAACATTCTGCTTTTACTTGTGGACATATTGATTCACTCTGAGTCATTCCTTCTCCTGTCAGAGTTGCCAACAGCGATAATTACTCTGAAAACAAACAGAACTGGGCTCAAGGCTCCACATTTTATTCTGTGGTTTCTGAGGCGGGCAATCAGATATGAGGAGATATATGCCAGCCCTCTCTGATTCTCCTGGGGAAGGTTTGGCTGCATGCACCACACTGGCACTTCTAATGCTTCTGATCCTTGCTAAAACACTCCCAAAGGAGCCCAGAGCTGTAACAAGAGCAGGAGGCTGGAACCATGCTATTGTAAGCAACACACTTTTGTAATTCCTTGAAGTTGATCAGTTTATGAGTCTTGAAACCAATTAATGGTTTATTTTTTTTGCCTTGCACAGCTCTGATTGGAGGACTGTTCCATACCCTTGCTACTGTAACGGTAAGAAACTTCGTTTCTGATTTCCAGTCTGAAGTTATGCAGAGCAAGTTTTGGCTTTTTTAATTTTAATAAGACACATAAGGCAGTATTGTCTATAAAGAGCACTCAGCTTTTGTTTTGCACAATTAAGTGAACCAATCTAGTATATGCTTCTGTGGACATTCTTCCCCACCCTATCATTAATTCTAACACCAAGTTTGCATATGTGTTTTAATTAAAACTCAGTCTCAAAAATGTTTTTTAATCTTGATACATTAAGGAGTTAGGTCCTTGCATACTTCTGGTGTTTCACAAACTTGTTCTCATGTTCATCATATGCAAAACTCACTGACTATGCAGCCATCCAGAAACTGTTGTGCTCAGGCTCATAAGGAAACTGAGGCACATAGGGAACACTAAGTCAAGCTCCAGTGTATGCATAATGGTCTTTCATATCCACTGCTAAATAACACATCCAGGTTTTTATGATTTCACATAACAAGCATTTTAGGTTTGCAAAAGAAATGTTTATTAGGATTAAAAGCAATGTGCTTGAGACGTATATTGCTGAATTTCATTCTGATTCTATTTACTCCAGGAGACCTGCATGATAGTCAGGTACTCCTTCCACTTTAAGAAAGTCTTCAGATTTTGTCTCACTCCATTAATGTCTTTCTCTCATTACTTATAATCTTGCCATTATTTTTCCTTAAAAAAAAAAAATCAATATTAGAGAATGAGTTGAAAGGGTTTCAAAACATGGCATTATTTTATCATCCTTGGGAGATAAATATTCTAAAATGATAATCTATAGCAAACTTACACTTTAGAGCTACATTGTGAGTGTGAGTTTTACAGCCAAAAGAAGGCAAGAAAGTATCTCTTTATCCTTACACATAAGTAAAAAATAGACATCTATTGTATCGGTCAATAGTTAAAAGTATGTGCATGGCCAGCATGAGAGAATAAGTTTCTTACAAGATACTGTCTTTATGAACAGTTGTTCCATTTTATGGAAAAATCCTAAAGGTTCTGGGACAGGAAAGTCAATACGCATCTTCACACTGAATGAGTTCTTTCAGATTTGCTCCAACATATTAGATTGTCCCCTCATGTGCACAGCATGAGCAAATCTTTGTACTAAAACGAAGGGAGTTCGGTCTGTACTCCCTTTACAAGAGTAATTGCAACGCATTGCAGCCAAACTTGAGCAGAATACTGGCATTTTATCAAGTTACATATTCAGTGTAATGAAATTCAGTGAAAAAATACAAGTTGCTGTCTTTGACAGGATGGATGATATTCAAAGTCTGTGAAAAGTAGTTAAATGTGAAAGCCTTGATTCTTGATATTGCAGCTAGCTTGGAAATTTGGGCAGAACACTGTGAAAAGGAGCTACCGCCTGACTTTTTTTTAGTCAGTAAAGCACATAAATGCTCATGGTCTATGTTCCCATGTTCCACACATACTTTTGTTACAGCTCTGGATAAATGCAGAAATCCAAAGGAAAGCTGTAAAGTACAGGCTGACAGAGGAAATTCTTGCTAGAGTAACCAATGAAAAGGCTGAATATTATCTGGCTAAAGCACCAACTTTTCAGTTTCTGATTTCTTATTGGAGAGTTGCAAAGTTCTGACTCTAAATGTGAAGCTGAAAGTAATAGAAAATACCAGTGCTTAATCATCAATACTAGCAATAAAGTAAAGTTCAGGAAGAGAGCAAAAGGTAGAGGTGTGCGGTGGGTTGGCCCTGGCTGGATGCCAGGTACCCACCAAAGCCACTCTATCACTCTCATCTACAACTGGACAGTGGAGAGAAAATATAACAAAAGGCTCATGAATTGAGATAAGAACAGGGAGACATCACTCATCGATTAATCTCATGGGCAAAACAGACTTGACTTGGTGAAATTAATTGAGTTTATCACCAATCAAAATCAGAGCAGGATAATGAGGAGTAAAAAAAATATTAAAAACACCTTCCCCTCATCCCTCCTTCCTTCCCAAGCTCCACCTCTTCCGCCTCAGTAATTAGTAATAGCTCACCTATAGGATAATATATCCAATCTGAAGGAAGTAATAAGTTTGTACATGGACTAAACAATGTATAGCTTGTACAGTGTTAATAAGCATACTATATGCATTTATAAAAATACTATTTTAACTGAGTATGCTCGATATGAACTCTTGTTTCTTATCGCTGCCATTTTGGATTTTGGGTTACATGACAACAGGTAGTAGGAGATAGACTTTGCACTCAGGAATTTTGCTAGCCCAGGTCTGAGCATCTTGATATGTTCTCATATCTCTTAGCCAGTAAACATTCTCAAGCTTGACAATTCCTACAATAGTTACATTAATCACTGTTGAGAGTGTACTTCTGCATGAGAGTTAATCATGGAAACGGCTAAAAGTGGAAAAAGTAACATTACTCATATAACACATATAGGAACACAGATAGCTTGAGTGACTAGTACATTGATTGTGTTGTTTAGAAATCAACTCAGATTTATTCCTGAGGGAATACTCGAGTATTATAGACAGTTATATACTTCGTGTATGAATGGACTGATACCCTATATAAGAGAGTATCTATTTATACACAAATGCAGAAAAATTTAGCCAGTGTATATTGGGACAAAAGAATAGGAAGAAAGACCATTTCTTACTTTGCTTGAATTATATAGCACCCAGTATGTATTGACACCATAGTTGCCAGAGCACACACATTCCTGCCTCCGAGCTTCCCACATAAATGAAGAACAAATTCAAACATTCAGGAAGAAGAGAGGAATAGAGATTTTAGGTAAGCTAGTCCTAGCAATGTAATACTAACATATATTAATATATCTAAAACTTTAAACATGCTGCATTAATTGAATAGGTACCTAATTAAGCAGTAAGCAACAAGATGGCAAATACAGGAGCAGATATTTGTAAATCATTGGAAAAATGGGATTTTTTTTCATTTTCTATGCAATATTAACCTCCTTTTCTAGATAATGGTACATGACCGGAACTGGAAAATCCTGTCTCCAAATATTTTACATCTTTCAGAAGCAGACAAGCAGAGATGTTCAAAAAATATTGTAATATACCAGACTTTTCCAGAATTTGGGGACTTTAGTTGTAGATTCAGCCTTGTGCACCTGTCATGGCTTGCTGTCTTTTCATGTGGAAACAGACATGAAGGAGGGTGAAGTAAGGGAAAGGAGTACTAGCACAAACCCAGTCTTCCTTCACCCTATGAACCTTAGGGCACGCATGTGAACTCTGCATACGGTGTTTGGTAGAGCACCTGGGTTTACTCATAACTTCCATAACATTAACAAAAGACCAAGGCATCTCTTTGCATATGTAGGACCCACATATCTTCGAAAATCTATGACAAAGTATTTGTTTACAAAGAACAAATGACTGACTGACCTCTAGATCTCAATTTTTTTAAAATGAGTTTTGAAGGGCTGTGAAAAAGAGGGGGCTGGGGAGGCCTCCATTCTGCTACACTCAGTATTTTTTGGCACTTCCTGCCCACTAAATACCTGAAGCTGGAAAAGGCTGTTATCTTTCCTACCCGTTATCTCTTCCTAAAATTTGTAAACTTATAAATAACATATCTAAAGACAATAAGGTAGTCTTTAGAAAGGACAGTAGGTTTTTATCTGTGAAGAATTTGCATCATTGACTGAAGGGTTCTTCTGGCGCATTACAGGAAGATCCTCTCTTCTGTGGTGTAAGAGGGTTGCTGGGGCTTTAATGTTGCCATTCAAAGGACAACATCTAGGAGAGAGCTCGGCAGTACCATCTCCAAGTGAACCAAGCTGTGGCCCCACAGCCCTTGGGATGGGGTGGAGTGAAATCTTGGATTCTTTTTGTAGCCAGCAGGAAGTGCTGAAGGTGACTGTAAATAAAAGCATCTTTCTGGAATATCTAATGCCCCACGTGCTGTACAGGGGAGCCTTGGGCCTTCATTTAGCTCCAGGATCCGAGAGAGACCAGGTGCCTAAGAAAGCTGGAAGCTAACACTAAAATAAATTAGGGTATTTAAACATCAAGTTTAAAAGTTCAACTTTTAAATAGTTTGTGAGACTGGTGGTGGAACCCAGTACGTTCTGTGTTTTGTGAGCTGACAGAAACCAGTCTGTTTGTAATTAGATCTTTTGCATTTGTACACAATCAGCAAGTACTTGGTGTGGTGTTGTTTCTGTCTGGGATGCAAGAGAAGTTTGTTATCATTTTTGTAACAAAACTAATAAATGTTTACAGACAAACTTGCACCAGTTAAAATAAACTGCCTTAGTGTTACATCTTTTATTGGATCACTGCAGCTCCTCTGTATACAAGTTCCCAGTCAAGTATTTGTAGGAAAATGGAGATTCACTGTACAAGTAATCCTCTTCACTGTTCTACATAAACATGTAGTTGAGAAGTAAGAGGAAATCATTACTGTGGTCAGATTTCCCCTGTGAAAGAAGTATTACTTCACCAATGGAAAAATTGATTATTCCAGTATTATCTCTGTAAATATATTTATTCTAAAATTATGTTGAAAGAACCTAGTTGTTAAAGAAGTTGATGACAATCAACTGCCTTCAGAGCAATATGAACTATTCAGTAAAAGTTAATTTCCTTTTAAATTCTAAATTTTTCTGTCTCATTGTTCAGGCTGTGGTCCAGACCACCTTTAAAAACCCACTGTTTCTATTGGGGTTTTTTTATTACTTGTATTTTATTGTCACAGATGTCAAACAATCTGATTTTGAGTTTAATTCCATTATGTCTTTCAAATAATCACTGAGTTGAGAGACATCAATAATTTAGCAAGTATCTGAGAGGAATATTTAGGAATATGTCAATATCACTCATTGTTCAAAGTCTCCAAAAATCCCTGATGGTAGGGTAGATGTGATCTGTGTGAAGACTGAGATGAAGCGAATTATGCTACCTAAGCCAATGATGTTTGATTTGCTTGACTCTACAAGCAAATTGTAGAGTCATTGTACTTCAAATATTTAACAACAGAATAACTGTGCTTCTATTTGGGCTATGAAGGCAGGATTATTGCTGTTTGACCATAATTCCAAATTCCATTTCCAATGATATCTAGGCTATTCATATCTTTAATCCTTAGAATTGCTCATTTACTGTCTAAGTGCTTTAACATTCCAGTTAGTAGTAATGGAAAATAGAGTTCTAATCCCTATTATGATATGTCATTTTTCTGTCTAGATTCCTTAAGTTTGACAGCCTTAGCTTTGAATGAGAAAAATGTTAAAAAATTCAGGGTACAATCTATTGTGTACAACAGTGTGTTCCACAAAAATATGAATCAACAGCAAACAAAAATTTCTTGGAGCCAGCATGTTCATTAGTCTGATCTTTTACAGTAATGTGCAGAGAAGATTTGGGAGCCAGTGATGGAAATTTACATTTCAGGCCAACCTTTCAAGTGTGGTTCAAAGGTAGTTCTTCCTCTCTAACACTGCAAGACAATACCATTTTGGATTGTTGGTAGATCCATCTTTGAAATAACCTTAAAATCCTACTGATGTTCACAGTGGATCAAAATAGAAGCAAATTCAAATGCAACTAAATATATATCAGCTAAACAAAACATAAATATGTTAAGTGATGCCTTAATGCTTACATTCAGATCTACTATGATTTCATAATTCAGACCATTTTGGAAATCCATAAACAGATAAACTTTCTTTATGCTTATTTTCATGTCCATTATTTGTGCAAAGCAGTATTAGGTTTCAAAGTTAATAGTTGCCTGTGACAGACTCATTTCTTTCCATGTCACTACCACTCTCAGAGTTTGCCTTTCTCACTGATGGGATTTTTTAGGATTCATCAAAAGACAGCTGGTGTAATACTATGTGACTTTCCTCCCCACTTTAGTTTGCCTTCCTTTCTTTCTTATTTCTCTGCCACAGATGTGTATTTTTTATCTGTTCTATGCTCATCTGCAAATCCCTTGTTCTTGTAGCTTTCTGTTTGGCTCTTTTCTGTATTATACAAGCTATGCTTAATCTTGCCTGCCTTTCAAGAAAAAACCACAATATCTTAACTCTCATTCAACTCTCTCCTCAGGATGGAAACTCTTAAGAACTAATGTAACAAGTTTAGGCCACTATGAACAATTAAAAATCAAAATCTCCATGTAAGTTACATTTTGATTTTGTGTAATTTCTGAACTTACCAGCTATCACCCATCATAGTTTTTTTTCTTGTATCAGAGCCCTTGAATATTCAGTAGTACTCTAGGTAGGACTCCATTCAGATATTGCCTCTCAATTTCAATTAAAACAGCTTTTGATGGATTTTGACAAAATCTCTAATATCTCCCAAGGAAATACCAAGAAAGTGTCGTTTCCTTGGTGTATTTTCTTGGCACTTAAAATATTCCATTTGTGTAATAGTACCACATAACTTTCTTCCTTGGATCTCTGTTCTTGCATGTTCTGATCCCTTTTATCTCCTTGAAGGCTACCCATGATCTTTAGGGACGTTTACTTTGATTTGATAAACCTGACTGTTTATTAAAGAGGAATCTGAAGTCTTTTACAGTTATATCAAACTCATATGCATTTCAAAACTGTATCAAAAGTGACATCCTGGCATGGGGAGCCATCCTTTCCTTCCCAATTCTGTATGCCTTTTTTTTTGTGACAAAGAGGTGTGCAGACTGGAAGGATACAACACTGCATGTCAGCCTGCTGACATTGTCTGTGCAGGCAAATAATGGTACAGGCCTCTGGGACACATGACAGAGCTGACCTCCCCAGTCTAGCCCATCGATTAACCTCCTTCCTAGGAGCCTTGTTTTGAAGCATGTTGTGCTATGCACCAACCACCCATCAGGGAAGCTGCAAATTTGCAAAGTTGGCTTTTTGATGTTAGATCAGTCAAACTCCTCTGTGGACTCACCTTCCTTTGCCTCCCCTGCTTCAAAACATGCTGTCTCCATATTTCATTTCTGTACGAGAGGCAGAAGAAAATATCTGCAGCAATTCATGAAGTTGATGAACTATGGAAAACAACCACATAAATTTAGAACTATTCAGGAATTGCACCGTAACAAAGAGCTTCAATTTTACCCACTTTTTGTGCATTTTCAGTGTCAGTTTTGGGACCTAAAACTGTTCAATTTCTTCTGCCTTGTTCCCTTTTTCAGCCTGCACTGAGGACTTAGGAGTTTAACTCCAACTAGTGAGTAGGTGCCTTGTGCTAAGAACTGAATTTATTCGGCTTGGTATCAGAGGACTGTGCATGAACCATGAGACGTCTTGCTTGCTTTCTTGCTTTAAAGGGTTAGTCCACAGTTTAGGATCATATGCAATAGTACAATTGCATAACAAAAAGTGTGGAAAGTTGCATTACATATAGCTTTGAAAATACGGAAACCAGATTCCTTTTTAAAAGGTCATTTGGTTTCAAACTTGCCAAAAAACAAAATTTAAGAAGTTTTACAAGCTTTCTAACATAAAAAATGCACCTGAAGGAAATCTAGATATTATTGGCTGCTCTTGTTGAAAATTTCAGTATTGTCTGAGATTACCTTAATTACTATCTTGTTAATTTTGTCAGAAATTCCCAAAGCATAGAAGAAGTGCTAGCAGCACTAGAGACTGTTTCCAGTCATCTGGTTTTTGGAGATGGTTAGCTACTGTAGTCACTGTCAACTGCCAATAGCTCTACCCAACATAAATAGGATCCAGAGTTTGGAAGTGCTCCTTGAAAACTTTCAGATTGTGTACTTAGTACAACAAGTAGAACAAGACGTTACCTTACCTTGCCTTGCCATGGTTACTCAGCATTAAGGGCCCTACAGTCAGGAGTCCTGATTCACCAGGGACAAAAATGGCTCAGCCAGTTTGCCCCACACAGTGTTGGAGGAGCTCACGGACCAGCATTTGGTTTCTTCTGTGGAAGGCAACACAGTTCTCTGTGCTCCAGTGTTTGAGATCATTTCAAATTCCAAAGCAGCAGTGGCAGAACATTCAATCTAAACTACTGTCTCTTGGTTTCAGATGCATACGATGTAGCAGGGGAGAGAGGGAAAGAAGTTTGTCAGAAGCTAGAGCTATTGTTTGTCCATTATGAGCTTTCATAAATTCCCCTGACTGGTCAGAAATTTTCAGGGAGAGTTTTCTTGCCTTTGGTAACAGTTTAAATTGATCTGAACTGGCAGGAAGGTATAGTTTCTAGTGGGGTACCCGCAGTACACATGGACAAAATGAGACTCTCAAAGGACCAAATGAATATGTGATTTTGTTACATATAAATTCAATACACATTAAATACACATTAAATACACAAATGCCACTATCAGCTTTGGATGTGACAGCATCTGTCAATCAGTTCTGAAGCCATATGGATATTGGTAGAAAAAATTAATATTTTTTATTTGTTGATGGTGCTTTTTTTTTTGCTATAGCTCCAAAATATATTTCTTCATTCTGAAGATATTTTTGCAGACAACAAATTCTTTACATATATGCCTTTTCTTGGAATTCCTTCTACAGTAACAATTATTTTTTTTAGATATAAACTAAGTATAATTAAAAACCAAAAAAAGGCAACAAAACAAAACAAAGGAAACAGACCAGAGACACTTGGGTTCTTCAGCCTGCTGATTAGTTGCTCAAGTTTATGCTCAATTGCTGTAAGTTGCCTAGGCTATAAAGCATCCTTGTTAAATTTCTGCTGCTCTACTGAAACTACTAGACAAAACCTGGTACTATGTCAGTTTATATCAGCAGAGAACTCAGCATAATATCATCAGATTATTCTCTTAACAGTTTGACTTCCATTTAATCAACATAGAAGGAAAGCAGAACCATTTAATAAATAGATAGAACACCAATGTTATGAATAAAATAATTCAATTTTGTATTAAAACTCTTGTAATCGAGTTATGTCTGTTTACCAGATCTCTGCCAAAAGCCATCAGGCATCAGGATACTTTACAGTAACACAAGCATAGCAGTTCTAAGTTGTCAAGGAGTTTGACGCAGTTACTCCATGGGAATATTTACATAAATGAATTATGTGAAGCAATTTTTGCTATTAAAAAAAGATTCAGAAACTGCAGACAAAACCCATTTCCTCCACTTGTGGATTCATTATTAAAGCTGGAAAGCAATTCAATCTCCATTTCTTAGCTATTATGATGCACATTTAGGACAGAGAGTGGATTTTTTGAGGAGACAAAGACAGCAGTAAACAATAAAAATACATGCTCATTTATACAATGCAACTTCCTTCGCTGCATGTGCCCTTAACTTGCATCCTGATAAGTCAGTGATAAAGTAACATTGCTGCCAACTTTGTCTTCAAAGCAAGACTTTTACAGGTAGGTAACAAGAAAAAAACCTAGCCAGATTTCTGTGTACCTTGCAGTAGTGGGAATGGTATGCTGGACTCTTTTTTTACAGAGAAACTGGGTAAGTTGAATTGAGAAGACTGATATAGCAGAACTATGTTTAATGAGTGAAATTCTTGAGCTGTTAAAGAAGAAAATATCAACTTGACATGAATTCAGGTTTCAAGTTCTCATCTATTTAAATTGGGGTTTACTATGTTGAAGTCTTTTGTTCAGTCAGGAAGAAGACACCACTTCAACCATTGGGCCATAGAATCACAGAGCCCCTTGCTCAACTCTGAATTCAGCCCTAGCTGCTCAGGGCTTTGTCCAGTTTGGTCTCAAATCTCTGAGGATGGTGATGCTAGGTAACAAAAAATGCTGAACACAGGGCTTTAGAATCTCAGTTCCTAGAGTTCAAGATTGGAAGGTCTGCCTGAAATCCACAGCCCATATTCCTCTCATAGAAGGTCTCCCTCCAGTTTCAAACTAGGGGTTACTCTTCATAATTTTTTAACAGCTGATGAGGCTGAACACTCAGAAGGACTCAGAACACTCAGAACTCCTCTGGCTATGGAGTTGAAATACATACTTGCTAGAAAACTATCGCAACAATTAGGCTGTTTTAATTCAGAGTTCAATTCTCACCAACTTGGAAGAAAGGAGGCAATGTGCCTCTACAGCATTTGTGATAGGACTCCTATTTAAGAAATAATGTTGTATTTTGATTTCTGCACCTGGGACAGCTTCTGCAATTTCATGAAAATATCACATGTTCTAGTCTGGAAGTTCTGTTTGACGATTACAATTGTTTTTATATCAGATCCTCTTGGACAAAAAGTAACATCTTAATCCTCTCAGTGGAGTTTGGGCAGTGGGGTTTGGGTAGTGGGGTTCTGTACAGTACATACCCCTTTGAAGTTATAATAGTATAAAAGTATTTTGTATGGTTGCTTGGTAACACTGCTCTTCGTGAGAATTCTCTTCTGCTAGATATACAACATTACATATTTTCACGAAGTGGTTTTACTTCTTTTCTTTCCTCTTTCCTGTTTGGTTTATGTTTGTCGTTTTACAAGTCCATCTTGATCACTCTTCCTCTCAAGGAGGGTAGATATCCTTCTTCTCAGTTTATCTTAAACAATCAAACTTTCTGTTTCTGTTCCCAATTCAAGTAATAGGTTGTTATCTAACATAGCTTTCTTTTGTACTGGAAAGTATCATACATCTGTCTGAATGGGAAAAAAGGACCTGATGGTCCACACACCTGAACATATTTTTTAATCTCAAATCACTTATTAACATCCCATAACACTGTCATCTGTCCCAAAACATATGGGAGTTGACAGTTATACAGGACTTAAGATACTTCAACGAGATCTGCTTTGTTTTGTCTGTGTCTGCAACTAAAATGCTTCATGTAGTAGTCAAATTTTGTTATTTATCTGATCAGAAGTGGTATTTTCACCAGTTCAACCCTACTGAAACAAATTTTCCAGATATACTAATTTTTTATGGATGTAATTTTTATCCAAGTGTTATTACAGACTGTGTGTTTCAGGGTGCAGCTTCACAGTTTGAGAACACCTACTAGGAATCAGTCATACCAGATTTCCTTTCCTACTTATGCTTGTATATACTTCGGTCCACTTTCTCTGATTGCAACACAGCCATTAAGACTGCTGGATAAGGCCTTCATTCTCCATGGCATTTATTAAACTGATTGAAATGCTTGATAGGAATTTCTAGACCTTCCACTAGCTAATATTTAATCAAAAAAGGGGAGCTGTTGCTTACACTTTACAGCCTGTAACAATCAGTAGGTCATCCTGACATTGCACACCTCCAGAAAAGATAAACTGCTCCAGAATATTGTGTGGAGGGTCTGCTTCTAGTCTTGCCTATTTTACACCAGTGGAATTGGCTGGAGACTTTAGTATCACTTCTTCTAATCTCTCTTCAGTACATACGATAGAAGTCATAATTACTACTGCTGTGGGAGGGGAGGTGTTACTCCCTAATCACTGTCCGAATGGAAATTGCTTTTTATTTCAGGGTGGGGTTTTTTTTAGCAACCGATCTCTAAATTTAATTTCTAACTGGCTGCTCAGACATATTATTTAACTAGTATAAATACCTCTCATTTTCTGTAATATTTGATCCTTTATCTCTGGCCTAACCATAAAGTGTTTGATTTTGTCAAAACTCTTATTTACTTAAATCACTGACTGTGCCATACAGCTCTCCCCTCTGCTTTGTATTCTTTCTAAGTTGCCTGTTGCAGAGTAAAGAAAGAGTATATATTGTCTGGCAGAAGTTTTCCATTAAAGCAATAGGAAAAATGTTAGTCTAGAATGTATTGATATTAGAAGAGCTGAGAAATGAGAGAGATGCATCTTTCCATCCTTTTAATAATTTTAAAATCTAGTTTTTAAAACGTGATGGTCTCATTCTATTTCTTTGCACAAAATATAGTACCAGTAAATGTATTAAAGATAAAGGGCTCTGGATTTTCAAATAAAAATTACCTAAGTCTCATATCTTTGCCACTCACTTCCCAGTTCTAATTCGATTGTGGCCAGAATTTAGCTCTAAAGTTTCAATTCCATTTGCAACCAAATAATTCCTGTTATTTGTATCTCATTTTCCAGAGTTAAGAACAACTATTATTCCTTTTTAGTATTTATCCTGGCATGTGGCAGCAGAAGAACCAACTGTGCCACCTTTACTTGCTGGTTCGGTGATAGCAACTAGTGGCCTGTATGGGCAGGAAGTAATTTTATGACAAAACTGTCTTCATTAGGTCTTCTATTTTCATAATACCTCTCACGCAGTTTGAACTAGGCAAATTAGTAATCACATAGTGTGTCTGACAGGGAAAGACTGTCGTGTGTCCGTCCCAAGTATGCATGCTATCGAACTGTGTTTTTACATATGGGGGAACTTGATATGTCCTACATAAATCCAGAGAATGAGAAGCAATGTCAAATACTTCTTTGTCTTGTATTTTGGCTCTTTAAATATAGACTAAAAACCAGCTAAATATCATCTAAGTACTACAACTTGGTTGCCCCAGTTGTTGAAGCAAAAGGAGTAGACAGACTGATTGATAGATGACCTGATTTCTCTCTTGGCAGCATGTAGCTTGGAAGTGGAATAACTAACATAAGTATCAGAGAAGACCAAGGAGGAATCAGATAGGGTAGGTTTCACCAGCTCCTTTGTTATTTTAGCCCTTCTGCATCCAAGATAGTAAAAAAGCTTGGGGTTCACAAACTCTCATCCACAGCAGAGGGATCCGTTCCAACAAGCTACAAAGACTAAAGCAGAACTGCAGGAAAAAAGTAGTTTACTACTGGAGCATGAATGATGTAGAGAACTGGACATTTAAAAAATGGCCTACCCAGAGAGTATTTTATCCTAGACCTGTTAAGGACCTCTGCTCAAGCACTTTTCAATTGTTTCTGCCAGCTCACAAAGCCAGGGCTGAAATAACCATATTTCTTCACTTATTCCTAAAAGAAATGCTATCTATATATAGGATTTAGCTACAGTAACTTGCAGAATTTAACTGCGATTTCGTGCTGATTAATTTCTCATGTATTCCTTTAAAAAAAAATATAAGGGGAGATTATAACCTAGCCATTCATATAGTTAGTTAAGCCAATGACAACAAGATGCACATATCATCACACAGCAAACCTTTCAAGTGCTTTCTCCCTTCCCTGTTTTTGTATGATAGTTGCCCAGGTCTGCTGTAAGTAATTGCCCCTCAAATCGATGTGACAAACTTCACTTTGTGGTCAGCCACAGCTGTAGCTTCTCACAGAATCCATTTATGTCAAGTATAGAACTGGTATGTTCAGAAATGGGATTTGAGCCAGGAAAAGTTCCCTACTTGAGCACACCAAATGTGAGGCTTATGAGGTTATATTGACCTTCCCACCCAAATTACCAAAACAGGGAAGACTACACCTCTGACCAGAGGCTGAAGAAGCGAGGTCAGACTACCTTTGGGTGGTATTGAATCACTGCAATAACTATTACAGAACTTATACAGAATATTCAATGGAAAGGGTAGGAGAATAAGAAACATGATGAAGAGAAAACCTGTACTTGGTTTCCCTTCATATGAACAAATAAATTTTCCTATCACAGAGGCAAATAGCTTGCTAAATTTCATATTTAGTCAGATAATTACAGTGGTCTAACTGGCCAGTTAGACCACAGTTCTTAATATATTTTTCTTAATAGCTTCTCTGTAAGAGAAGAAAATGTTGCTAACTCCTTATTGCATAGAAATAGCTGGAGCATAAAGAAAATGTGACTTGTTCAAGATCAACTTAGTGTTTATCATTCATGGTACTCAAAGCCTTTGCCTGTGATACGATTCATTGCTGAGGTAAGGAGGCAAGTTGTGTTATTATTACTTGAAAAATTCTGTTGTTTTAAAATTAAATTTCTAGGATTTTTTTCTTTTTTTCTAGATTTTGCATTTACTTATGTGAGGCCTCATGTGGTAGGAAACTCCAAAGACTTGCATTTTTATGGTTGAAAGTAAACAACTGGGTAACTATTTGTTAGAATTAACTACAAAATTATTGCTGTAAGTCTGTTTATACCTCCCTCCTTTGCAGATGATAGCAAAAGAGATCTTTTTTCCTTTGGTGATCCTATGTAACCCAAGAATGACGCAAAAACCCCAAAAAGATAAAAAAGAAAATTCTACTCGCAGTCTGTGTACTAATTTAAAAAAATGTAAGGAAGAAAAGCAGTAATAGAAAGTGTTTTCAGGATTCCTCTGTTCCTCTAAATAACAGTGTATATTCACAGACCTTGTCTCTAAATATGTGACAATATATTTATTACTGTGTGATTTATTCCTTTACTCGTCAGAACATTTAAATGGTTCTGGGACATGTTGTTGCATCTGTACCTCTGAGGGCTATCTGTCTTGAAAAGTAGTAGCTGCAAAGATCAATCTGGCTTTTTTCACTGAACTAGAGTGGAAGGACAAATGAACTATGTTGGTTCAGTGGGATTTATTAGTATGTCAAAGGACCACTTCAGATTCTGTCCTCTCCTTTTCATACATGCTTTAAATCTCCTGGTTGTTTTTAGAGCAGCAAAAGGAAGTTGGCTTTCTGGTGTGACTGGAAAGACAAACCAATTTTTGCTCATTTGGAAATCCAGAAAAATGTCAATGTTGTGAAACTCAGTGAAAAGTAGGAGCCTCCTAATTCTTGCCTCTGGTAAGAGCAAAGAACTTCTGCTTGCACATACTTGGTGATATGGACAGCACCAAGCACATGGGTTAAGTGTGTCTTGATGGAACTAACTGAAAAATCAGCTCCTGCATATGAGTCTTTATGACTTTTATTTAAAACCAACACTGCCCACTGAAACAGTGTCTAATCCAAAATGTAGATGAGTGCTTTCAGCTTTAGAGGACTAGTATAAAGTGAAAAGTCAAAATGGTCTACATATTGCTTGTGTTCTCTGAGGTCTGTCTTCCTGTCATTTTAGTTCCTTGGGTTTGTACAGTTCTCAGAACATTGTCCTATTTTAGACATATTAGTCTTCCTGGCATACAGATGCAAAAAAATATAGCTATACTTTGAATTTATTTTCCTACCCTAGTGGCAGATGGACTTGTTGGAAGAAATGTATTAATTTATATCAAATAAACAGGATTTTTGAAGCTATGAAATGTGGTGGGGGGTTCGTGAATATGAAAGAGCCAGGAACTGCCAATTATTCACTTCTACAGGACTCCTACTTCAGACAAGATGTGAAGGTTAATCCATTATGAAACTTTTTTCCTCCTTACTTTTCTAAACAGTATCTAAAAATTAAAATGATCAGTAACTCTTTTTGTGTGGGTAGTAGAGGAGGAGAATTTTTTTATGTCAAGTAAGTATACACTCCTACATATGGTGTCATTAGGAAGGTTAAATACATGGTGACTTTCTAGGTACAAGTTTAATTTAAGGGAAAGAGCTTATTCAAAGTCATAAAGCAAGAAGTAACTTGCTTTTCAGCTTCTCAGAAAAGATCATTTGCTCTCAAATAAAGCCCACCTTTTAACTGTGTATAAGGCTTTGACATTTGCTGTATTAAGAGCTAACAATTGCCTTATACTTGCCTTGCTCATCAGTTTGTCTCAAGGATGCTGGTAACTGTACAACAGGTCAAATTTCCAGTGAGGGCTACTGTTAATTTCCCAGCAAGTGTGGTTGAATCCACTGTGTATGCTGAATTGCCACAACACACTAATTCTTCTCTGTTGCTGTTAGGCCTCCTTATGGGTCAGGCATCCCGATGAATTATCTGTTTACAAAAAAAAAGAAAAAACAAAACCAAAGCTTTTCTTGTCCTTGAAGGAAAAGGCAGCCAGGATTTTCTTGCTGTTTTCCATGGGCAGCATTCTTTTGGCATCTATCCAGAAATGAATGTGGCTTGCAGATGATGCGTGCTTTCATTATGCATACAGCAAAAATATTACCATCACATGTGTCAAAATTTTGAACACATGCAGATAGCCACAGTGATACAAACTAGTTGATGATTAAGACAAAAATAAGTATCTTATTTTTTTTAATTTCTGATTGTCCTTCACAGGATTAATTTCAAATAGACAAAAACTTGATGATAACCTATAACTGTGTGTTTTCTGAACACATGATAAATACCATTAAGTGGATGTTACACTTGAGTACTTGAAAAGAAAATTATTCCAAAATCTTCTACTGATATTGAATATGATGGGGAACTTACATTATGTTTTAAATGTGTCTCATTTATCTCTGAAGATAATTTTGAAATTTTATGGGATTTGGTTTGCATATTGATGTTTTTCTATCTGATTATCTAGTAGACATGGATAGCCTCGCTAACTGCAGTCACCGTTTTACTCAAATTAGATACTTGAAAATCTGTTAATATTTGAGCTGCAACTTCATGAGCCAGAATAGACACACCTTATATGCAGATAAAAATACAAAGTGAGTGTTTATGTAAAATAGTTAAAAATATCACCTAATGATATTATCACATTAATTTAACATTTATGTACATTTTGCAGGAGGAATTTTAGAGGAATTATTTTTGCTTTTCCCAAAGCAGGATCCCACTTAGTTTCATTACAAACGTAAATCACAATTCACACTCTCATTTTGTGGAATGTTCATGCAAAAGTGTTAAGAAATGCAGACTATTTGCATTTTCAATTTCATATGGCAATGCAATCTGTTACCTAATCTCCAAGTTTTGGAATAAATAGAAGACAATCAGGCACAAATGAATTGATATCTTACAGCAATCAAAGTGAATTTTGAAGTAGGAATGCAGTTCTTCTCTATCTCATTGCAATTAAATTCCATTGCAAGTTTACATATTCAGAACCTTCCCAGGGAGAGACTGTGATAGGTTGTGACATGAGGCCAGGGCCCTTTCAGTGGTCCTATATTCTACAACTTGGTTTCACAACCAATGAAAACTTTCCTTGCACCAACTGCTTTCTGCAGCCTTTTGAACTAAATACCCTTGGTCCTGTTCTTACTAATGGCAAGTGCCTGTTTTCAACTATGGTGTGCAACATAAGCAAGCCCTAAGAAGCATAGTAGACACATCACATCAGACTGATAGGGTTCAAGTAGGTTTGAAATGACATGAAGTAAATGCATTGGTGTCTGCATTGTTGACTGACCGGCTTCATACAAACTGAGGATTCAGGAGGAAGCCACTTTCACTTTATTCTTGTTTCTAATGCCAAAACCAGTTGCATTCCAAGAACTGAGAGGAAATCTGTAGCCTCGCTGAGAATTTGAGTAGACTGATGGTTTGAGATTATTTTATTCTCATTTTATTTAGAGTTAATTTTCACTTGAGCCTGGTCAGTGTTTCTTGTTAATGCTACATTATCCTAAATGAGATTCTTTGTCCAGCAAAGGCTTTTCATTATGAACTTTTGACCTGATTAGCTCCACTGCTACACACTTTTTTTTTATATTTTATGTAGCCTATATTACTGTATTACTAAGTTACTTACATGAATAATTACCCTACTTTACTCCTATTATCTTTGTCATGTTTGGGTGGAAAATCTCAAGTAGAGCGGCAGAAGCAGCCTGCTCTGCAGAAATTACAGCACTGTACTCAAAGACAGTAGCATAATAAAATGGTTCAGAGAAACTTGCCAAAATCTCTAACTTATAGTCTTATGTCTTGGAAGTCTGTTCTGGCTGTGCATTTCAGAGAAACAAACTACTTTTCCTTTTCCTCTTTGCAGAGATGTTCAGACAGCTGGACACTTACAGTGCCCTCTCAGCTGCTCTATGTTAGTCTCAAAGATTTCTGTTAAGATTGTTTTGAATTTTTTTTATGAGTTTGAACAGCTTGAGATGTTAGAGTTTTGAAATTAATTTTGAATAATTTTTTTTAAAGATCTCCTGTGAAGTTGCATGAAAGAAACAACAAATTGAAAACCTGATTCACAAAATCATTTTTCTTCAACAAAAAAAAAAGCTTTGATGATTCTTCTTTATCAAACAATCAAATTTTGCAGGGACTTTGTATATGCAACTTATCAAGGCAATGGAGCATCTGGTAATATTTTTTTCATGAACATTTTAAGGGAACTCATGCTCATAAAAAATACTGCTGAGGTCCACTCTTCCTTTCTGAAGGGACAGAACAAGAACTGATGAAAAGTATGGGTAGGTGGAGATGCAATCTTGTAGTTTATTATACAGACATATTCTGTCAGGTGTATTCAGCTGTCTTTCAAGCTGATTTCTGGGTTGAATACCATTATTTGTGTTGATGAGGATCTGAACTGGAAAACCTAATTGAAAGCACGAATGGCTGTTTGTGGTTGCTTTCTGCATCCAGTGTACTATACTGAATCAAACTCTAATTGCACCTAAAAGAGTATTTGCTGTTGCCAGAAGGAGTTTTCCAACTCCTGATTAAATTATTTTTAGGTGAAACTGCTGCTTATGATAACAAGTGGATTTTCATCAGAGCTGACACGTAGCATCACCTTGTCTACATGGAAGATGCTTTTTTAAAATATACACACATATATGTGTGCAATTTAATGCTGAACTTTTTATTGGTATTCAGTGGGCATTAGCATAACCTTCTGTAATGAACAAAGTAGAGCAACATAAACTATCTTCTAGAGAAGTAAAAGTTACTATATTTTCTTCGCCATTGATCCCTCTTTTTGATGAATTCCTATGAACAACAGGAACTGGGTTGCCTCTGGAAAAAGTGCTGAAATGGTGGGATGCTGTATGACCTGTGTGAATATGATGCTATCTTTTGAAGTTTACCAGGATTGGAGAGTTTGACACATACTGTGCCTAATTTCACTGGATCTAAGCTTTGTCCCACTCCTTGAAGAACTCAGAAGCAAGACAACAAAGTGTTTTTCTCTTTTCTTTGCTCCTGTTCATGCTCTCCAGAAGACAGGTATTGATTCAGTTGTTTATTTTGGAGCCAAATATAGAGCTGCATATTCGCAAAACCATCAAAGGGGATTTCCAATACAAATTTGGAAGTTCAACAGCTCTTCATCTTTGGAAAATTGGGGTTTTGATGACAAGCTGAACAACTGTAATTTTTTGATAGATGTCTAACAAGGTTTATTCCATGGTTTACTCCAAGAATTTTGACAGAAAATGTGTAATTGTTCAGTGACTCTTAGTATGTCTTTCCTCCTTATCTACATGCAACCATTTTCGTAGGATTTTTATTTTTTCTGAAACCTGTGAACCATAAAGATGACAGTCTCACTGAAAACTTGAAAGAGCATGAAATTTATACAGAATAGAAGCTCGGAAGGAAGAAGATTGCCTGGAATAAACACTGATAGCATAGTAAAGCAAAATCATTGGAGGTTTCTGAAATACTCATCCCCAGTAAATTGCTCTATCTTAATACATTACAATTAATCTATTATTTTAGATTAAAAAATATATGCTTGTGTGTCAATGTGAACTGTTCGTGTATATGAAAAGTATACTTGAACTCATAATTTCCCATTAAAAACAAAATCTAGGGATTTTTACATAGGTCTTAATTTTCAAAGCTGACTAGTGGCATTTCTACTTTTAACCTCATTTTCAGAAATTAAATTAGTGAGTACTAAGCAGAATGAGAAATATTTAAAATTTTTGAATAAGAGAAACAATAAATAAAAGAAAAAAATCTAATAGTTTAAGCTATACCCACATAACAAACACTGTTGACAAATAGAACACAAAAATAATTTGTACTGACTTTGCTTCTAATGAAGAAAAGAAAAAGAATTAAAATGGATGCAAAATAAATTAACTGTAAATATTTACTAAGGGTATTGGAAGCTCAACAGCAATATTGTGCGATGTGAGATGTATTTAAGTCCCTGGTGTAAGGAAAATTCTCACTTCAGTAGACTACTTGCCCTGATGAATAGCCTACATGAGTGCTACTCTGCTATTATCTCTTAATTTTGTTATCTTAAATTTAAAACCTGATTCCACCACAAATATACAAAAATAGTGTTATTCATAAAATACACTCTCATGATTAAAGAGCAGACGTGTATTCCTTAGCTAATTTTTCTGGGCAGAAGCAAATTTTTTGAATCAAAATAAAAAGAATTGAAGGACCCTGCAAGCACTTTTCTGTAATCTCCTCAGCACATATATCCTGATATGGCAAGCAGATGAGTAAGACTGTATGTAAAGTAGAATATTTAACCTCTTTGCACTTTCAAACCAGCAATGAAGTAGGAGAGAGATTGTGAAGCAAAAGTTAATGGGAACAGGGAAAAAACAAACAAACGAACAAAATCAAACAAAAACCCAAACCCACCACCCCCCAAAAAAACCCCAAACCAACAAGACAAAACAAATCCAAAACCAACAAAAAAAAAATCCACAAAAAAGACCCCCCCAACAAAACCAAAACAAAAAAAAAAAACCAAACAGAAAGAAAAACTAAAACAAAACAAAAAAAACCACAAAACCAAAAAAACAACAAAACCCAAACAAACAAATTTCCTCCCCCCAAACCAAACCAACTTTAGAAACAAAGGGAGTCAGTAAAGACTTCATATAAATCGAAGTGGAAACCAGCTGCTAATGCTTTATATAAAAATGTTGCAGGAGTTCTTTTTAGGGGGAAAAAAGGAAAAAATAATGGAAGAAAAACATCAAACATGAAAGAAACCATCACTTGATATGATGGACTTTCTAGGGATTAAATCAAAAGCATTCTTCTAACTTCTGCTAAATAGGGTGGCCCAAAGTATGACATTTTTGCAGGTGACGTAGAATTTATTTGAAGATACCACATTATAAGCTCCCATCAAATGCATGTCTCCTATCCTAAAAGAATAAAATTAGGAAAGCTAAATTGAATCATAGAATTCAGAACCCATACAATGGCCTGGGTTGGAAGGGACCTTGGAGATGATCTAGTTCCAATCCCCCTGCAGTGGGAAGGGATACCTTCCAGCAGACCAGGTTGCTCACAGACCCATCCAACCCGACCTTGGTTGAAGGTAAATGGAAATTCTAAAGAACAAAGAGGCTGCCTTCCTAAAGTTGATGTTCTGTCCAACTGAGGGTATCAGACAAGGCCATGAGCACTGGCAGGTTAAACGTGAATGTATGCCAAACTACATTTTGAGAAAAAAAAAATTGCAAAGACATAAAAAGCACCAATAAATTCTTTTTCAAACACATCAGGAGCAGAAAGCTTGCCAGAGAAGTGTGAGAGCCAATAGATAAGCAAGGCATAAAGCATTTGGCATGTACAAACTTAGGGAAGTTTCCATGCTGAAACTCTTCTTTTTGGAGGAGGTGTTAGAGAATCTGTCACAAATTGAAGTGTTAGTGGAACAGATTATAGAATGAATTGACAGAATAGTCAAACCACCAGGGCTGGATGGCACCTGCCCAAGTTCTAAAGGAATGCAAAATGCAAACGTAAAATGGTTGAACTACTACCCAGACTAAATTCTCACTTAAAGCCACCTAGGTATAAGGTGGCAATGGGAAGGGCAAGATGACTTTTTATAAAGGGATCAAGAGAACAATACAAAAGTGCAGAGAAACATGTAAGTTTTAGAACAGTTTCAGCATGATGAGTAATTAAATAGATCAGCATTACCCTGCCTGGAAAAGAAGCAACTGCCTTGCCACTGTGCAGAAGGGAGCATTTTTACAGAAAGTATTGAAAGTTGTTCACCATCTTTTCTAATGCTCGAATGAGCAGACATCAAATTAAACTAACTAGTGGCAGATTCAAAAGAAAAAGGGGTAATACTTCAGCCAATCTTTATTTAAGTTATGAAGCCCCTTGTCATAGAGTTGGGCACCTTTTTTGTCCAGATTTGATTTTTGTCCAGTTGGGCAGATTTTTGTCCACTGATTGCAAAGACCTCAGGTGAGAACAAAGAAAAAGATCAGAGGTTGGGAGACAATAATTTAAAGAAAAATATTGAAATCATATTGTTTTAAATAAAAAGGAGATCACTGAAGGAAGACATTAGTTTTCAAGTACCTAAAAGGCTATTGCATAGGGTTAAGGAACTGTTCTGAATGTCTTCCAAGGACAAAAAGGAATAGGCTTCAGGCTGCAAACTAATTAATAGCAGGAATAAATTTCTAAGGGTAGAGAATCACTAGAAGATATTCCCTGGAGACCCAGTGGAGCCTCTACCCTTGGAAGGCTTTTACATAACTGACAGTAATCTTGAGAGATGATACACTGATATGAGGATGGTCTACTTTGCTTATTGAGGGATATTCTAATCTTTCATCTGTTCTGTTACTATTTTCTTCTCTTCAGATCAAGAGAAGAAACATTATTTCTACTTTGTTTTTTATGACCATTGTTTCATGCATTTATTTAAGCTGGTAAACCATTTACCAATTTACCATTGTTATCGTTGTAACACATTACTTCCCAGACCTGAAGAAGTAGCTGTGATGCATGAACATTCTTTAATATAACAGTTATCCATGACTGACAGATGCAATTTCTGTAATCTAAACTATGCAGAAAACGGATCTTCCAAAAGTATATGCCAGTGTATGCTAGTCGGATGAATGTTTTGACTGGCTGCTGTATTATTACACAATGATTTCAGCATGCTTTGATCAAATAGTCCAAGTATTTCCATGCAAAAATCCCCAGCCCAAAACTAAATGTGGTACATCACTCAATTTGCAGTATATCAATTATATTTTATCTGTTTTCTTAGCTCAGGTCTTCTATTTCTGCATCAATCTATCTCAGGCAGTGCCAAGTGGTGCTCTAAAGCAATGAGCACATGCTTTAATACACTAGTTTGAAAAAGCAGGGTACAACATAAGAAGAACATTTTGATCAAAGCATTTAAAATTTTGGCCTGAGATTTTTTTTTTAAAATGCCGAAAATGTTTCTTAATTTAGGCCCCTAAAAGACATAGATTCACTTTTCAATATCCTGGATTTGACAGACAGTGGAAGATACCCACGGGATCTGTGGGTGCTAGCAGTGAAGCCAGACCAGACACTTTCAATCTAGGTGTCTAAATATGGATCTAGCTGCCTCTCGAGGCACTCAAATTTGAAAATGACTGGCTGCAATCCCCACTGAAGTAGCTCACACCATTCTCTACATGGATTGTGTGCTAAAGTTCTAGTAGCAATTGTTTTAATTGGAAAGAGTTTAGTTTTCATTTTTCTGAGAGAAAACTGGCCAGTCCCAATTATGGAAACAAATCTTCAGCCTAAAACTTTTAAAAAACACAGAAATTCTCCTGGGGAAGTCACTAGCAGGGCAAAACTAGCTTTTCCAGAAGAGCTGACAGTTGTTTACATTTTAATGTGGAGGAATCCAGCAAGTCTGCAAGTTTATTTTTAGTAGTTGTAAACTGAGTTGTTTAACTCCTTTCTTTCTGTGACTGGAGCTGAGGCATAAAAATGATTAACACAATGACAAACTGGTGCCTGACCTCATGCTAGAGTTTGGATGATGATCAATACTGTGTTAATCATAAAGCAGTAGGATTCTTTCACGTGTTTCTTGTGATGCCTTATCTAAATATTTGACATCTGACAGCCTCTGTGCTTAGAATAATTCTGGTTGCCACATAAAATGCTGGGTTGCGATCTCTGAGCAGAGTGAATCTGCTTCCCTCCTTGTGGAGCAAATCTGGCAAAGAATATTTTGTTAGCAGTGTCCTGGGTTCATCACTGCTAGCACAAGTCCTGCCAGATCCAGCTATGAAAGCTGTGGCAAGTTGCTCTCCCAGGGGCTGTGAGTGAGTTAGCACAAGCCAAAAGTCATCCAAGCCTCCCCGCAACAGGATAATGAGTGATGTCCTCCATGTAGTGTCCCCAGTGGTGCAGGACTATGGCTGGAGCTCCCCAGCACGGTGCCAGGGAAGGCAGCCCAGGCAGCGTGAGCTAATCCCTGATAGCAGGAAACCCCTAGTTCAACGCTGCTGCTGCTAGTCCCTTTTGCTTGTCAGGTAAAGGAGTTTGCTGCACTAAATTAATTCCTTTTTAAGTGTGAAGCACCTTACTGTAAGACAGCAAAGTTGCAAAGCTGGTGTAAAATCGGAATGGCCTCAATTATAAATCGATCCAGTCATAGGAACTCAGTTTGGAGATCATGTATTCTAAAAGAACAAAACTGCTTTTTCCTCCAAAGCCAACACAATTAGTGACTGCATCTAGGGAGCAGTCAAGACAGTGAGTTTCAAAATCATTTCACCAAGGGGCCATACCAGAAAAGATCATTAAAGTAGGCATAAAGGAACCAATATTTCTAAATTATGAACATTGAGGAAAATAAATACTCACTAAGTTTCACTGTACTATCATGTGTATACAGTCAAAGAAATAGCTCTAATCAAAAGAAGATGAGAGGCAGTCACATAACTTCAAATGATGGCTAGTAACTACATGGTTTGGCTTTTGTTCTTAGCTAAGATGCAGACTTCTGCCCTTTTCTCTGGTGCATTATTTAACTTCAGAGCCAGTTTCTACGTGTGTCTTGGAAGCCATGGAATTCAATTAGCTAGCCTCCAAGGAGGCTGGAAAAATACTTTAAAATATTTGCACACCAGAAGGGCAAGGCAATATTTACATGGGTTTTGAAGAGAATTGCAATCTTTGTGTTTGGTTTTAAGCTGAAAGCTAAATTACATTACAAAGCATTGAACTATTTTGGCAGAAAGCACAGAAAAATATCTAGCATATTTGGTGACACTGTCTCCTTACAGGTCTTTCACATTTCTCACTGCTATGACTAAATCTATTCAAAGTTTGTCAGAAAGAAATGCATCTGAAATCATGCCTATGTTAGCATAAAGCGTCTAATATATCACTAGTTCTGTACAGATAACCACATAAAGATTCTGTGTGGAATTTCGTATCTCATACCTTACACATCCTATTAAAGGCAAGGGGGACAATTTGTATGTATCAGTCATTTTCTTATCTCACTAACACAAGTTCATTATTGGTGGGACCCATATCAATCAAGTTATTCCTGAATTACTCCTCTGTGAGAGAAGTTAATATTAACAGGCTAATATTGTCTGTGTATTTCTTTCTTCTTTTCACACGCATTCTGACTAACAAAAGAGTAGGCAAACTGTCTTTAAGGATCAAATATTAAGCCACTGTGTCATGTGCAGTTTGGACAAGGAAATATACAATATTTTCTGAGGATTTCTTTGTCTTTGAACTTAATAGTGAGATATGAAAGAGAGGTGAAGAAAGCTAAGATTTTCCTTAGAAGTTGGGGTTTTTTCCTTTCTCTGTTTAGTCAAACAAACACCACAAATTACTTGCTTGGAACTGACAACAGTTACGACCTGAACAGTTCAGCATAGTCTGACAGATACTCGCATCACTCAATATAAACCTTTGTAGGCCACTGTCTTTGCACCGTCATCTTAGTCCCAGAGTCTTGTCTGTTGTCCCAAATGAGTGGATTCCTACAGATCTTTGGATATGAACTTTGAAATTAGAAAAAGCTGTGTTTGGTAATATTAGGTTACCTGCCCAAAATAACAGTCAACCCAACAGAAACCTGATGTACACGTCATCTTAGATCATGCACATCCATTTAAACCAAACTGTTCCCATATAGTCTGAAAGAAGGAGGATTGACATGTCTCTAAGGATTGGAAAGCTCTGACCTTATTTAGTGAAAAGGCCTCACAGGAACAAGTCTCAGTATTGAGATTTTAAAGTGAGAAGGGGAAAGGGGACTGCATTTTTGGGTAGTATAGGACATTTTTGGGTAGTATAGTTTTAATGGGAAGAACAGGCTGCTACATGCATCACCAAGTTTAAATTATAGGAAGTGTAAATCTGTATCTATCTTAATACTTCATTCCCAAAAAGAGAAACTTCAAAATAGGTGTGTTGTATAATAATGGCCAGTCTTCGCGAGCGAAGATTTGGGAAAGGTCATAAACCCTTCGAGCCTGCGCAGTGGATTTTTTTTTAGGTGAGACACAGTGTGCGCTGAACTGAGCCCACCCTTTAATCCTGAGGTTCATCTGCCGGGGCCGAGCAAAGCTTGGACAGTGACAGTGAGGTCCCCAGGACGTAGGTTTGTTTAGAGTGACCTTCTCTTAGCTGGATTGCCTTACAGGGCTGACGAGCTCCAACTGCCCGGGGGGCCGGGAATTGAACCCAGGTCGCAGTGGTGAGAGTCCTGCACTCTAACCACTAGACCACCAGAGGCCCAGGTGTGTTGTAGGATGGATTTAATAATCACTTCCAGTCAAAGGACTCCTCTCCGTGAAAAGCAGTAAAAGGATTCTCTGCATAATGCCAATTTAGACCTATCACTGATCTGACCACACAGGACATCACAGTCACTAAGGAAGCTTTCTTCGTAGCTTTTAGCAAACTTTCTACTTGAAATATTTTATGTCTATTTTCTTTACCAGAGGTTAACTAAAGTCAGCATTTGGGCAAGCGTTTATACATCAAATGCAGAAAAATAATATTCCCAAATGATGGAAGTAAGTTTTCTTGAGAAAAGGACAAGAAGAGCACTTGTTGTGTTTGTGGGAGCTACGCATGGTAAAACTATCTCTTCAAATTGAAAAGAGTTCCAAGGTCTCCCTAACATGCTCATAATGGGTGACAAATAGTAAGCTATTCAATTCTAAAAAAAACCCTGACAGATGGAATCTATATGATTTAAATTAAGTTTGATTCCTAATGAAAGAAATGACAGTGCCAACTCTCAAATGCAAAGCTGCCATTCCTGGTACAAAAAAATCACTTGTTTGAGGCTAACTTAGGCAGCACTAAAAAATACTTATTGTTTGGAATGCAAGTTTAGCAGAACAATAAAATAAGAACATTACCATTAAGTGGACAATTTAGAATTTATCAAGTGACTCTTTAAATTTCAAAATAATGAGAAACAAATTACTAGAACATGGATAAATGGTCTCATTGGACAGGCTATCTTATTATCACAGAAAATATTGCAAATGCACAAGATAAGAGCTATCAAACTAATTCTGTACTCTTGTTATACAAAAGCACCATCCTCTGCATTCATAACTGTTTAATGTCTAATTATTGTCTTTTATAACTCATGTACTTTAAGATGAGATCACTTGAGCCATAAAAAGTTCCTGAGATTAACCCTCTGCTACCTAGTGCACAGCTTGTTCCTCATTAAAATACCGTAAAACATTCAGAAGATGTTAGTCAAGATATTTTAAACATACATTCAGCTTTTGGAAAAGGGAAAATAGGTAATTCTAGAAAATTTATTATGAGATATAATAAATTTTAACATTCATCTGTTCCAAAGTAGGGAAGCAGCAGTTGGAATGGGGAAGCAGGGTTATTACTGCATGTTTTTGACCTGCTGGTTAGAGAATGTGTAAGAAAAAAATGGAATATGAAGGAGGGCAAGGTTTAGATGATGGCCACACAAGTGGGTCACTCAGCAGACTCAGCTAATGTACTGGGAAAAAATAGATGGACTCTTAGAGTGAAGAGCCATAAAATCTGTAGAGAGGCTTTTCTGCCAGGAAATATTTTTGCTCCTTTTCAACTCTACTGGCTGGTCTAAGGATTTTAGTTCTATCCCTAAATCTTGCCAGTGCTTCCCCCCTTTACTGCTGATGTATATGTATCAAAGGCACTCCATTCCCAGACCACATTGGGGAAGGCAGTATGTACAGCAAGACTTCCAGACTGTCCTGGGCAGCATGGACAACTGCACAAATTCTTGTTTTGTCACCAGTTAGAGACCATCGTTGTTATAGCTAATAAATTAGTTTTTTAGCTGTACTTACAGAGATACACAGTGTTTGGTGTAGATGTTGTTAACAGAATAAAGGGCAATAAGTTGGTACTCACATCAGGACTGAAACCAGAAATATTAGGCAGATAATTTTCATTCTGCAATTCAGTAGTTCAAATGATATTACAAAGTGGGACTCTTTGGAGATTTTTCATTAAAATATCACATGCAATTATTTTGCTATTTTCTTAATTCTCTCTTACATTTCCCCATGTATGTGACTGAAAAGCCTACGGGCTAGAACAATCTCCCTAAAAAATATTAGCAAATGGTATTTCTTAATAGCATAGTCTCTGTAATGTGACTTGCAGTAGGGTTTTCTTGTATTTTAAGTACAGTGAGATTCAAAGACTGTAAAAAAAGTCAGAGGAAATAAGGTGTGCCAATGAAAACCAAACACAGGCCTCAGCCTTTCCCTTAACTCCCATAATCCTGAGTGATGTTGTTGTTCAAGGGTCTGAAGGCTCCAGTAGGTAAGAGCTTTGCTGTGTAAGGCACTACACTGATACGTAAGTAGACAGTTCCTGCCCTGGAGAGTTTTTCTGTTTAACCAGATTAAATACAACTTGCATTCCCTTTAATGTGACTTTTCTTCCTTTCTTCATTTTACATGGTTGTGTAATGCACCATGCTGAGGACAAGCCTCTGTGATATTTTTATTTTGAATCAATGTTTAAGTGAAGTATTGCCTTTTGGGTCTTAGGCAAGAACAACATATGCAATACATAATGCATGAATTTTTCATGACTCTGCAGCAAGTAACAGTGTCACATGCTGGCACATATGCCAAGCAACTTTATTTTTATTTAAATATGTGAACAAAAAACCAAGGTTCTTCTGAAAATGAAGAAACTCCATTCACTCTCTGCTGTGTCTCTTAGCGACACAGGCAAAGCAAAATTACTTCAGTAGGAGAACTGGTTTGCCTGCCATTCCAATCCCTCTGCTTCACTAAAAGGGCAGGTGGCATCTTTTGGACAGCGAGGTGTGGTTATGGTTTTACTTATCTGAGGGAAGGTGAAAAAACTTTAACAGAACCCCTTACATGGATATTTTCAAAAGGAAAGGAACACAGGGGAGATGACTGTGGAAAACATAATTACTGCACACCAAGCTCTCCTGCTTGCTTTTGTGTGGTGAAAATTCTGTTGTGCCCTTCAGCTATATGTGCAGCTATATGTAACAATGAGGCCGTACACTGTAAGTAAGGTCTTGGTGTCAGGATTAGTATTCATTTCTTCATTTTTCTTTCCATCAGGAACATACAGTACCTCTATTCTGATTAACATGAGGGTTAGCACAGCCCTGTGGGACAGAATAAGCACAGCATTAACTGGTAGCTAGAGATAGGGAGTGGAGTAGGAGCACTGATTTAGTGGGATTATGTGGAGTGTAAATCAGAGTATAATTGAGACCCAAGGGGTGAATTAAATCCTGGAACATATATCCTGAAATATATATCCCGAAATTTAAGTCCCACTGAAATGAAAATAATAAAGAACATATTCCTTACACCAAGAGCCAGTTTAACTCCTATCTAGCTCCATATTCCAGAACTACACTCTATCACCTTATGGCACCTTTAGTGCTATAAAATGTCAGAGATTTGAAGAGATTAAACTAAAAGCTGCAAATGGAAATTGCAAGCAGCATAAATCACTGTTGATACTGCTAATCTTTCAAAAGTCTTAACAGGCACAGTCCTTCTCATATATTCTCTTATCTTCTCATACCAATAGAGTTTCTGTCTGAGTACTAGCCCAGAAAGTCTCTGTAAGCAGAGATGAAATTAATGGTTAAAAATAGTATTGGAAAACTATTTTCAATCTGCTGAAGTATTTTAAACCATAGTTCTCTCACCCCATTTCATTGCCCGTGCCCAGAGGGCTATCTCCTTTAGGAGGTGGGGAGGTGTCAAGATGACAAGACCATTGATTAAGCACCAAATGTGCTTGTTCATGACTGTTCCCCCACAAAGAAATGCTCTGAAGCAATATAATCCCCAAGTTTGAACCACATTAGTTTTACTCTCTGTATCATTAAAGCTAAGCAGCCCAGTTGGGTAATCACACTGGGGCAATTCTGCTGTCCTCAGTATAAGGACTATTATCCAGGGTCTCTTGGCCATTCTTCATTACCAGAGGCCTTCCATCTGAGAATGGATCCTTCATTTTAGCTCCAAAATTGCTAACAAACACATGAACTGATTACAGTTAGTCATTGTCCAAAAACATCGGGAAGCTGTTAAACAAATGGTAATGTGGCCATTCCACTTCTCTGACAAAAAATCTCTGTTAATGATTCTCATTTTCTTGAAATACTTCTTGTATTAACTTTGAATGTCTGCTAGAACTGAATCTGCAGTCTGCCAACGTTACCACTTGCATGCAGAAGGATTAAGTCCGCGATGACTAAGGTTCCTCCTAGTCTTAAAATTGATTTTGCAAGAACCTGTCTGTGTCTGAGCTCAAAATTAAGTATTTTCTTTCTGCAGACAGGTATTTATACCATACATGGAAAATGGAACAAATGAAATGAAAATTCTGCCAGGTGTGCATGGTAATAGCTCTTTTCTGTATCAATTATCTCATCTTTGAATGCATGCAAGCGTCATTATATCAAGTTTTATCCACGTTCTGAAATTCCCAGATAGCAGTTAAAACTCCAGCTTCTGTTCTTTTTAATGGATGTTTAGGAAACTCAGCAACACATATCATGGACATAAACAGGGAAAGGGTTCTCCCTGAGGGTGATTCTGTCCTCTTCCCTCAGAACGTTAACAGATGTGTTTCCTGAAAACCCATGACTTCTATCTTACATGTTAATTCAAATGATAATATCAAAATTGAGCTCTTGTTTCTCAAATCTATTCCTAAACACACAAAAATCATAACAATACTTTGTAAAGCAGACAGAAAATGTTTGATAAGAAATTTTCTTGAGCCTGCAGCAGATGATTAGAGGTATTAGATTGTCATTATGTTCATGGGCTTCCCCAGAGGTGCCAAGCAGTGCAGCATCACCAATGTGAAATGGAAAAGACAGTAAACCATCTTCATTGCTTGCCAGATAAATTTAAAAACCAGAAGAGAATATTCAAAACAAAGAGTTTTCTCTTGCAAGGCATTGATTAACCCTTCCCTATATGTCCCTTACATTCCCTACCAACTTCCTCATCTATATCTTTCCAATCTGGACACTCTTCACAGAAGTCAGATTTTTAGCACTACAAAATATAAATCAGGTCCCTGTTGAAGTCCTTTGGGTTTCTAGATAGTTTTATAGCAAAAATTAATAAAGATAGCAAAAATTAATAAAGATAGCAAAAATCTTTGTAGTTTCCAGTTTTCTCTTTCAAATTTCCCCCTTTTTGTAATTATGATTCTCCTTGGATGCTTTCTTTGGTAAGGAAAAAAGAGCAAAGGACAGTTGTTTTCTTTCCCAGGAGTGTTAGAGCACCACTTTCCTTCCTTGGGGTGGCAGGGCTTCTGATCGAGAAAATCCAAGTTTGCATCTCCCTTTGGATATACAAACTTTATTTCTGAATGGCTAAGAACTGAGCTATCAGAGTACCAGCTCTCATCTAAGGTTTGGGTTTAATGACTCTGCCACACTCTTTGGCCCATGAGGTCTGGGAGCGTGGGACAAGTTCAAGACCTGGAATTGAACCCCTTCTGGGAAAGTGCATTGTGCTAACTGAGAGAGACTCCTGGGACAAACCACTTTAAATAGCATTTGTTTCTAAGTGCGATAGTTCATGTGAAAATGCATGCAGCACTAGTTCTTACAAATGTTTCACCTCAGATTGTATTCTGTATAAAGAACACTCTCAAGCAGTTGCTGGATTTGCAGGATGTAGACAGGAAGAATAAGGAGGGAGCAAAAGTTCAGCTGTTCCAATATGTAGATACAGAAGCTGGATTTTCATTGTCTCCCAGTGCTCCCCCTCTCATTCAGGGCTGCATAGGGGAATGCATGGGAGAAAGCAAGGCTGTAGCTTCCCAGAACACCGCAGCTGAAGCTTGCCAGACACATGGTGACCATCAGAAGGTTGCAGTGATTAGTCTAGCTATATAAATAAACATGGCTGAATTCTGCCCCAGCAAAAAGTTGTTTGCTCTGTGTGACTTTGCTGCACTGAGCATGCTTAGGTCAGTGCTGCATGGAAAAGAAAGAGGAAGGGGTTGGTTTGAAAACTCTTCCATATTGCAAAAGCCAGGGAGGAAGAGTTTTTTACTGGCTTTTAGTTGACTATAGGGGGCAGGAAGCATACAAAAAATACCTCTCCCACGGATCTAGCTGAGTTGGGTTTTTTTGCACTCTTTGTGCTATGCTGGATTTTTATGCAGTATTCACCATGAGCATAACAGAGTAAATTTTAAGGTCAGTCCTTGTGGAGCTCTGTGAGAGAGATCTGCCTCCAGAACTGCTCTCAGCAGTGAGTAGTACAACTGAGCCACTGAGTAGGAGAAACACTGGGAACAGTTTGGTTTTTTCCATTCCCTCATTTTTTTTTTTACTTGAACTTCGCAAGTGAACCTGGTTCAGCTCAAGTGTGCTCACATCCATTCTAGCCTCTTTCAGGATATCTGCTTGTCTGGGCATAGCATCCGTGGGACCCAAGTGCCTTTGTATCTCTGTATAAAGTACCTCTCTTCTTACAGCACGTAGGAGTCTAAGAGGAGAGAAGCAGCCTTCTACTTGGGTGGGAAAGACACTGAAGAGTGAATACTGAACCCTGACTGATGCTTTGTTCTTTATAGCTCTCTCTTTAGTTAAAGGACTATCTCAATGCAGGCTTTGTTTTGCTGCTGTCAGTGAACATGCTCAGGGTCAGTGAACACATGTAGTACTGTTCCTAGGATTACTATGAGCCTACCCAAGGGATTCCATATCAGCTGGTTTGTCTACTGAAAGCAGTAAAGCAATAGTAGGACAGGGCTAAGTTTACTGGTGGTGGTGCAGAGTCATACTAACACAATTCTGCTAGTTTCAGGATGGAAGCCAGTATCTCAAAATGCACTGAAAGCTGCCTTGAGTCCAGACAAAGACTGTTCTGCCAAGCAGAACAGCAGACAATGCTGTTTCTGGAATCTGTGCTAACTGGCATGGACCTAGCTGAAAAGTCCCTATGTGGTACCACATTTTATTACAGAGATGCACTTTATATGCTATAAAAATGAACCAGCTTGTTCAGAGCTGAGCTCATGCACTTACAACACATTCCACTGCAAAACTGAGATGTGTCCCAAATCACTCTTTCATACTACCTGGTAGTGTATTTGAGGCCATTATTCTGAAGTACTTCACATCAACCAACCCTAGACCCTGATTCTGGAGAATGAAGATTTCAAACGTGCATCTCTTTACATTTCACTATCATATGAGGTAACTTCAGCAAAAGGGAATGTGCAGATAAACATGTATTTCAACATAGGGAACCATAGCAACAATAGCTACAGTAAGACTGGAAATAATTCATTAATACAAGATATGAAATAAAAATGTTCCGAGTCTATTGCAAGTTGCTGAATGCCAGGTTCGAGACACTTCCACTCTGGTTTATTGCTTTTTATAGCAAAGTGCTGGAAATGTCATTGCCATATTTGAAATCTGCCTTCTGATAGAAGGGTGCATATATCTTGCATGTACAATACACCTCCATTCAGGTATATTGTTGGATTTTATTATGATTGCATAATATATGCTTTGCAGCATTTAACATCCTGCTTCGCAGACGCTGCTGAGCTCTTTGGGCTGGAAGTCATTTTAAAGAAGACAGAAGTTCTCCATCAACCGGCACCTCAGGAAGTCTTCCATCATCCCCACATCACCATTGGCGAATCAGAGCTCAAATCAGTCCAGCAGTTTAATTACCTAGGTAGCCTCATCTCCTCGGATGGTAAGATTGACGGAGAGATAGACAACAGGTTAGCAAAGGCATACAGTGCCTTCAGAAAGCTTCATAAAAGAGTTTGGCGTAATAAACTCCTGAAGAAAAGTACAAAGATCAGTGTTTACAGAGCCATAGTGCTGTCTACTCTCTCATACGGATCTGAATTGTGGGTCATCTACTGCCACCACCTGCGGCTCCTAGAACGCTTCCATCAACGCTGCCTCTGTACAATCCTAAACATCCACTGGTCAGATTATGTGACTAATATGTCTGTTCTAGAACAAGCAGCAGTCACAAGTATTGAGGCCATGTTACTGAGAACACAGCTGCGTCAGGCAGGGCACATCTCAAGGATGAAGGACCACCGCCTCCCTAAGATCTTGCTTTATGGTGAACTTGCCACCGGCTGCCATAAGAGAGGAGCCCCAAAGAGAAGATACAAGGACTTCCTGAAACAACATCTCACCCTCGGCCATATTGATCAACATAACTGGTCTACTCTGGCCTCCAATCGGGAGGTCTGGAGACACACCATCTATAATGCTGCTGATGCTTTTGAGAAAGCACACAGGATCACCCTTGAGGAGAAAAGACAACGCAGAAAGAATCGTGCCTTGCAGAATTTACCACCTAAGGAGTCTTTCTGCTGTGCCTTTTGCAACTGGACGTGTCTATCTCGTATTGGCCTTTTTAGCCACCAGCGTGCTTGTAACAAATGTGGATAGAGCCCTTCCCAAATCTTCGTTCGCGAAGCCCAGCCATGATTATGATTGCAACGAAAAAGACTTCACTGCAAAGACCTGGGTATATGACTATTGAGGATTTCTCCTTGCTGGGGCTAGGTCTGTGCAGATCTTCATTACAATAATTTAGTGTTCAGAAAGATGCCTGTAAAGGGTGGGACAAAGATGAGTAGCAAGTTCTGCTAACCCAGAAAGCATAGAACGCTACAGCAGCACCACTGCTTTCTGTAATCATGGTTCCTACAGCTCATTCAGTGAGATCATATTAAAACTACATGACCTACTGCATTTTCTTTTATATACCTGTTGCACAGTGGCACAAAGTATGGTTAGTTTAGGTTGTCAGGGGGATTTCCTGTCCTGTGCAGCACAGCCCTCCCCTTTCCTATCTTGCACAAAGGTCACACAATGTTCATCTAATAGAGCAGTAGAATACTGGCTATGATTGTGAAAATGGAAGGGTATTGAGGTGATGTCCTGATATTGGAGTATCATGAGACTGGTGCTTTCCAGACTGAGGCTTCCATGACTGAGAGCAGTTGAAAGGTATGCTGTTACTTCTGTTAGCTAATGTCATCATTCTGTACGGATGATTCATGTGGCACACAGTTTTAGAGTACTGATATTATGGTATATGTAATCCTTGCACATTAGGCATGGGGGCTTATTCCAAAAACAATAAATTCTCAACAGTGACTTCTCTGATAAAATTAAATATTACTTTCTTTTAAAAATTCCCTTTTTCATCTTTGACTATGGTGTATATTATTTTTACCATCATGCACACACATCACTGCTATTGTGATCAAGCTGTTCATTGTTCATTAACCAGCCCTTTCAAGTTCCCAGATAAAGAGAAACAAAGAAATTTTCAGGATGTTTTATTCCAGGCACCTTTTTCTTGTATTCTTATGGTAAATGCGTTGATTGATAGAGGCTGAAAGTTTCACATAAAGCAATTTGTTTGCCTGTTGCTTTGAGCCATACCCTCACAAGATGAACTATACCTTCAACTTCCTCCACTTCTGCTATCAAGGTTAACAAAGTCTTTGTTTCTTGCCACCACATCCTTTCCAATTTGCTGCAGTCACCAGAAGCTAATGCTGTCTTGACTACCATGACTGCCCCACACTACTATTTATGATCTCTATGCTTTGATAGAGTGAGCAGTATTTTGTTGTGTTCAAAAGCAAACACAAATACATTAATAGCCAACAATTGCAGAACAGCAAATAGTGTTTATATCTTCACAAATAAAACTTTGCAAGCTTCTTAATTGGTTTAGCTTGCCATAAAATGTCTCTTTGTAAAGGTTACTTGTATAAAGATTTAGACCTGCATAAAATAATGAGCTTAAAATCAAAATGTTTGCCTGGGGAAGTCTGCCTTATCAAAAATTACTTAACAGGGATGCTAATGACTCACTTAACTCTGATGTTCAGATCCTTAAATAAAGGAAACAACAAAAACATGGCAAGAATAATATAGCTGTTAATAAAGTTAGCAACTTCACATATAAATTTTAAATCCCTCTGCATTGCTAAAATGCCAGTGAACTCCGGTCCTCAGGCTAGATGTAACAATAAAATTGAACAGACTGTGAGCATGCAGCATGTTTTATATAATCTGCAAATTTTAAAAATGATTGATAGGTTTTGAAAAGAGACACACTGTTCCTTAAGCCTAAAATTTTTCCAGTAATTACCACTGGGAAGGGATGACTAATTGCAGTACTCTCTGTGCTACATGATATACATAGCAGACATATACACTGAAGAGTTTTGATTTAGGTGTTCTCCATTTGGTAGAAGGAGTTAACCTATTTTTGGAAAGAGACCTATGTGTCTGAAGGCTGTAGGCTGATGAAAGTCTTCAAGTGTGCTTTTGTAGAATCAAAACATTTTCTAATGCTGCTGTAAGTCAAAGTCAAAGCTTTTGAATTCAATACAATATGTAAAATTATTCAAAGGGCAATTAAATTATTATTATTAAAATTTCCATCCCTTTAGTTCAGCACTGCAAATGGTTTACGTGTAAAAGGGCAGCTGTAGGATCTTGTAACACAGTGGATATGTAACTTTCAGCGGGGCTTGAACATGGCAAGGCTGTTGTGTTTTCTGTTGCTATTTTCATTCTCTGAAGTCAACTTTTTTTTCAAGAATATAGATAATTTGAAAAATAATTGTAGAAGCCTACTCCATTCTCACAAATCAATTTTGTGCTTACCTAAAACAGAAGGGAAGACAATTCAAATCATTCAGTGATGAATAAGTAGTGTGAGGGATTAATACCCTTGTTTCCCCAATTCTCCACTTTTTTCTCCAAATTTGTCTAGTATTCCTTGTGTGCTACACAGCTTCCTGGGCTTCTGCCAGATTTTTGTCCAGAAAACAGACTTACAATTCTTCAATTTGAAGTTAGCTGACCTGACTGATGCCACATAGCAAAAGTGAGCTTGAAACTTGCCATCAAATCACAGATAGTATAAAATTTAGGTTCCCTGTCAGAGCTTGGATAAGCTATTTGCTTTTAGATAAGAGGGAGATGTATTTGTTCTTGAGCACAGCATTTAGCACTTTTTATCTGTGAACTATTTCACCTCCTGGAGCCTTGCTGGTGTGAAAGCCACTTGTCTGGACCTGGGAGTACCTCCACCCAAAATTGCAGTTTTGGAGTTTGGAGGCCAAAAGTGCCTGGTAGACTTACTAGGTACAGTCATCAAATTTTCCTGTCAAAAGTTTTACAGTTTCGAGCTGAAGTGGCACCTACACAAATGTTGGTTGGGGAATATATCATTAAGAAAAAGAGAATTACATTCTTCCCTATACCTTGGCATTGAATTAAAACTCCCCTGGTTGTGTTGGGCGTAGGTCGCAGGGTTTTTTCAGAAGGGGAGCTTCCTTCTGTGGAAAGAGGTCAGGGCTGGACACAGAGTGTTCCATATGGTTCTGCAACAGACCCACCACAGAACACAGCAAAGCCCATCAACCAAATTGGTAGCACTTCCGTAAAAATACACCTAATAGCAGAAAATACTGACAGGGGAGGGATCAGAGGAGTGAATGAGGGAGCAGTGAAAAGATGAATGAACAAAAATAATGAGAAACAACTGAGAGGATACCACAGCTAGAGGAGCAGGCACTCCATGGCAGGGCAGGCACACCACCTGCAGTGGGACTGCAATCTGCTTAGGATTCACACCAGAGCACAGGAGAAGCATGCAAAGGAAGGAGCTGCAGAGAGAAACAGCTACACCTGTGACCACAATCCTCTGTGCTGCTCATTGCTTCTCTGAAGGAACTGAGCGTAATCTGCAGTGAAGATAAGAAGTGAGGAGTCTGAAATTCAGCCTGGGAAAGAGGAAGGATAGGTGTTTTAGATGTTTGTCTTTTGTTTGTTTGTTTCCCATTACCAAAACAATAATTAAATATTAAATTCTTCAAATTTAATCCAGTCTTGTTTTCACACTACAGTACTTGGTGAGTTGTCTTTGTTCTGATCCATAAGTTTTCTAACCCATGTTCTCTCTAGTTTCTCTCTCATCCTACTGGGCAGGATAGAGTGAATAAACAGCTGAGTGGGTGCTTGGCTGCTAGCTAGGCCAGCCACCACTGTTATAGGGACCTTTTAATGCACACTTACCCTGGGTCTTGAGCTGGGTTTCATAAACACAGTTTCTCTGTAGCAGAAACTATAAAAAAGCTTCAAAAGTCAGAGCAAAAATGTCAATGGTTTTGAAGTATTTCATAACCTGGAAACTGTAGTAATTTTTTTTAACTTTCTCCTGGTGGCCTTCAGCATTTCCAGAATTTAAACCACCTACAGCTAATTAAAAAAACAAAACAAAACAAAATCTTAATAAATAGTATCTGAGATGTGTTGGAGAAAATATGGTGAGATAAACTGACTATAGAAGGAGTAGGATGAGGAAAAAGAGCCTGAAATGCCATTGTGAATTCTTTGTTTCAACTGCAAATGAGAACAGCTTACAATAGTTATCATTGCTTTGGAAAGGAGTTTTATACTGATGACAGCAAATGATGGTTAACATGCTAGGCTTTAAAGATTCACAAACAATCTTCTGTAAAGGCTATTTATCTTTCTGTATTCTTGCAGATGAACTGGTTGTCTTCTGTAGTTTATTGCTCATTTGCTCTCCTACACTAACTAGCTACCTGAAAATACCATATATGTTTCTCAGTGCTGAGAGTACTGTGTAATTGTTTGACAGTGGTTTATCCTATTAAGTGTTTCAGAGAACAGCTCTGTGTTCTGGACACTAATAATTATTTAAACTCCATCAGTAAAAAATCTTCTCACTTAGTTTCTGTTGATTTCCTAGGGATGTTTTTTGTTCTCAATACTTGTTAAAGCTTCCTATCTACTTTATTATGGATAAGATAAGGACATTGACAATCACTTTAGCATTCAAGCGTATTCTTGAGATAGAGATTTACTAAATTCTGCCTATTACAATCCAGACAGAGTACAGAATTAGAAGCTGCTTTGGTACAATCTATAAATCATACTGTTTTCACTGGTTTGTTGTTATTTTCAACAATGGCTGTAGTCACTTGATGAGTGATGGATGAGGTGTCCTGCACTTATTCTGGTCCTGTATTATCACATAGTATTGCAGTGTGCTATGAAATGGCTTCTAAGGTCTATCACAAGGGCAACAATACACGGACAGTGACTCTTGCCTCAGGTTCCTCAAAGGCCTGGATGGTGCCAGTCCTGTAGAAGTGCTCAAACTGAAGGATTAAGGATTAGTCTTCTAAGTATGGGGTGACATTTTCACCACAACAAAATAAAAAATATTAATGAGACTCATGCTTCGAAGTCCTTCGAGTGCATTTGAAATTCCACTGTTGGCACCCTTGCAGAGAGGATGAAATACGGTCTGAATTACAAGAGTTATCTCTGGTCTCCCCTTGTCATCTGTATTCTGTTGTATTTCAAAGAGTATTTATGATACTAAAAAATCTGTGGCCTTCTTTGAAAACGTGCAAACCATACTTAGAGGGTTTGCTGAATGTAACAATGTGAAATAAACATAATTTCCTTGAGCAGGAAGATACAATTTCATAACAGGCACCCAATTCAGAGAGTTGGATAAAATTCCAAAGCCTCTCAGAGTTCAGAAAGGATTGCTATTCTAGTTAGGGCTTTCACTAAGATGTTTTTTTTAATATAAATCATTCCCACTGACTATTCAGGAAATTATTTGGTCCAAGTACATCACTTTTCAAGTCATTCTTACTGGGTCATCAGTGAAAGTGGGAATAAACCTATTTCAAATTATAATGTCAAGACTCAGTAACTATAACACTATTTGTGAGAAAGCAAGAATTTGGAAAATAGGAGCATATAGAGTCTGTCTCATGGCTTGGTCACGTCCCAGCCTCACAGCACTAAGCCCTGGGTCCTCTGACCCTCCATGTGGTGTTCCTGGTGTTCCCAGGCATAATTATTGTAATTTGCAGGGTTACTTTCTTCAGTTCAATGTCTGTAATAATGTGACCATTCAGCAGTAAACCATCACAGTGATATTTTTGTACCATGAAACTGGGAAGTTATATATTAAGAAGACACATAAGCCTATAAGGATTTGGTTTGGTTTCAAGAAAGCTGGCTGGTTCATTAAAAAGAAGTTTCCAAGATTATATTGTAATATTAATGCAGTGTGGAAGTGCCTGAAGCAGGATTTTTAGCGAAGTTGGTAGCTAAAGTGTTTGAACAGATATATATAACCTACACATGCTTAACATCCTCATAATCATTTTTTACAGAAATTTCCTGCAATAGGGATACATGCCTCAGTCATCAGTGATGTTATCTACAGGCAGTTCTGTTGATAGGCTTGGCAAATGTAAAAAAGATACATTTTAGACATCTGAGCTATTTTACCTCTTTTTTAATTTATTTTTTTTAATAGGAGGGCATTTTCAACAGCTGTGTCTCTGACTATGAAAAAAGGAGTAAGAAGGATTTTTTTTTTTGCCTCAGAGTATTGATAACGTATGTTTTTGTACTTTGAATTATTCACTGTTCATATGGTTTTGGAGAACCATGTGTTTGGAGAGCCTGCAAATTTCACAAGGATAATTTTGTTTTTAAACGTCAACTCTCATAACTTCATATTACACATACACTCTTAATACACTTATAAGTGGCTATCAGATTTGTTCCTGTTTTCTTGGCACAGCTGCCCTACTATGGCAAGCAATCAGCATTTTAACTATAACTTAAAAGTTTAGATTGACCTGGGTCCTTTAGATAATTCTATCCTTTATTCATAGGAAGTTCATTTTTTTCCCAGGCACTTTTGTTGGTTTTTTGAATTTCAATGTAGTTTAGGCAGTTTTATATAAATATACCCAGGCACTGAGTATATTTAAATTGCTCTAAACAGGAAACCTTCAAAGGTGTTTGGCTTCTGGCATACCTGTGTAGACTAGTATGTGAGTGACACGCTCAAATTATCTTTGATATCTGGGTCATCTATTCTCAAGGATTTACTGACATTAGGGAAAAGTACTGCAGCACATTTCCAAAGGTTTTTAGCAATTGTGGTTGATGTAATGTAAATAGATCTCTGGGCCCTGCATACTGGTTAGTCAATGCTGCTAATGTGGAAAATGAATGCTTTTGCTAAACATGATAAATCAGACTATGATATGTTCACATCTGTGGCTTGGCCCTGAGTATCTCTGCTTCACATGCTTCTCTCTCCCACTTCAGTGGACACTGGGTTGTGCCATTAGCAGAAACAACGCAAAATTGCTCTGATGCTTCAGAAACACTTTGCAATTCTCAACAATTTGTGTTCTTGGGATGTAATCCTTCCCAATAACTCGAAAGAGAAAAGCCTACCAGTTCATGAGTGTATAGAGTGGCAGTTCATATCTGTGGATGCCTCAGTCTGTGAAGCTTCAAATTCTGCAAAGCACTGGGTAGTATACAGAAATTAAAACCTGTCAATGTTTTTTTAAGTCATACTCGTGAGACAAAACCCACATTGGGTGAGAGTATCCAAATTCACTATCTGCCTCCCTCCTAAATCTTACCTATTCAAATACAGGAGAAGTAAAGACAGCAGAGGACTGGTAGAAGAAGTTGCCCTATGCTATTAGAAGAAAAGCAAATTATTTCTGCCTCTTCTCCTAGAAAACAACAGCAGCATTTCTGAGCTTTAGCTTTTCCTTGACTCCATCATGTTATTTTTGAGATAATTCAGACTGACTCCATTACCCTGCTGTCAAGCCTGAGAAACTGCACTGACTGCACTAAATGTGCTCGGGTGGGCGTAACCTTAGCAGGAGAATTTGGCAGCATGGATGTAAAAAGGAACTAGCAAACAGGACAGCATATAACTTGGGTAACAGGGAATAAGGGAGGATGTGCCTGATACTTTGGCCACTAGTTCACTCCCTCAAACTGGAGTTTTAATACTATATATAGAAAATCAAAGCCCACTGGCTCCTTGATGCCATGATACAATATAATTTGGGTTCAGCTGGAGCACTGTTCCTACCCCTACCTGGGAAGCTACAGTATTAGTAACCACTATCTCCTCAAAATGTAATATTCCTGAATATATTTCCAGCTCCAATCATAGCAAACACTATAGTGTGTGAATTTGTTCCGCTCCTCTGGGATTGGTGATTGCCTGCGTCCAAAGAGATCCTAAGGACAAATGTCAGGGTTTTTTTCTTATCAGCTTCTCAGCTTAAAAGAATTGGTGGCATTCAACTTCCCTCCTTTTATGTTCTTCCTACTCAATGTCCACTCACTGTTGTCAAGATACTGGTCACCACATCCAAATTTCTGTTTATCTCTGGATTCTGGGGGATTCTTAGTATAAACTCTAGTCTGTTCCCATGTAAGCAGTGTAATGATTCTCAGTGATGCAGGTAAAGAATATGCTATTATTTTTATCAAATCATTGATTTCTGTAGAATGAATCAGATCCTTTTATAAACCTCTAGAAGTAAAAAAGGTTGCTTTTCTACAGCTCCAAGAAACTAAAAACATTGCATGTTACCATTAACTTGTAGGGAAAAAAAAAAACTAGAGAAAATATTCTCTTAATATGAAGATTCTTTTACCCTAAAGTAAAAAACTGAAATAACTCTCTTTAAAATAATAAGATTTTAGACATCTACTTGCAAAAGCTTGCAAAGTCATTCTAAATTAAGTACATTATGGATCCTGCAGTCTTCATCATTCTTTCTGTGGCTATAGATCCTGCAAAGAAAAGAATATGAAGCACTACATTTCTGGAAAAAGAAGCTTTAAAACAGTACTTGGCATTTTCCAGTTTATTGCACTGAATGTTAATGCACATTGGGAATTCATAAACACAGAGAAATTATTTAGACTTTCCCTTCCTGTAAAACAAACACAGCAGGACAGAGAAGTGCAAAAACTGGTTTTATATTGTTTACAGTCAGGATCCAATGTGAATACTATTTTTACCTCCGCTAGTTTCTTGCTCATGCTCTAGGCTTTACCTAGATTCAGCCTCTGAGGAAAGCTTGGGTGAAGCACATCTAGGACGGCTTTAGTCCAGCTCGTTTGGGTATTATCGTGCATGGCCATGACTACAGACATTACTTAGTGGCAATGAGTCCATGGGCCCCAGCACTGGCGATTGACTGCCCAGAACGCTCCAGTTGTGGTCATGCCCTCGAGCCCCGTTGTAGCCAATGCCAATTAGTGCTCTCCCAGGGAATACGGTGGGGACAGCAAAGGTCAGCAATGGCTCCCAGTTGGCACTGAAGTCCAGGCCTCTCTATTTTGGGAAATGAAGAGAATGTGGCTGTGCAGACGTGAGCTATGTTGTGACACTTGGCCTTGGGGCCAGCACAGAGGCACGGCTTGTTCTAGTTACTAGCACATGCATAACCCATGTAACCTGGTTTTAGTTAGATGGAGAGGTCTACAAGGTGTCTGGTGGGCTCCCCTCAAACCCCATACTTGCTCTGTTCCCAGCACTGGTAGCTGCATTACAGCTGTCTCAATCCAGGTAAATCTGTGTGCTGTGGCCCATCCAGTTAATTACAGCAGAGCCTGCAGCAGCAGAATGAGGAACAATGAGCTCACTGATGAGGATGCTGGAGATGTTAGGAGCTCTATTCTGAGATGTTTAAAAGGGTGACAGTAGATTATGGAATTCCCTAGTGATGTGATCAGGTATTATTGTGAGTAGAAAATCAGTCTGTATTGGTTTCAGTGGAAAAAAAAATCGGTTTTGAAAAATTCACAACTTCAAGTAAAAAAAGCATATTATCAAAAAATTCTACCTGTGACATCCAGTATGTTTTCCTTATTTCAGCATTAATAAATCCCAGAATCAGAAATATAAAAAATTTTCTCTCTTCCTTCCTGTCTGTCATTGCTTTGATTACATCATGTTATCCTTTCCTGCATAATGGCATATGACATTAAAATGGTTCATGGTCCCTGGTCTGTTTCTTGCTAGCATTTTATGTATGCTTACCAGATTCCTAGTGCACAGAATTGTCCTCCCTTCTGAGGAAGGAAGAAACCACGACAGCCATGAAAAAAAGACTGCTGTTAGGTATCCTCAAAATTGTTTCATTTTTATTGTGGCTATATCTTCTTCCTCCTATTTTCTTTGTAAAAGGCTCATTCTTAATTGGAGTTCGATGGTGTAGCTTTTACTACAAGTCTATTCTTTCTACAAAGAAAGAGGATAGTCTCAGAATGTAAAGTGCATTTCGCCCCCCCCACCACACATCTTATGGTCTTTTCTCTCTCCTCTCTCTACTGTATCAGTAAAGGGATGATTTTGCTTCTTACTGATCACCTACAGCATTCAATTTGTACCTTTATCTAAGAGGAATTTTTTTACTATTCAGAATTAATATTACTCTTGACGAAAAAAATGCCTGATGGTGGTAATAATAATAATTACAACAACAACAATAATATTATACTCAATACAAATGTAGATGATGATACACTGACATGGAATCCAACAGGCTCTTCAGTTTTACTGTTATAACCATTGTTTGATAGTTTTCCCTTTAGCTGGGTAGCAAACATATTCCAGCTGTTACTGAGAAAGTGAAAGTTTTAATATTCTATAACACTGTGCTGTAAGATTGCTTTACTGTAGATTTAAGCCATCTTTGAACAGAGATGCTTCATTATCGCCAGTGCCACTGCTTAGGAAGGCCTGGCCTTGCGATCTGGATAAGGCTGGAAGAGCTGCCTGAGGCTCAGCTTTTACAGACCTCTTTTTGACCATAATCCCACTTCAGAAGGAATAAGCAGAAATTATTTCTCAACCTCACTCTCTTTGTTCCTGTCTTGTGTCTGGAATCCTTAACTAGAGACAAATTCTGAACTCCATACAGTATTTTCAAACTCAGTGTACATCTGATAGCACTAAATTCATATCATATCAGCCTAACCTTAACAGAGATTGCTATTATTGTATAAAATTGCTATTATTGTTCTTCATTTAAAATGGATTTCTTGTGTATAGTGGCAGGGGTAGAATTGTAACACTGCCCATGTGGAGAAAGTAAAACTAGGACAATTTCTCCATATTGTTCAATCTACTGTAAACATGAATTTTTGACACAACCACAAACAAGCAACTTAATCACAAGGAAATTCACCTGCATTGATTCTTGCAGGTGCTTTTTGGTTTGTTTTGGTTTTGTTTTTTTTTTTTTTAATTATTATTTATTTATTATAAGAGACGAGAAAACATTAATGCTTTAAAAAATCAGCAAGACATAGTAGTTTCATTAAATTCTTCAGGGTTTTAAAGCTTTAGGCAAACTCTCACTCATTTTATGTATGATGCAAAGTTGTTGTACTAAAAAAGTTCTATGTCTAAATAAGACTCAACTCAGTAAAACCCCAGTAATAAAATTTTCTGAGTTTTTAATCTTTATCTATTCCTGGTTTTTATTGCCATTTTAGTTTTCATTTGAATTTTCTTTTTTCAAGCATTTCAAAAGGATCTTAAAAGAGCATTTCTGCAAACCAAATGTAAAAAAATAAACAAATCAGTCCAATGGGATATAGCAAGCCCTAAATTTTGGAATTCCACATCCAATTTAATTTTCAATTTATTGAAATAGAAGTTCATAATTTTTAAAGAAATGTGGGAGTTGTAAATTTCCCCTTTTTTAGATACTTAGAAAGTTCTTCTTTGCACTTTAACTCAGAAAGGCTTTTAAAGACAATTTCATCACCGAAAATAAAAATTATATGAAGGGTTGGAACTTTTACCACCTTTTGCCAGTATTTATTAATCTGTGCCAGTAGTAGTCTATAGATTATATCTAGTACATTTTATCTTCAGGGAAAGAACTCCAGATTGTTAATTCACAGGCATTTCTTTTCAAGTTTTTCATACTTTTCTGACACATGATTATTCTGTGACAGAGGAAAATGTAAGTCCCTCTATCACTTTTCTATAATTTAAATGACTACCTGAATAAAGCGTGCAAATTATGGCTTTCACCTTTCTCAATTCAATTATGCTAATTTAGCTACTGGCAGAGAATTTCAAACAAAATTACTGTCTTGTTCTGAGACATGATGTTAATAAAAGATATTAATTACTTCTTAGAAGGCATATTTCTTTAGCCAGACCACAAATTCAAAAAGATATTTGCCAGAAAAAAATCTCTGCTTTAGTTTTCCCTCTTCTTCTGAGAAGAGAATTTCTCTCACTTAGACTCATAAAAAAAAAAAAGCCCTTTTTTCTCCTTCTCATTGAAAACCTTTCCATCCATTTCTTCTGTATCCTCACTGACCACTGATGCCATCACTCTTTTTAATGCCATTTACTTTGAAAATTCATCTTTCTAGCTTTGAAAATGTACATGAACATCTCTGGTGTCTAATCAAAGCAAATGCATAATACAGACTATATTCTACATTATTTCCCTTTCTACAAGAAAGGAAATCCTTTCTTGTTCAGTTTCATATAGTATACCCTGCTGATAAAACAGGCAATTTCAACTAAAATTCTAACATAAAAAGGACATGCAATAAAAAATAATGAGCAAAGGCGCTGAATGCATGTCAAAGGTTTTACACAGCATAAACTGTTCAGCCTTTAGGAAGAAAATCTCTTCAGATGTATTTACCTGTTTGTTGGTATGTCTGGGAAAGCATGGCTGGATCAGTTTTGAAAAGCCAAATATAAATACAAAAAACTTGATGAAATTTGCAAACTTGTTTCTGCTTTTCTGTTATTGGGGGTGTTAAAGAGAGTTGTGGTGAGTTTTGGGGTTTTTTTGGATTATTCAGCTTCACATCACAAAATTTTTTGCATGTTAACTTGGAATCAATCTAAAACTGTCCTTTCATACAACTTCTAAAGGGTGTTCACGGCAGGTATGGAAAAGAGTTTTTGAAACTTGCATATAGGAAATGTGTTTTAGTTACAGGCTAACAAGGTTATACTTCCATCGGTAATACTGTAATGAGAAAAAAGGCACATGAAAACCAGTTTTGATGTGGATCTGTTACCCTCTCACGAGAAATTTGAGGGGGTATGTCCATTAATGCATATCACGTGTAGGACCATTGTTTACTCTAAATAGAACTATTAAGTCCCTAATCTACATCTCAGGGGTAAAGATCATTCCTCCATTCTATTCCACCACTTAGAAAAAACCAAAACCTTAACCTTTCAGTGCAATACTAATGTTCTTCTCTAGAATAATGTTTTATAATGGAGACAAAGAAATCTGCTTTAAATCGATACTGAAATAATTGGCAGTGAAAGAGACAGGCCTAACATTTTTTTTACCTCTTCATTCAGTGGAACATAGACAATAGAGTATTTGGCTGCAGATACTGCATCAGTGCAAGAGGATTTATCATGGACTGTTTGTGTCACAACAAACCACAATGACAGAGGAAGGTAATGTACTTTTTTAAATAGCATGGCCAAGAGATTCAAAGCAGAAAAGAGGCAGATACACTGTTTTTTCAAATGATGCTTGGAAAGTTATATTAGAAAATTCGAAGACAAAATTAAAAGACAAAAGTACCAGATGTTAAAAATATAATGATCTCTCATTTTCCCTTCACTGTTACCCAACATTAAAGCATGATCTATTGTCCTCTTGTTTGCTTGGGCACCATTTAATCTCTGCATTTCACTTATACTCCTTCCAAGCAAACCAGGCACCATTTATGTTGCCCTTATTTGTGTCAGTTTTAACCTTTCTTCACAGTCAGTTGCTGTACTTCTGTCCAAAAGCAGCAAAGCTGATGTGTTTCCTCCATTTCCTTTGCTCTTTTAAAGTTTCACATAATATTCTGTTCCCCACCTAAGTGGTTGAGTATGAATTCAAAGGGCAAGTGATAAATGTGTTTATATTCTTTGTGTTTGTATATTAATTCTAGACATAACTTGGACTTCCCATGAAGCGAGAACTAAATACCTCCTGGCTGTGCCAGGACACTGAGATAAATGATGCACGTGCAATCCCTGCAATGGAGCTTGGTATGGCTGCCAGCAACACTTGCCTCACTTCTGCAATGGGAAACACTGCAGCAGCTTTGGTGTGACAGCATGTCCAACTCCACACAGCCCCCAGCTCCTCCTTTAATAAAACAACTTCTTTTTCTGAGACACAGTTTCTATTGACATACTTCAGAAAGTCAGTCTTGTCTTACATTCTTCTACAATGCCATAAACAGTTTGCTTGTTAATTCAACTACCTACAGCAAGCCTTATATATTTTCATTTTAAAATGGATTCTATCTCCATTTCATAGAATCATAGATTCCTAGGCTGGTTTGGGTTGGAAGCGACCTTAAAGATCCTCTAGTTCCAAACCTCCTGCCATGACCAGGGACACCTTTCACTAGACCAAGTTGCTCAGAGTCCCATCCAATCCAGCCCTAAAGAATTCTAGGGATGGAGCAGTCACAAGCTCTCTTGGCAACCTGTTCCAGTGCCTCACCACCCTCATAGTGAAGAATTTCTTCCTTATATCTGATCTAAACCTACAGTCCTTCAGTTTAAACCCATTACCCCTGTCCTATGATTAAATACCCTTGTAACTTTGTGTTTATTACTTAGCTCCTTAAAACATTGATAATTCTCTTGGCTTTCGCCCTTCAGAATAGTCTTCATTTCTCTGTTATCCTCAGCTTTCTTCATGTTTTTTTCCAGACTAGGAACATTAGGTCTTGAAACTAAGACTAGGCTTTCCTGCACTGAATAGTAAAACGAGTTAAAAGGGATGGGGAAAAGTCATATCTTTGTACTGTATCCTGAGAGGAATACAACTGAAGCAAATGAAAGCATGTAGAGTTCTTCTCCAGTTCAAGTGAAGCTTATTTGCTCTTCATGTTAATTTTCATTTTAATTTAAGTTATTTAAGTTAATTATAATTTTAATTCATTTCTACTTTCTAAATTCTTGTTAAAGAGTCACTTGTAAAAGAATGCCCTACATGTTCAGTTAATACATAGAGATAAAGGTACAGGTATGGATCTGCATACAAGAAAACAGATTCAGGCACTGAGAGGAAGGCAGAAGAAAACGTCACTGTTAATATTTTGGCAGAAACTTTAGATGATATTTCATTAAGCTCAACTGAAATGTTTATTTTAGAGGGAACATAATACAAAGACTGAACTTATATGATCAGTGAGAAATAGTTTTCAAATGGCTGAATTTTTGCTCCGATTTGTATGTTTGTTTGTTGGGGGGGGGTGTTTTCATTTTTTTTTACAGGACACCTCAGAAGCATGTATAGGGACACTCCAAATGGAAAATACAAGAGAACTATGTAGTGAAAGAATATCAGCCACTAATTAACCCAAGCACCACAAAACCGGGCGATGCACAAAGAAGGTATTCAACAGCCTTCAGTAATCTCTGAGAAGCGGGGCCAACACCTTACATTAGGAAAACAATATTTTAAAGTAAGACGTAGCTTCTAGTGATGAGTGGGCTGTGTGTCAGATGTGTCACTGGTGAAAATACAAGCCTGTGAGATGAACACAAGACCACATTGTCTATAAAATGCAATGGCCTTTTAAAACAAATCAAATTCTGTCCTAGGCAGACAGAATGATAAATGAAAGGGGGAGCTCCAAACTGAAAGTAACCATTATATTTCAACATTAGAAGATCTACTTTTAATCTTCTTTCTGACTACATTTTGTAAATACGCTAAAAGATAGTGCAGAGGAATTGAAAAAAAATTCAAACTCCCTTAGACCAATAGTAATGATATAATTAAAAACAATTAGTAATCACCCACAAACCCAAGAACAGGCTGTGAAAACTACTAACTGTATCCTAATTTCTGTCACACTAGGTTCTCAAGTGGAATTGAGACCAAAATTTAAAGGCTTACTTAATCCTCTTGGATCTCAGGGCTTTCAGATTTTTTTGCTTTGGAAGCCACTTCTCTTTTTATCCATCTGTCAACACATGCTACTATGTTTCTGCTTTTCACTCCCATTCCTGCATCTGGAGTCTCCATGTATTGCAAAACTCTAAGAAGTTTTTCATTATTAATTCACGTTCTGAATATTGTTTTAAATTTCCCATAAAAGCACCTTTCTACTTCACAGAGCAAATTCCAAATGGGAGACAATATGAATAACTTCTGAATGCTTTCTTACAACCAGCACTCTCAGCTTTACCATGGAAGTTCAACAACCAAAAATTCAGCCTTTTGTCCCAAGTATTTAGGAACACCAAGTGTAGGTGCTAAGGACCAAATCAGTAGAACCCTCACCCTGATCTCAGATATGTTATCTAAATATGGATTAACTCCATTGTTATGGATTTGCTCCATGGATTGAATGGATTTGTTCCATTAGCATAAGTGAGACAGTATATTTGCAAGAATTTTTTTCATATATTCATTTCCATTTCCATTGTTGGTCAGATGAAATGTTACAGCTCTGAAATCAGCCTGCCACTTATATAATTTGAAAACGTACTTACCATAGAGCTTGCAAGCATACTCCTCCTACACATATGCACTCCTAGTCAAATTAACCTTCAAGTCAATGAACATTTAATTTTTACATTGTTTTCAGTATCTCATCTCTTCACAGTAAGTGTGTACTGGATAATAATGTATTTGATATGGTGCTAAATTCTTTGAGGCATAGGAGATGAAATAAAAAGGGCTACGGACTAACTAACTACTCTTCTGAATACAGAAAACCTGAGTCCAAACATAAAAAGACTTTGTGAAGTGTTGAAATGCAGGTTGAAGGTAAGGACAGAGAAAGTCATGGAAGACATAAAACATTCTTTCCCCCCTTGACAGCAGCCCTCAAAGTGGGCTACTAAGGAAATTAAAGTCCTGGAGGCCACTATGATACATTATAAACAGATCGATAGCACCAAATGCCACATGTATCTTCTTTCCAACATTTTCAATAGCTAAACACTGACCTTTATAAAGAGGTACAGAGCTGTGAGAAATAATCTAATTCATTTTGTCTAATGCTATAAACCCAATAGCAACAAAGACAGAAGTCAAGCCAAGATATATCACTTACATTTTAAATAATCTAAAGTCTTTCTTTAAAAACAAACAAGCAAACCAAAGCAAAACTAAGCAAGACAAAACCCAAACAAAGCCAAACAAAAGAAAACAACAAACCTGGGGGGAAAAAAGTCTGTGTCAAAATTCCTGTTCTGTCAATGTCAAAGCATTTTATGGAAGTCTGTTGGTCTAGAAAAAAATTTCACTTGTACACTTCCCCACATCTAGGTTCAAATTTTGACAAGAGCGTATTCTAGTCCTTAGACTTAGTTCATGTTCTTATGAAATTCTATGAAGTTCAAATTTGTTATTTGTGTCAAGCAGAGGAGTGGTTTGAGACTGTGTCATTTCTCAGCTGACCAGCCTAGTCATCTCTTGGTTACACTGCTTTGGGGCTCTCCCCTCTTTCTCCACATCCTCCAAATGGAGCTGGCCCAAAAATTTAAAAAAATCAGATTTTTTCCATTACCAAATTGATATTTCCTAAACTACCCAACTGCTACTGTAAGTTATACCTTGAGTACCATGAGCAAACAGCTAGATTAAATGTAAACTGGTGTATGGTGTTTCCACTAATTTGATGTAAAAATGTTTAAGGGAGAATAAAAACACCAATACTTATAGCAGGGAACAACAGGATGTTCCTGCATGGTTGGGATTAGTTGTGTCTAGTGTTAATTTCCCTCCTGATGATATTTGCTGTGTTTCTCCAAACGATTATGAACTACAGTATGCAATTGAGAAGAAGAAAAAAGGAATACCTCTTTGTTTCCATGTGATATGAACTTATAAACTTATGAATCTCGAAGAAAGCACGTATTGCAAATAGCTGGTGTATTTAGAGGATTTCTAAAAGGATTTAGAAAAGAGATTTTATTCAGGCATATTCCAGCTGCGGTGTGTGTTTATCTTTATGTCTGCTTAGGGAGGGGAGTTATTTATACTATTATTTTGAATCTATTGTTCACGTATTAGCTGTCCGTGACATGAATAGCATCTCAGCATCCTGGGTCTAAATAAGATATACAAAGCCAGACATCCATCCACACAGAAATCTGAATGTTGGGATTTATAGTCATAGCATCTTTCCTTACTCAGTGTTTTCTGTGAGGTTTTAATTCCATATGTTGTTGTACAGAAGAGCAAGAGAAAACCTTTAAAGTACAGAAATCAATGTAGAGCAACCGTGAAAAACAGCAGCAATTATAGCAAAAATGGTAGTTGGATAAAGCCAGACTATTTTTTTGTACATTCACATGTAACCCAAACTGAAATCCAGGCCAGTTATTTCTAGGTCTACAGAAAGAAAGCAAAGGGTATGTGTTAAAAAAAAAAAAAAAAAAAAAAAAAAAAAAAAAAAAAAAAAGACTACACTTTGCAAAGTGTAATTTTAATAAGTATTGTAATACTTTGAATTCTTTTGTTTTTCTTCAGAGATGTACATTGACTACCCACAAGGTATGTGCTGGAGAGAGTATTCTCTGATGTTATAGATTACATAAAAGAAAAATGTCCTTGCTTTCCATTCTTTTAGCTATCCAGAATAGCCACATCTTGTATGGGTATCAAGCAGGAATTCTGAAAGCATAATAGAAACAGTGGCTTCTGAATTTCAAGAGAAAGTTCTTCCAGTCAGGAAAACCACCTGCAAGAACCACTCTAAGACTGCAGTAAGAAAGTAAGACCCAACATTGTCTCAAGACATTATATGTTCCTTTCAGTGGGAAAATGGAAAGCCATCATTTTATACACAATTCCCTAAATAGCCTTACTGATTATATTTTTCTGTATTTTTTTGAACTGGAATTTCAATTCTACATGCTGAAGGAGATGGGTTTCTGATTAAAATTGTTTGATCATACACCAGTAGATTGAAGGCCTCCTACTGCCTGCTTAAACTGCTCCCTCACTTTCTAAAATGCATGTCTTCACTATTTTGACTTCATCTCTAGCTTTGTGTAATAAAAAACAAAGTCATTTGTCTGGTATGTATTTATATCACTCTGATACCAGTCCTCTGTTTTCATAAATTGATTTTCAGTGTGTCATTTCCGTGTATGTTACCCTATTGCACATTCCAAAGCTACCCCAAAATAATTTTAATGAGATGTTCATCCAAGTATAGAGCTGAAACCACAGTCCTAATATGAAGCTGCTTTTCAATATATTTTCTATGGAACAACTTTCCTTGAAAACAGTGATACAGTGATGTATTTGGCTGGTACTTCATTAATGCTACACACAACGTCTGTGCAAAAGAAAAATTCATGTCAGAAAAATTAACAATATATGCCGCGACTCATTAGGATCAGCACACGAAACTTGCTGTTGGCAACACAAGTGAAACACACACAAGTCAGCTAGTGGCAAAGACGTGTCACTTCTTCTAATCACGGGGGGGGGACATGATATCTCTGCTGATCACTGTCATGGTTTGAGATAGTCCCAAAATCCAAAGTACTTTCTCCATTTAAATTTAGTACTCATGTTGATTAAAAGGTTTTCCACTTTAATCTTATTTAATCAGATAAAAAGACTTCATACTATGTGCAAGAGGCAGTAACTATGACTCGTGGGAAACTGCTGCCCAACGGAATGAATGCAGAACACAGTTCTTCTAGCACAAAAAGGAGGAAATTTTGTTTGTAACTACACCATTCCTTGAAAAACAGAAATCTTCATAATAAACTGCATAATGAAATAGTATCATAGCTTTTTATCATAAATACTAAAAGCAGTGTAAATATGTGATACCTTTTCATAAAATGTCCAGAGTGTTACTGAAGGCAGAGAAAAACTATCCCTTTCTTGAGGAGGAAAATAAAGATAGAAATAAAAAAGTAAATGAAACTTCCTCCAAAATTTCAGAATACTATGTGCTAGAAAGTGTAATTTATAGCTGGGTTATAGTTTGTGCATATGCACAGTTCTTAGGATTGTATGAACAGTCAGCTCACCATTGAACTGGTTATTCAGCTTCACATTCCTGTAGGGTTGCAAGAGAGATTTTTGTGCACATATTTCTGTTGCACAAATATTAGCCTGTGTTTCTTGCTGTAGAGGACTGAGGTCATGTCTACACCAGAAAGTTCTTCTGGCAAAACTTTGTGCTGATTACAATTTGTACATGCTGCAATGAAAGGACAGATGCGTACTTGCTGAACTGCCTTCGCCAGTGCCAAGTGTTCTCCCCTTAAAAGTCCATTTGGGCAAAACAGATGTTATACAGACTTTCTATTGACCCTAGCCATTCTGCTGAACACAGCTCCTCAGGGACATCATGAAGCATGTTGTGAGAGTTCAACAAGGAGCTCAGGTTCGAATTCTCATAACTTTCTTCTAGTCCACTATGTTTTTTGCATTCTTTGACATTCACATATCTGTTGTAGTTTTTCATGATACCTTTTCATGTTTCTGTTCAGTCTCTCAGTCACAAATAGGGCCCTAGAGACATAAGTAGCAAAGCAGAGCCTGTTCACATACAAATCCCCCCGCAGACTCTACTCCCAAGGTAACCAGTGGAGCTGTGGTGGACACAAGGTGGAGTAGCTGATGATGCCAGTGCATGAAAAGGGCAAGATATCATAGACATGTGATGATCAGCACTGCAAACCAGAGCAGCAGGAAGCTAGTGTTAAAGAATGTGCCATGTTATACTGCAGTACAAATCCAGGAAAATCACCAGTGATCCCAAACTTCATGAAGGTTGAAATGTCCTCTGGCACAGAGACACTGGCTACAACAGATGGAGATTGTTCATTTTCCAACCCTCAGCCTAGATGTTGATTCACTGGGGACAAGAAAGGCCAGGAAGTGTACCATGGCTATAATCCCTCCCATAGTGCTGTGCCAGGGCCTCAATCTGCTCTGGCATACCACAATATCCTCACAACTATATGGAGGCACAGCCTTCCTCTGTTTTCATATCCAAAGCTTGGCTCTGTCTGGCCAAGATAGTTACCAAAGGTTAAAGAAGTTGGGGCTGGAAAGCCCAGCATGGGGACAGGTTGTTGGTCAGGTGTGCCAGGACTGTGGAACAGGAAATACAGGCAGATTTGAAATAAATTCAGAGGCGGCAAAAGCGTGTTACATAACCCAGTTCAGCTCACCACATTGTGTCTCTGAGAACATAGGGACACGAGAATAGCTACACCATCCCAGACAAAAGGAGTAACTAGCCTCATACTTCCCTGACAGTGGTCAGCAACAGATGCTGAGAGAAGAAGAACAAAAAGGAGACCAGGCAAGTGGTGACTCTTCTCTAGAACACCCTCCCAGCTTCAGGACTTCCTAGGTCAGAGGCTTTCACATTGAATTTCATTGTCTTTAATTAATTGCCTTTCCAGTAATTTGTGCTGTTGCTTTTTTAAACCCCGTAAAATTTTAGTATCCACAACAAGCTATGGTAAGAAGTTCTACAACTTTTGGAAAATTGCCTATGGAACCGAATTAATGAGTTTTCTTTGAACAGTTCAATAAGTCAGTCGTATGCTTTGTATTTTATACTGAAGGAGACAGCAAGAAATTGCTCACTATTTACTGTTTCATGGCCATATGGGACCTCATAGTCTTGGAATCACAGAATCACAGAATTGTTCATGTTGTAAAAGACCTCTGAAATCATCAAGGCCAATCATTAACTTAGCACCACCATGTTAACCACTAAACCATGTCCCCAAGTGCCCCATCCACACACCTTTTGAACACTTCCACCACTTCCCTGAACAACCTATTCCAGTGTCTGACCAACCTTTCAGCAGTTTCAATGTTTCCTAATATCCAATCTGAACCACCTCTGACACAACTTCAGGCCATTTTCTCTTGTCCTGTCTCTTGTTACCTGGGAGAAGAGGCCTACCCACCTGGCTGCAATTTCCTTTCAGGTAGTTGCAGAGAGTGAAAAGGTAAACCCCTGAGACTCCTTTTCTCCAGGCTAAACAACCCCAGCTCCCTCAGCCACTCCTTATAAGACTTGTGCTCCAGACCCTTCATCAGCTCCATTGCACTTCTCTAGACACACTCTAGGACCTCAATATCTTTTTTGTAGTAAGGGACCCAAAACTGGACACAGGATTCGAGGTGGGACCTCACCAGTGCCGAGCACAAAGGGACAATCCCTGCCCTGGCCCTGCTGGCCACACTATTGCTGACACAAGCCAGGATCCATTGGACTTCCTGGCCACTGGGGCACACTGCTGGCTCATGTTCAGCTGCCTGTCAACCAGTATCCCCAGGTCCTTTTCCACCAGGCAGCTTTCCAGCTACTCCACTTTCCAAGGCTGCAGCACTGCATGGGGTCATTGTGACCCAAACGCAGGACCCGGCACTTGGCCTTGTTGAAGCTCATACAATTAGCCTTGGCCCATTGATCCAGCCTCTCCAGATCCCCTCCTGCTCTCCAGCAGATCAACATTACCACCCAACTTGCATGCCGGTTGCCTCTGAACTGACTGAGGGGGCACTCAATCCCTTTGTCCAGGTCATTGATAAAGATATTAAACAGGACTCGTCCCAACACTGAGCTCTGGAGAACACCACTTCTGACCAGGCAACAACTGGGTGTAACTCCATGCACCACCACTCTCTAGGCCAATCATCCATCCATCCATTTTTTTGTCCAGAGAACAGTGAACTTGTCCAAGCCATGAGCAGCTAGTTTCTCCAGGAGAATTCTGTCAGAAATGATGTAAAAGGCTTTACTAAAATCTGAGTAGACAATATTCACAGCCTTTCCCTCATTCATCAAGTTGGTCACATTGTCATAGAAAAGATCAAGTTCGTCAAACGGGAGGACCTGCCTTTCATACACCCGTGTTGGCTGGGCCTGATCCCCAGCAGTAAGGACTGCTGATTTGAATAACCTGGCACACTTAGAAGAGCTCAACAAGTCTATAAAGATCCCTTTAACAGTCAGCCATAATTGCACAGCGTGCTGTTTATTTCTGGTTGTTTGCATAATTGGCTTGGCTCTGGATTTTTCATAACTTATAAATGCCTGTTACAAGCAGGGTAGAGGGGATGGTAAGAGCCTGCAAATAGGAATGTCATATTCATTAGCTAGTTCATGATGTGAAAACAAAGTTAAATTGAGATAAACAATGTGCAAACAGCAATACACTTCAGAGCTTATGAACTGGAACATTAATACTTTTTTTTACACTAATATGTGTGTGAAGTGTTTTCTGACAAATCCTGTATTTTTTCCCACAGACTAGTGGATGTTTCTTTCTAGTTATTTGTCCTATTCACAGAAGTCCTGTTACACACTTCCTAGACCTCCTACAGCTTTCACCATTCTTCTAATATTTGTCCTGTACCTTCTGCTTTTCTTTAGCCATGTTACACATTAACCCTTTATGCTTCTCCTTGGACTCAAGCAAGTTCAGACCTTGTATCATGTGCTCCCACTCCCTACTAATTACACCTGACAAGCACTGGGGATGTAAGCTGCCCCGCTTCTTCTGATTTTCTAATCAAGGTTGATTAGCAGGGGACTCTGACTTTGAAAAAGGCAAAAATGCACACTGAATAAAATAACAAGTGAGGACAAAATAAAACCATCTTGGTGAAAATTTGAAAAGGGTTACATCTGCTTTGGGACTGTTCCACAAGTTGAGACATCACAAACATGAAGGCATTCCTGAGAGCCTTTGTGAGAGGTGTTTGTGACAAGAGAAAGTTTGTGACTGCCAAGGTCACTGGAGACACAGTGGCACCAGACTACTAAAAGGGAAGTAGGTGGAGATGAGCACTGACTGTTGACTGCAGTTACCCTCTTCACGACTTGAGTGTGGGTTCCTGCCACAGATTTTGTACACCAGCCCAGATCCAGATGTTTTGAAGTCCTCCTGGGTATCTGAATGATAAACATCCCTTTCCCTCTCCTGAATAAACTTGTAATTACTGGGTGCTGCCAGGAATCCTTCTTTTTGGTCAGAAATAGTGTCCTTTCTCACTTTTGGCAGTGACAATCCAAACATGGCTGGAATTTTTTTGGTAGCCAGAACTGGTAAGTTTTGAAGAGAAGCACTAGATTATCCTTTGCTTTTCTTCATCTAACATCTTCACCTGGAAGTGCTGATGTTGTTTCTTGTCCTTGCTGGATGAAGAATTATGTCACTTGAAGAGGCATTTTCACTTTGCAGACAGAGAGCTGGTTGAACCAGTAAGAACTTTGGCCAAGAACTTTACAGTGCAAGATAAGTTTGAGAAATTGTTATAAAAATTACTGTAAAAAAAATCAAAGTCCTAATGGAGAAGCAGAAAAAGGAATTATTTATCACGCTGCAGATCTCGACTGATCTATGCTTTGTATTGGAAAGACATTTGGTGTCATGAAGACATGAATAATTCAAGTATTTATTTTTGAGAAAACTAAATATGATAGAAAAACAATTACATCACACTGGTCTCCCATGCTTTAGAAACTGTGCAGTAAATACTGTAAACAATTAGGAAATCAACATTTTTATTTGTTTTACATGATAATGCCCACAACAAAAAGTGCCAGTTTGAGAACATTGCTCAGAAATTCACTTGAGGGAGGAATCCTGCCAGTGATAGCTACATCAAAAAGCAGCAACAATAACACATATGCTTGCACATAATTAGGATAATTGGCTTTATTTCTTAAAACACAGTTTTTTTCCTACGGATTGACAGGGCAAATATTTGTGCTACCTTTTATTACTCAACCCTTCTTTATCTGAACGTATCTTCTCAGTCTCCACCAAATATGTAAATGTCTACCACAACCTCACTGAAACTGCTGCTAAATTGAGCCTTTGATAATCTCAAAATAATGTTATTTTCAACTTCTCTCCTTCTTCTCAGTGTCACGGTATACTCCCATCATCTTCCTCCCTCTTTTTAATGCAACAGTCCTCTGCTTGACCTTCTGCTTCTATTTTGCTTCCTCCTTGCTGATGCAGTGACTCACCAACCAGTCTAATCTTGGATTTACAACTGTGTTGATAGCCCACAGTCAAGGAGATGAGGCAGTGAAAAGGACTGCCATGGGAAATTAAATACACTTGGAATTTATCCATCTTTAGAAAACGGTGCAAAGTCCCTTAATCTCTCTCACCCCAAAGAGTTTTTATGGCAATAGTTCTTCCTTCTATGCATCCCTCTGCCTCTCTTTGAAAACAGTTGTAGAAAAAAATACAAGCAAAATAACTAAGTCAATAAACTCACCAGAAAAAGAAGGATACCATCTGACGTCAAGCAGAAATGGACACTCCAAGAAATAAGAGGAACTCATTAAGCCCATTACAAACTTCACAATTAGGAAGTGATGTTACATAAAAGGTGCCCCCACAATGTGATATTGCGAGATTCAAAGAAAAGAGAGGTGGAGAGAGGGAGATGCACTCACATGAGGTTTTAAAACAGAACCAAGGCAACTGGTAGACAGGAGAAAAATCAAAGCTTTCTGTAAATATTCTGGGCCTGCTATAGGTATTAGTGCAAATCAGTCTTATTCCCTTGAATTTAATGACACTATATTATTGACAACACCTTAGTGTAAGCCCATCTGCCCCGTTTGCTATAATTGGATGGCTAAGGAAAGAATAAGAGGGTTGTTTACTGATAAAATTAAATGAGTCATATTTTCTAGGAAAAGTCCTATGGGACAATGCATGTGTCTATATGTCCAATCTTTATTTGGCCAGCAAGTGGCATGTTAGTCTTTGCAAATATGCTTCTGCCAGTGCTTGATGATGTAATGAGATTTTACCACAAGACTTTATGATCCTCAGCACTTGCATCCATATCTCCTGTTATGCGTAAGTACACTTAAGTGATAGAAGTGCACATTAAAACTCAGTCATTCAGGGTTCCTGCCTCTTCTCTGTACACAAAATACTACCTGTATTTATGGTCTCCCCCCCCCACAGAGAGATAAGAGGCTTAATCTCCTCCTGGGCTCTGCATGATCTTCTTTTATCTCCTTAGCTGTGTTCCATATAATGAAAGTGACATCACAGGGTGGCTTTTTGCCTCTTCCCACATTACTTTCAAATTAATTAATATCCTAAATTTAGATTGTTTAAAAGGATTTTAATTTTTACTTGGCAATTTTAGATTGCATACATAATTTTTAGCTTTTTCTTGGGATGTATATTTTTAGATCAGTGACCTTTTGGATGTATGATTCATGCTGATTTAACTTTTTCCAGCTGGTCCATTTTCACATATGTTGATACAGATGCTATGAAACTGATACTTTTGCCATTAAGCCAGTCATTCCACACCTGTGCTCCTAATTTTTTATTGGAAATAAATCGATTTTCTTTTCTTCTATTTTCTTTTTTTTTTTTTTTTTCAAAATGTCCGTAGCAACCTTTCAGGAAGAAAACCAAACTAATATTAAAAAATGCTCAAGCATCTGTACACTAATGCCACCTCTCACAGATCAGGAGCTATTCCTGATCAGATAATGCTATTTAGTTTATCATGCATCTATTAAAAATCAAGCACACTTTTTATTTATTAATGCAAGAAGCTAAGTAGATTTTATACCTTGTGCACACATCAGAGTGCAATGAGCTCTGCAAAAAATGATTTTGTGTTTCCTTGGATTATATTCTACACACATGGCTCTTAGATACACTCAAAAATATTAACAACCATATTCATCAGCAGCTGAGTATTCAAAAAAATAAATATCATGGTGTGTTATTTGTCGATTGAGGCATAGATCTGAGCTTTCAATGGGTTTCTCTCACATGCAGAGTGTGGGAGCAAAGAGCATTTCCATGCAACTGGGCATGTATCCTTTCTGCATTCTTATTTTGTCATGAGAAAAAAAAGTCACATTACCATCTCCAGTCCTGATCCTCTCCCTGAAATTCTCTTCTTCTCCTCCAAAACCTGCACAGACACATAGACTCACTCACAGTTGGAGAATGTGGTTCACCCTCAACCTTTGGAGGAAGGACAGGCTTCCCTTCCGTATTACTTCTATACTCAGAAAGTCACATCTCTACTCCTATATTTTTCTCCATAAAAAGGAGAATTATAAATAGTAGCCTGGGAAAAAAAAAAAAAATGAAACAGTAGCAGGACTCTGAAAACTAATGCCTTGGGGAAAAAAACATGGAGTCTCTTGGTTCAAGTATAAAGGCAACATCAAACTTCACAATCATATTGTGTGCAAAACATTAGGGGGAGAGAAAAGCAACTGAGAAAGTTTTTAAACTTTGACTCTCATTGCCTTCTTAGTGTAATCTGCAGCAAGCAGCAAAATCTGCAAAGAAGAATCAAGTCAAATACAAGTCAAAAAAAGGAACGGGTAATGTTGATATAAACAGATCTTCTTGGAAACTGGCACTTAAATGTGCTTAAAACATTTCTGCTTGCAACTATATCAACAGTATTTTGTATACTGGATTTTTTTTCTTTTATAATGTTCTCTCAAGTGAGTGCAATGTTCTTAAAGGTTTTGTGTTTCTCATAAACTGTTCTTGTCTGACATGCTTATGTTTGTCCTTCACTTATTCTAGGTGAACCATAAACCCAACACAAAGATTAAAGTACAGACACCCGTTGCAGCCATGATATAAACTGTGTATCTTTTTGGAGGACAACGGTATTAAATAGTTTTACTATAAAGAGCTGCAGATGTTGAGCTCATAGGCCTGAGCCTAAATGAACAAAGAAATGTTGATAATATTTTCTGTGAAATGCTATTAGGAATGCCTGAAGAGCTGGTCAAATAAATCAAAAAGTAATCAGGAAATACTCTGTAAATGCAAACAAAGATTTCAGTTGGCCGTTATTTGAGAGAATGCTATTATTTGTTGTCAGTGAAATATTTCTGAAAATGTTACACACTTCCTCAGATTTTACATGAATTATCAAGATAATGTTAATTCTGGAAGTATTTAGTTACTTGTTAATACCTAATTTCCACCATTAGCTATAGCACAGAAAAAATACAGATGCATTCTTCTGGGGAGCAGAATCTGTCTCCTCTTATTTGAGTGACCACTCATATGCTATAAATAGTGAGCATTCAATATGGATAGTTTGTTAACCATCTACAATCTGATTTTCTCTGAAAAAATTATTCAATGAATACTTACCAATAATGGCCACACATGTAGGAAACAGAGTTGGTTTGCACATACAACAAAAATGAACTACAATTGCAAAAATCTGTCGGGCCAGATTCCCCTGTCATTCTTGTTCATGTCAGTGTTAATTTCTTCACAGATTTTCTGCTCACATTCACAAGATCACCTTCAAAGTGAACAGATAAGAGAAATGTCCCTATTTTGTAGCAGAACAAAAGAGTTACTGGAGAAAAAGAAGTCCTCTTTTATCATTGCAATAATACTTGCTTCTGACTTCAACTTTGAGTTCAGACAACTCTGCATCATGAAAAGCCTTAATGGAATTGATGTCATCATATTAACACAAAATCAAAATGGGTAGTATAATGCAATAATTAAGATTAGAAGGGACTTGCAGAGGTCCTATAATCCAATCACCTGCTCCAAAGAGGATCCAGCTTCCACATTAGGCCAGGTTGATGTTAGATCAGGTCAAAATAGAAAATAACATGGTGACCACAATAGTGATTTTCCTTTGATAATTAAAAGTTACATCAATTACTAAACACTCTTCCAAATACCATTTAAAGCACACAAGAGTGTTTACTTGAATGATTCTAAGTTTTGCAGCTTACTTTTATCACCTTTGTCAAGACCTACTATTGTCCATTCTCATAGAGGAGAGATGATATTTGATATTTGTTCTCAACTTTTAACACTTAAACATCCCCTAATTTAGACTGCTGAATGTGTTCAAGGAGACTGTAGTATGGACAAGGCCAAGCAGCTTAACAAAAGCATCATGTAATATAAGGCCTAAAAACTTAGTGTAAATACATAGGCAACGTTTGGGACTCTTAACACTGAGCTTTTGGGGTCCATATTCTTTAAAAATCATAAAGACTTTTAAGTATTTTGGGAGTAAAATTAAACTAAAATCTAGGAATAGAATGAAAATAAAAATAAACAAAGATCTTCCCTGTGCAAATGTAGCATCATAATAGTAGCAGCAGCCTGATACCAGTGCTGATTAGAGCTATATTTTGTGTATAGCTTACAAGATGGAACTCTGGAAATTAATGAATTACAGTAAAACACACCAGCTAATAAAGAAGCGATAAAAGCATTAATATGAATGACCTAGAATGATTTCTGGTGAAACAGCTAACATGAAAACCTTTCCGATGCAACATTTTTAAGATGGCAGTATAGACACAGGGTACTTTATATTTGCATTGATAATCTCATTGCTATTGTTTATTTGCAAATTGATGAATAGTGGTTTGGATGACTGGTGTAAGTGATTCTATTTAGCTCTTAGAAAAGGACTTGAGGTCAGATGATAAGATTGTTGTTCACATGAAGTTTTAAATGTTGTTTCACCAGAATGAATGAGAGAGCAAAGCTGAGTCATGCATCTCTAACTCTTTAGTGTTCTGAGTATACAAAATGTTTTGATATTTACAACACACACAAAAAAAAAAAAAAGCTAAAAGTTTCCAGTGCATGAAAATAAAATATCAGCATTTGTCACTACTATGATTTAATGATTTGCCTCTGATCAGGGATTAAAAATGTTCAGTAAGGATCTCACAGCCATTAGAGGTTTGACTCCCTACATTCCATGTGAGAAGGTTTACATGTTATTATTCTTGGATTAAAGCAAAATATGTAAGGACAGATCACCATGGAGGAAGTGAAACATGGAGTTGTCTTTATCTGGAGTAAATAGAGGAATTTATGTCTGGAACGAAAAACATTTCTGTTTTTCATGTTTATATGCAGTCTTACATTTCAATTCTGTTTGTGGTTTGTGGTCACGTTGAAACCAAAACACTTTATAGGAAAAGTCTCAAACATATTTGAAAAAGAAAAGCATTGACTTTAGTGTCCTGAGTTTTCAGGCCTGTGCAGGATCCTTCTGTTTGCAACTTGTTTGCTGGAGAGCTGATGAAATTCAACTATGTATTTTTAACATTGAAATAGTAAAATTAAATTCCAGATGTACCAGAGAATTAATGGGAAATGTGTTTAAATCACAGTGTGTTTAATTATAATTTTAAGGACTAAACTTACCCTCGTTTACCTACCCTTGTGGGTAGCAGTAAGAAGTGTTTCTGTTCTCCTAAACCTGCCATCATGGCTTGCTCCACTCCTAGTGCAAATGGACTCATCATATGCAAATGGACTCAACATTCAAAAGATCAGTGTGGAGGTGTGGGGCAAGAGTCACTCCACACACAGATCATTAGCAGAAGAATCCACTGCAGGCTATTGAATTTAAATAGAAAGCTGTTACTCAGGAACCTTCTGAGCAACACAGAGACACAGGGTGAGAAAATTTTCAGAAGAGACTTGCCATGTTCTTTTGGTGCAATCAATGACAGACCAGATGTTGAAGTAGATGGACCTTTGATATAACTGACAAACATGAAATTTTATTACCTCAACTGCACTAAACGACATGGACAGTGGTGAAGAGTGTGCAATGAGTGAAATACTAGAATTTGTAAGAATACCTGGATCACAACTTACATCTGTAGTCCCTTACAACCCACATGAGTCCACTGTAAAGACCAATGTGGAAAACCAGTCCAAGATCCAATATTCACTTTTACCAGTATAAATAGAATGGAATTAAAGAAAACTTTTAATGTTAAAGGGATGGAATAAGTGGTTCCATTTCTTGCACTCTAAATCCAGAAAGACAGTTGTTTTGCCTCTTCGGAGGTTTTTAAAGAGTGATGTGTTCTGTCCTTCCAAGCCCAGCTTGTATTTCTTGAGAAGGCCTTTCTGGAGAGAAATACAAGTTATGAATATACTGCACAGCAACCTTGATCAAAAAGTCAGTTAACAAAAATTTATCTTGAAGGTTTGAGACGGGGTTTGTGTGTGTGTGTGTTTCATTAATGGAAGAGCTGTAGAATGTGTTTAGGGATTTGATTTTTAGAACAACATGAATGTTAAAAACTTTTCATGAATTTGGAAAGGCAGCAGCATCTAGTCAAATGACTATGATTAATTCTGAAGGGGCGTGACCTCTTCAATCTCTCTGAAGTTCAGTTCCCAGAAGAAAAGAAAAACTTACTAAGAAAAAGGTCTTGGGAAGGATATGGCTGGCCAAAAGACCTAAAACCCTGCATGGAAGAAGGCGGCAACAGTGGAAAGATCTGTCTGTAAAGGTAAATGATTTGCTTTTAGGTTCACTAATCTCAGTAATACACTCTGACATCCTGTTCTGTAGGGGCAGATACCTAAACTTGCCAAAAGGCAATAAGACAACATATTTTCAGACTTTGCCAGTTAGTAAGAACAGTCTTATTATTCAATGCAGCTAGAGTTTCTGTGCATCGGCTGCACCTTGTCTTCCAGAGGCAATGCAGTTCTGATCCACTGTTTCATTTTAGAACAGAAAACACTGAAGTAATTATGACTCGCATAAACATGGTTTCTCTGTGGACCACAGCCAGTTACAAGTAATGTGACAGTCAGCAGAGAGGATGAACTTGTCTTCCTTTAATTGCAGGTTATTTGAGAAATTGATAAAATGATCCCTCCATTTTGTTTTAAGTGCTTATCACTTCTGAAACTTATTTTTTTTTAACAAAGCCTTTTCTAAGACTCACAGAAAAATGACACAGCAGTGCTTAGATGTTTCCTCCAATAACTCAGATCTCTGCTTTCTGGGGGTAACTTGAGAAACACTCTGATATGAAGGTTAAAGAAGAAAAGAATGTTTAGGTAGGCATTTGCTGTAAAATTAAGGACAGAAGGGTCCAAATAATTTAGAATTGATTATCCTCAGCCTAGGACAGCATTTCTGTCTGCCAAAAATTTGAATATTTGAACTATGTGTATATTCCACCAGTCCTCCTTAATAGGCTGTAAATTTCATAATTGCCTCGGTATAACTTTAGAGACTGTAGACATCACAAGAACCTTTAGCACATCATTATGTCTTTTCTCACTCCATTAAAAGAAAGGAGAAAGAATCTGGATATCTGACACCTAGTTTCTAAGTACAAATCACTACCCTTCAAAAATATATTCTAACATTCTAAATCTTTCTAAGTAAGTGAAAGTTGTGAAGTAATAAAGGGTAGTGGAGAAAAAATAAATTAAAAGGGATTTAAGTACTACATCTGAGTTCAACACTCTTGGATGATTCCCCATGGAACATATGTTTTTTGTCCCATGTGAAAGGAAGCCAAACTTAATTACAGAACATAGCACTGGGCAAGCAAATAAATCAAGCTTTGCACTGCTGAATTCTCACATCTGCAAATTAACAACTATGGGTCTGTTAGTGTAGACTCTTCTGTTACAACAAAACGATACCAAATGCTTGTGCTTACCTTAGCACAAGAAGATGTAATCCAAAACAAATGTCCATTTCACAAGAATTTATAGCCATGGGGCTAAATCACCACACGTAGGAGTATGCATTAGAAGGAGAACATTAGCTCAGTACATAAAACTGCAAAAGCCCAGCGTAGGATTTCAGTAATGAAAATATAATCTCAAATACAGAGGCTGGTGTATTTATTATATTCTGTATATTATGCATGTAATATAATGGGCATCTGGTAACCTGTATACATACGGATCATAAAAAAAATACACAATGTTATGTGTGTGCATGTGTGTGTATGAGAGAGAGAAACAGAGGGAAAAATGTGTTAATATTCTTCCAAATAAAAATGTCCCCAGAAGATAAGATTAAAATTTCCATGTAACAAAACTGTGACAAAAACCTATACATCCACTGCACACCCAAGAACCTGTAGCATAGAAATGGTACAGCCACCTCCATATATGTAAGCCAGGTAGATTGAACATTCAAACTGAAAGATTAAACAATCACATGGTCACTATCTTGCGTGGTTCCTCCACTTGGAAAAATGGATGTCAAATTGCATTTTCTTCTGTTGGTCAGCAGTAAGCATTTTCAGACAGAAATGAAAAAACAGTACAACAACAAAAAAATCCACATCTGTGTGGAGAGTGTTTCTGAGGCTAAGTACTGTACTACACAGTCTATATTTAAATGTTCATCACATGGACTCTGCTGTAAGTCTCATTTTCCCTAACTTAAAAGGCAGTTAATTTTCACTTGCTGTTAATTCACTTGGTGGTTTGTAAGAGTCATTCATTAATGGCAACATCACACTTTGAATAAGTGAAATCCTCGGTAATGACACCAGCACTATTATTATGGTGAGGGAAAGGCATCACCCGAAAATAAAACTGAGGCCAGTTAGTTTTTCTTTCCCCACTTTGACAAATGGGAAGTCACATGTAATTTTAACTCTATTTTGTTCTTTAGCTTTGTTTCTGGCTATTTGGATATTATCTATCCAGAATACATAGATATCCAGTAGAGTGGCACAATAACCTTGAGGGAGGATTCTCATTAAAAGGCATTGCAGGATTACCCCAGCTTTTTTCAAACCAATGCATTTAGCCTCAAGTCAAAACGACAAAACACAACCACCCCACTCGCAATCATACTTAGGTTTCATATTTCATTGATTTAAATGTTTAAATACCTTTCCGGATTTTTTTTGCCTACATGTTGCATTTGACTGTAACACAGAATAGCTTTCTCTAGCCAGCTAGCTTCTAGTTTAGCAGAGGTCAGCTGCTAAATACATATAAATGCAGAGTTATTGACAGGATTTCTACAACAAGTAGGGAAGTCTCCGCAATCCAGATTCCATCAGTGTTTTTATCCGTATTAGGTAAGATTAAAGCCAGTTACAACAGCTAACAGAGGAGGTGCTGAATTGTGTAAGGTCACCATTTGACTCCTTTCTGTAGGCTCACTTAGCACCTTTCTGCGCTCACTTAACAACTTCCCTGTACTAAATCCAGCCCTGGCTAAAGCCATTCAATACACAGCACTAAGACAGAGATAAAAGACAGGAACTCAATACCTGAAGAGTGTGTTCTCACTGAGATAATAGGACAGCATAGAATTAGAAAAATCCTTAGTATTGCCCCTTCACAGATCATTGTAGTCCTGATGCTAATACCAGTAGTGCAGAATTAGGCCACCACTGAATACTTTCAGTATCTCGAGTGCACGGATTAGCACATATAAAACCACTGCCTGTTATTGCACTGAATTCAGTTTGCTTAAGCATGTATAATGGACACCGTATTGCTAGAGATTTTCCTCCTTTTTTTTCAATGAGCTGGACACTGACTGGATTTCATGCAAAAGATGAAAAATCCCAGGACTTATATAGGGCATTCTTTCAGCAGCTGGCCACATACAGTAGAACAAGAAGAATATAGATTGGTTTTGGTAGATCCCTACTGATTTCCAAGGATCCCTTGGTGATTTTGGGGAGAAAATGAGAAACGGAAACTGGGAAAATGAGAGATAATCCCATTAGATCTGTACTAGGTATTCTTGTGCAGTAAGCCATGAGCATCTGTCAGTGTGAAGTTAACTAAGCTTATTAGCAGTGCCTGAGTTTCACGGTGTTTCCCTAGATGATTTAAATATACAGTTGGCATATTTTGCTTGAATTATGAGGTAAATAGCTCTGTGTTCAGAAAAAAAACACAAAAAACAAACAGAGGAAGAGAAAAGAAGGTAACAATTTTGTCTAAGAAAGGCACTGCACAATCCATTTACCAATTTTCTTCAACACAAATGTGTCTCTCCCAATCACTAACAAAAAGAGTTTTATGAAACATTTCAACTTTGAAACACTGCATAAAAAGATCAGCATGGGATCACTACCCTGTCTTATCTGCTTTCCATTATTCATCTACACAAAAAAAAAATGTTTTGATACAAGACAAAATGCAGTCCCCAGCTGTCACATGGCTAGGCTTCCCAAACAAAGATTTGGGAAGGGCTCTATCCACATTTGTTGCAAGCATGTTGAGTCCTCAGCTGTATATTTGTCATGAAATGGCTTTCATAGCTCACAGCTCCAGTATCAGGTAAAAATTCTCAGCAGCAGGTTAAATACATTCTGCTTTGTTCATGCTACCTGTCAATTTTGCATCTAAAGCTTGCAAACGTTATAGAACTATAAAGCTTCAAAAAATGCCATTGGTGGGAAGTGCTGTTGCTACACCATGAATAATTCATAGGCAACAGATGAAAAGGATCATGCTGGCTCCTCTCATGAAGTATTCTTGTTGTCAACACAGAGAGTCAGTGATTAAGTAGATAGGTAGGCAGGTGCTTAGAGAGATAATTGTAGCATAAATGTGTGCACACATATGTATGGGCTACTCGTGAGGTTGCAAGTAGTTCATAGACTATTTGCTTTAAATAGTAAGTTTTAACTTCAGGAAAGGGTTGCCCAGAGAAGTTGTGGATGCCCCATGCCCAGAAGTGTTCAAGGCCAGGTTGGATGGAGCTCCGAGTAGCCTGGTCTAGCGGAAGGTGTCTTTGTCCATAGTAGGGGAGTTGGAACTAGATGATCACTTTAAGGTCACTTCCAACCCAAATCATTCTATGATTCTATGACTCAGCATCAGCCACTGTCCCTTTAAAGATACAAGTATTGAAACTAAGAAAGAAATTCAAATAGGTGATGAAAGTTCATTATACAAATGGTCTTCCAGATTCAGTTTTAAAATACCATTTTCAAGTATTAATCTTTGACTGCAACACTTCAGTGGGCTTGTGCCCAGAACTGTTTGCATGCACCTGGCATATTTAGAACATATCTTCATGGCATGAAGTATTGCTGGTAAGGGATACCAGCACCACTGCTGACTGAGTTTAGTTCAGAAACGGAAACAGCACAGCTGTTAGCATGATCCTACAGTTCTGAAGCCAAACAGCTCTCATTCCCACTTCCTCAAACAGCCTGGGTGGAGGTAGTTACCATTTTCAGTGGTAACTGAAAATGCAATTTACACCAGCTAATCTGAATCTGCGCATGCACGAAAATGTACTTCGAGTAGTCACTATCCCATTCCTGAAGAGTACACAGTCAAAAATACTCTGACACAAAGAGGTCAGTTACCCCCTTCCACCCCTCTGCACTGTCTCCTCCCCACCATGTCCAGCCCAGCTGCCTTCTGTGCAAAGACGAAGCTTCTTTCTCTTTGACTTCCTCCTGCACTCTGCAAGAGAGGTTTGACACTCAGACCCTCTCCCACCCCTCACGTGTTTCTGGCATGCCCATTAGCTTTCGTTCAGGATTTTCCTCTGACAAAACAGGCTGAAGAGCCCTGGCACAGAGAACGAGTCTTAGGGTAGCTTTAGATAATCCCTTAAAATTACGAGTAATTGATTTGAAAAAGAAATAGGAAATGGAAAGAAAGAACACTGGAAGCCCAGATTTGGGCTGATGACATTTGCTGTTAAACTGAAGCCAAGTCATCTTTGCAGCTGCAAAATTTCAAATCAGTTCCAGGGGCTATAAACTAACACACAAGACGGAAGGAAGGAAACATGAAGAACAAGAAAAGATGAACTGTTAAGCTTCCTTTGCAAATACAGAGTTTGATTTAATGTTTCAGATTACTTGCTTGGATTATTTGTTTTCAAGTGCTGGGATTAATCAACGCTTTCTCTTAGCAAGTCTGAATGAAATGTTCTTTCCATAGCCCTTGCAGAGATGACATAAAAGTACACAACAATATTAATAATGGGAAAGTCAATATAATCTTTAATCCACAATGAAAATATCCTAACATATCATGGTCTCCATAGGAACTGCACAAAATCTGGAGCTTGTATTTTGCAGGTCTCTCTGGTGTTACCACTGTAGAGCTCAGCCTGCAATCCTGGCCATGACCAGTGGACTTGTGTTGGTTGGCCTAGAAAGGGGAAAAGGGTATGTAAGTGTCCTCCCTTAACACTGCTCTCTTTTAAAGGAGCAGTTGAGTACAGTGCACCTGAAACCAAGGAATCAGGGCTCCAATCTACAAGATAATCAGTGATCTTTCCAGTTATGTGCTAAATAGAAAATAGGAAATGCCCAACTAGATATTACACTCATCTATGTATTTCTTCAGGAGTGGGTCTGACACTGTAGCTTTCTCTGCTACGTTATTTTAGGAACATACCTTGTTCTCTAGTGTATGCAGAAAAAATGTTCTTCAGCAGCTCTTTTACTAAAAAACGAGAACCACAAAGAGAAGCTGTTAGCAAGTGCTTAAACCTTTTATCAAGCACTGAAATGGCTCAATGTTCTTAAGATCCCCCTTCTGCAGCACTGCCTCTAATGGGTAAAAGTTCTCACTTGATGTCCAAATTTTCTTCACTGGTTAAGAGCATAAGTTAGTGGAAAACAGGTATGTTAGAAATCCTCCACAGTTAGAACACCATAGAATTTTTGCATGCCTTTTCGTCACTAGCATAGCTCCTTATCTCTACATATACAAAATGGCAATAATAATTCTCTCAGCAGTGTAGCAGGGAAAGCTGATAACTCCCTTGAAGACTAGTAAGTGCTCAGATATGGAAGAAGTAAAGTTCTTACAGATATATAGATAGACAAGCCAATACATTAAAAGATATAAAAAGATATTATCTTATATAGTCAGTTTTAAATTTAAAAAGATTAAGTGATACATTTAGTGTGCTTCCAATGGGCCTTTGTTTTGCTACACTTAAGTAAGGTAATCATACATCTCTTACTTGCTGAAGCTACTGGCCCAGTAAAGTTCTATCTTCATTAGGATAACGGTAGCAAAATCAGACCTGGCAGCACTACTCTCCTTTAAATCTTCCTGACCTAGTGTAACTGGAACAGCACTAAAAATTAAAAGGAGACAAGGGAGGAATATAGATGTAAAGAGCAGAAGGAGACATTATTGTCGTCAGTGAGAATTAGCAAGTCAATATTTCTGACCACAAAGCAATTTAATTTGGCCTTTTACTGCATCCATTTTCTCTGATTAATTTTAATGATTGTCCCTTGGGGCTGGAAGTCTGCAGGACATTGTTCAAGTCTTTAACCCAGGGTCCTGCGTCCACCTCTCTGGTGATCCTGCAGGTGGAAGCAGCTGGAGTCCTGACACTTCTCAAACTAGGTGATAATTTGACAAGCCTTGTTCCCCTCTCTGTGAAATGTGTCATAGTATTAAAGGCCTGAGTTACTGCTCAGCACTTAGCAGCTGTTGGCTTTCCCAGATAGCATTAATACAAGATTAGACACAGAGATATTTCAAGAGTGAGACATGTTTAATTCAGTTGCAGGTCTGTGAGATTTCTTGCAAAGATATTTATTCACCCGGAGCTCACATCTGCAAGACTTTAAAAGAAGAATTTAGACATATACAAAGGACAGTAGTAGCTTGAATCATTTGTACACAAAATGACACCCCCTGACATGAAAACATTTGCATTTTCTGACTCCCCGTACAGGAAGTCTAATCTGCTGTCACCAACATATACAAACTTTGTCTGTTTGAAAAGTTTGTTGCCTGTTTCTATGTTTCTATGACACACCGAGACAGCTGTGTCTCATTCCAATGTGTTCCAATGCTTTTCCTTAAAATCACATCAAGTACTATTAACAAAAAAAGGTAGCTCAAAAAAAAAAAATAAAGCTTAAAATAACTTTTAAAAGTCAAGGATACTTTTTTTCCCTTTTTTTTTTTTTCTCTTTTGGGATATCTACCTTGATCTGCTACTTCTAAATCTAATGCTCAGGAAGACATTAACCAGTCAAGAATAGATGTATTCTTCATAAGCTGCCATATAAATGACAGTTGTGAATTTATTCACCTTAGTTTCTCCCTTCTTTTGGTCCAGTTTTGCAGTTTATTCCTACAATATCTATGTTTACTTCTGTAGGTATTAATTTTATCAAATTCAACTTTCCTCATAATATGTCTGAGAACAACAATCCACTAAGTGAAGTTTGCATATCTCTTTACCCTGACAGCATCTTTTCTAACTACTTAAAAAGCAGCATTAAGATGTGAGGGTGAATTTGATGACAAAAGGGATTTCCATCTAATTTCCATGGCACCACATTTTATAGATAGTATTATGCATTAAGAATGCATTATAACAAACTTAGCTGCTCTCTTCTGGGAACATGGTAGGAAAACACTGAATATAGTTCCAGTAAAACAAGAAATATTTGTTTTTCATATTGTAGTAGTTTGGTCTGGGCCTTCCTTGGTGACCAGTTTGTAACCAAGGAAGGGTCCAGATTTACCCAGTACTCCCTACGATTTTTACTTAAGCCAGGCTATAAGGAGAGTAGTGAGATATTTCTTTGCTAACTCTTTTAGTTGCTAGATATTGGGCTACTAATCGGGAGATATATATATATATATATATATATATTATTTTGGTTTTGTTCCTTTTTTCCCTTCCCCCTTCCCTTTCCCTTGTGAAATTGTATATATATTTCAATTGTATATAACTGTAACATAAGTGTAAATATATTTATATATATTGCTTTAGCTGTCTCTCTCTCATTTCGGTTTTCTTGGTTGTTTTTTTCTCCCTCTTCTCCCTGAGGTTTGGGGGGGGGAACTTTTCGTGGTAAGGTTTGGAGACTTGGCAGGGAGCCAGCTTCAAACCATATCACATATCATGAGGCTTTCTGTAGGAATGATCAAGAAAGTGTCAAGCTAAATTTTAAGCCGATGTTTCATCTGACAGTTTGTGATCCCAGATGTAGATAAATAAATAGTTATTTTGATTAAGAACATAGTTACTTTGTAAGCTATTGGAATATAACCCCTTTATGTACTGGGGACCAAGCTGCTATGTTAATCACTGAATAATGACAGTTTGTTTTAAGAAATATAAACAAAGAAGAAATGTATCTTTTTATCCTGAAAAAGATGTTTAAATGTAAATAAAATTAATAAATATTTAAATTCATTTGCTTAATTAAACACTGCATAATAGTTCAAATGCAAAAGGAAAAGGAGGGAAGTATACATTAACATCCTTGGTTTTGGTATTTCCCAAATCTTACCTGCTTAGCTCTTCGAACTGAGCATTAGTTTAACTCTTGTTTTTTGTTTAAAAGATAAATATAATCAGATGCTAAAGAAATATACCTAAATCTGTCTCTTCAGGAGTGACTGAGAGGTACAAAGATATTTTTAGAAGGAGCAAGCTAAGTTCTTCAACTCTTGCAGGAGCAGCTGTGGAATAATCCCAGGATACTGGCAATGGACCACCCATATGAATTATGTTAATTAAGGCGAATTATCAAATCCTTCCCAGTTAGACTGACAATGTCATGGTTTGAACAGATTATTCTCTGAGAAAGAATGTAATTTACTCAAAATTAAATAGGTGAGGAGTTAGCTGAAGTTCTGTTGTTCATTTCTCTGTTGTGGTGGATGGCTGTTTTTGCAGTTAATCCAGAGGGATTTTAAACTAGTTTGGGCACCTTTGGGCTTCCCAGTAGCTGAGGTGGGACAATATGCATGGTAGGCTACAAGCTCATCAAGGAAGGCATCCAGCTTCTTCTGCGTTCTGAATGTTTTCCCAATACAGTGATGCTGCTCTCACCACCTGAGATAGCAAAGGTCAAGCCCAGCGCAGACATATCTATACAGTATGACTTCCAGAGAAGGAATGTTACTTCCCTGGCACATCTAACCCTAAAGGCACGAAGTCAATTAAATTTCTGCTTTTATTTCCATACAAGCATAAAAAGAACAGGAGATTTTGGCAAGACAGGCATAACCCTGCAAAACATGATACATTATAACAGACTGTTTCATATGAACTGGGAGGAAAATGTGAGAAGATTAATTTTTAATGTTTGTGCTTAAAAATGTCTATGATGGTGGCCCATAGATAGAAGAGCTTGTCATTTAAAATCAAAGCTACTTGTTAAGTCTGCTAAACCAATACATATGCAAGATCCGAGAGCCAGATGCACTTGTAGCTAGATGTCTAATTCCCACTGATATCAAAAACAGGAATAGTCACTTATGAGTGGAGACCCTGGCAACCAACACAAACATCACCTTTTACACAAATGTACACCAACTCAGAGATTTTTTCATGACATTAAATTTCCTTTCAAGTGTAACTTTTGACTATGGGAAGGAGTACTAAAGCAAGCAGAACAATATTTCTCTCCAGTAAGGGGTTTTATACATTTTGACTTAAGGTAATTTATGGTATATGATTTTAGAGCTTTTAATCTATGTGTCATTTGTTCAGAAGAAATCCCCAATCCCATTTTACAAACTCTAGCCATATTAATAAAATAAACCGCTTTTGGAAGTTGTTTATAGCATATGAACTAGCCATCCAAAAAACCCATACTCGACTGCTTTCTGAATATAACATGGTTCCTGCAGACTGTAATCACACTGCATCCTGATGCTTGTTTTAAAAAGCTTTTTTTTTAAGACTCTGGGCATGGCAGAGACTCACACACATTTGCTCAGTAGAATTGAATGTTACCTTTAAGCTTATTTTAGCCAAATTAATATAATTGCTGGGATCATTTAGATTCTTTTTCTCTATGCTCCATCTCTACTCAAAAGAGAAAGAGCAACTTCACATTCAGATATACATTGCCTTAAATTTTCTGCCTTTTGTCCTCAATAAACCTCCATGTTTTGGGGAGTTTGTTTGGTTGGTTTTGGTTTGGGTTTTGTTTGTTTGTTTTTCGGTTTGGGAAGGTTTCTGTTTTGCTTTTTTTTTGTTAAGTAAGTCTCATATTCAAAGCACTAGATTCGTATTTAAGCATAAGTTCCATTCACCTCAGTGGGTCTAGATGGGATTTTTGCCTCAGGTAAGAGTAGAAGATGCAGACCTGACATTCATGTGTTTTGACAAGAACATCTTCACGCATTTTGAGTTCTTCAGTGCTGACAGTATTGATCTTTTCTCCCCTCTACATACAATCTACTCAGTGCATTGAATAATACAGGTGATATAAGGACCCAGTGTCTGACTCATATAAATAACATAATAATTGAAGACAAATCTTCCTTTTCTATAGTGTATACAAGGCTAAATGAATTTTAAAAATCCCATATATATCAGCGGTAATGTAAAAGAAGCTAGAATAAAATGGATATTTGGAAAAAAAGAATCAATTTTTCAATTTTAAGATATTTTGCTGCCACCTTATGGAATTGAATAAATGTGCATCTCAGTGGTTTGTAAAAGGGACACAATTTAGCCTTCAACAGCAAACACTAACATCATTACAGAGAAAGAATATATTCATTTCTTCTTTATTCCTTTTTAAATTCTTAACAAGTATGTCTGGTTTCACCTTTCAGAGAGAGATGGAATAGCACAGATTGAATTTTAAGGCTTTCACATGTGAATAAAATAGAAGAAAAAAAACATGCATCAAGCATAATTCTCAACAAATGCCAAATGCCATGAATAATCAGCAGATCAAGCATTATTTGGTCAAAAACAAATACAGGTAAACAAAGCAAGGAGCTGCTCACAGACGAGACCTAAATATCAATTAATCACTGACAGGTAATTGTTAGTTTAAATCCAAGGTTACTTGTTAGAACTTAGGGCCTCATTCCCCCAGGTGTGTTGCAGCCTTTGCATAACTGCATTGCTTTTAAAATATAACTTTACATAAATAAACAAGGGGAAAACAAGTCCTAAGGCTCTAGGCTCTGTCCTACATATTCTCTCCCTGTTTCTGTCAGAGAGATTTTCTTCTGTACAACTTACAAAAATGCAATGCATTTTGGGGAAGATATTAATACATGCAAATATACCACCAGTAGAGAGAACATGTCAGAAATTCTTTATTGTCACTAAGACAACTGGAGCACTAATCTTATTTTAGAAAAGGAGTGATCAGAAGCATTTAACCTGGAGAAAGAATAGAAATGTCCATATCTGCAAACGATCATGAAGTTGACAGCTTTCCTTCGATGCAAGAGATCCATATTCCCAGAGAACCCTGGGATTCAGGTGCCTCCATCATGGCTAGTGCAGGGGACAGGTGACCTCCAGGTCAGCCAGCTTTGCAGGGACCCGTGCTGCTTGGGAGTGTGCCTGGTCACCTGGGGGCCCGGCCTTGCCAGGTGTATTGCTCAACCACCCTTTGGGGAAATAGAAGTCAGAGTATTAGGAGGTGCAAGCACCAGGTGATTTACACTAATGTATGTCATTTAAATTAACACACAGGTGCTATGAGATCTTTATTCCAGAAAGCGTTGAAACGAGTATGTTTCTTGTGGACAGCGCTCAAATCACAGGCGGGAAGTTTTTGGACAGTGACCTGACTGACTGCAAGAGCGGGGCTGATGAACCTGTGTTAGCCCTGTTCCGAGTGCCATGCACGTATGGAGGTGCACCCTGTGGGAACAGGGCCATGTGCAGGACATGGGCATCGACAATAAACCCTGTCAGCCTCAGCCGGTCCCTGCAGGGCGCGGGTGCAGCGTGGCTGTGGCCCGCGTAAGGAAGCGGCGCTGCGGCCACACAGGGCTGTGACCGATTAATGAAGGGATCGCCGGCGCGGCCGTTGCCGGGCGACGGGCGGGACCGCGGCGGGGCCGGGCCCGGGGCTCTCGGAGGGCAGGACGGCGGCCTCGGGCACCGCGAAGCGGCTGCGAGACGCCGCCGCCATGTCGGGGGCAGGCGCGGCCGACCGGGTGGTGCAGGTGAGCAGCGGCGGGGCACAGGCTGCGGGGAGCGGGGCCTGCGATCGGGTTTCTGTCTCTGGTAATACGCTAATTCGCTGTTAAAGCCAGCACACTCACAAAAATGCGCTCTGCTGTCAAAATGAAAGCGGGGAAGCAGGCTTCCCTCTGTGTGGACGCCAGGAGCGGCTCCCCGTGCCCAGGCTGGGAAGCGGCGGCTCCGAGGCGGGAGCAGCCCGGCTGCCCCGCTCCAGGCAGCGCTGGCCACCAGCAGGTGCCTCGGGAAGCGCCTCAGACCCGCGTCAAAACACCCGCTCACCAGCTTTCGGTGGTTTGGGCTCAGGGTCTTGAGTCTGGAGATGATGCTGCATTTCTTGATGTATTTTTCATCTATAAGTAAGGCCAGTGGCTTTAAGAACCCACTTAAACGTGACGTGTTCAGGATGTCCTGCAGCAGAGAGTCCAAAATACGTGAAGGTCTTCCATTGTTTTGAACGTGTCACCTGCTTCAGGCTCTTGCTTTGCGACAGTCAGTGAAGAGGTGGTCCGTGCTCACCTGCTCTCACAGACTCTTCTTTTGTGCTCTTGCTGATCAAAACATACAAAAGGGGGCGAAAGTGTCACATGATGATAGTCATAATTGCCAGAAATAGAAAAGGGATTTGCAAGATATGTTTCTTATGAAGAAGAAATATAAATTAATACATGGAGATTTGGGATTGATTTTTTAACACAGAAATATTGGGGGAATGGTGATAGAATAGAAGCACTATCCTTCACAATAATTATCAGCTAAACAGGCTTAACTCTGTTGCTTAGTTTTACTTATGTACATGTGGGAGGGGGGAATTAGTGATGAACTTTTTCAATTAAATTTTCCCTTCTGTGCAAAATTTATTTGTGAAACCATTTCAGAATGAGCTGCAGGAAGCGATTTCTGCTCATGCATCAAGTGAGCAAACAGATGAATACTCGGACGACTTTGAGAGTGATGAAGATGGCATGTTAAATGGTAAAACAGAATTAAATATTTTTCCTTGTGTTCTTCCTCTTCTTGACTCATTGCTATAGCCCAGCAAATCTTTCTGAGTCAATATGATTTAATGTTCCAAGATTTCATATTTTAACATATTTTAACTTCTAAATCACTGAGTCCTCCTCTTCTAAGTTAGGAGCAGAATTCCCAATGAAATCAGTGGTGGTGCCAACCTGCTAGACCAGACACAGTCTGTACTGGTTTCTACCATTGTGATGCCCAGTTTTCCTCCATAGCCATCTGTAGTAGTGCACATACTGTGAATGAAAGTGAACATGAGTGGAGAGAAAGCCCTGGTTTTTACTTCCTGTTTTCCCAGTCTGGACAATCAGTGAATAATGGCTTCAGGACACACTGCAGAGCATACTTCCCTGGCAGTGTACGCAAACCATGAATAGTTTTGATCTAGCTGTTTTTCTTGGGCCAGGATGCATTTGATGTTTGCTAATTGTATTGAGTTTGCATGGCCAGGTTTTTGTTGCAGAGGGGCTACAGGGGTGGCTTCTGTGAGAAGCTGCCAGAAGCTTCCTCCGTGTCCGGCAGAGCAAATGCCAGGCTGCTCCAAGACAGACCTGCCACTGGCCAAGGCTGGACCGGTCAGAAATGGTGGTAATACCTCTGTGATAACATGTTTAAGAAGGAAAGAAAAGTTATTGTGCAGATGTAATTGTGGCCAGAGAAGAGTGAGAATATGTGAGAGGAACAACTATGCAGACACCAAGATCAGTGCAGAGGGAGGGGGAGGAAGTGCTTCAGATGACAGAGGTGAGATTCCCCTGCAGCCTGTGGTGAAGACCATGGTGAGAACAGGCTGTGCTCCTGCAGCCCATGGAGGACCATGGGGATGCAGAGATCCTGCAGCCCATGGAGGAGACCCACACCAGAGTGGGTGAATGCCTGAGGGAGGGCTGTGAATCCGTGGGAAACTTGTGCTGGAGCAGGGTCCTGGCAGGGACCTGCAGATCCATGGAGAGAGGAAACCACGCTGGAGCAGGTTTGCTGGTAGGACTTATGACCCTGTGGGGGACCCATACTGGAGCAGGCTGTGCCTGATGGACTGCACCCCATGGAAAAGTGACTCACATTGCAGCAGTTGGTGGAAAGCTGTTGCCTATGGGATAGAGTCACGCTGGAGGAGTTTGTGGAAAACTATCTCCCATGGGAGGGACCCCACGCTGGAGCAGGGAAAGGACTCCTCTCCCTGACCAGCAGCAGGAACAACGTGTGATGAACTGACCGTAACCCCTACTCCCCATCTCCCTGTTTCTTTGTGGGGGGAGGAGGTAGAACTCAGGAAGGAGGGACGTGTGAGGGAAAAGTGTTTCTAAGATTCGTTTTACTTCTCATTATCCTGCTCTGATTTTGTTAGTAAAAAATCCAGTTAATATCCTCAAGCTGAGTCTGTTTTGCCTGTGATGTTGTTTGATGAGTGATCTCTCCCTGTCCTTAACTCATGAACCTTTGTTATATTTGCTCTCCCCTGTCCAGCTGAGAAGGGGTGTGATAGAGAGGCTTTGGTGGGTGCCTGACTTCCAGCCAGGGTGAACCCACTACTACTTTATGTTTAGTCTAACAAGATCGGCCAGATAACTCTTTTTCTTCCTGATTTGACACTGCAGGTTAAGGAAAATAGGAATTTTAAAAGGACTTCCTCTGTGTCCTGTTTTTCATTCACACCTAAAACATCTTTTAACAGTTTGTGGGATGCTTTGATTTCCCTTTGCTGACAAGATTTAGAACAAAGCTCCCCCAGCAGTAAATAAGTTACTGTTATGCTTTTGTTACCTTCTTCAAGCATTTGAACTCTGTAATTAAGCCTGTTAGCCATAACAGACCTCAACAGGAAGATCAAAATATTTTTGTTAAACATGAGAACCTCAGCATTGGAGCAGATACTTCTTTGAGTATCTTCTAGTAGATTTTAGATGGGACAGAAGTGAAGGGAAGGGGAGGATGGATTCTGATACCAAACATGCCTAGCTTTGTTGTTGACTTGCTTTCACTTCTTGTGGCATTGAGACACTGTTTTTTAGAAGGGTTTTGAATTGCGTGGCAGAAAAGAATTAATGAGTGAATATTTTTCTTTGGGTTGGGTCCATGGAAACAGATGACAGGAAAGGAAGTAAAATAAGGCTGTAGTCTGGTGGTTTTGCAGAGATAAGAGGCACAGAAAGAGAAATGCTCAGAAACTAAAGTCAGGAGGATGTTATATGAAAAATAGTTGTAAGTTATAGAAGATATCGCTTCTGAGTTGCATTTTTTTTCCCACTTACCTCGAATGCAAGTTGATAATATGCCCTTTTCAGGTATTGATGAAGAACTTACTGAAGGTAATTCAGGTGCTGCAAGCACTGGTAAATCCGTTGTTGTTGAGAGTCCTCTCTTGAATGATGATGCTTCACAAAAACTAGCAGATTTGGAAAATGAAGCTGCTGATGACTTGACTTTATCCTTTCATGAAAAGAAACTTAAGAAAATAATGGTTTTAGAAGGTGATAATATACCAGATGACAGAAAAGATGGTAAAGAAGAATGTTTGGAAGGTCAAAATGAGGGTAATGACAGAAAAAATAATGAAGTGCTTTCAGCTGCTGAAGAAGTACCCTGTGATAATAGTGAAAGTGATGACTTGCCTATTCATGAACTACATAAAAAAAGAACTCAAGAGGAAAAGCAACCAACAGCAAAACCACGGCTGCACAAACAAAGAAATGCTTCAGCATCAGGTGAAAAGAAAGCTTTGAATGTTGTTGCTGCTACTTGCTTAGCCATGTTACAGTATTTTAAAGTGTTTTAGTTCGGGTTATTTTCTGTGTTAATGATCAGCTGCTTTGGCTTGCAGCCAAAGCTTCTAGAAATACATAACCTCCATCTGCCAGGGGGTAAACTGAAAAACTGTGGGCCAAATAGCAGGAGGTTCCTGTTTTCCTTTCAGAAGATGAAAAACAGCTGTTTAGGTCCTTGAAGTTCAGCTCTTCACCAGTGCATGTCCATGAAAGGTGTGGGAGGGCTACTGACTTGGCTCCGCAGTATGTGCCTAGCTCAGAAAGCCGTATTCACACAGTGTCCACAGCTTCCATGTATCCTTCCATGGGAAGGTCATTAAATAGCCACCTCTTTTCTATGACCTGGAAAGTTTGATCACACTGTTTGCAAATACAATATTGAAGCATCATGAAACTGTAATGCGACAGAATGTCAGAATAGTAGATTCTCATAATTGCAAAGTTAAAACTTCAAATGATCTTTTACTTTAAAGATACTGACACACTTTGGATGTATAGTCAAACACATAAACCCCCCAAATTTTAATGTTTCGTTATAAGACTAGGTAATGCATTTTTAATCTGCAAAGCAGAACTTGTCTGCTAATTAACTTTTACAGATATAAAATGTCAAAAGACTTCATATTCATATCCAATTCCATTCATATTCTTATCTAATTCCATTCTAATCTTCAGATTCATATCTGATTCCTAGTATGAGAAGAATTTGTCCTGTTCAATGTTGAGATAAATTTGTGGCTGGTCATTAGCCATGATGGAAGATTACAACTTTGAAATTGCTAGAGCATGATTAATGATATCAGCTCCTTTTTGTGTTTCCACATGATGGCACCAAAGTGCTGGATATTTGAATGCACAGTTGGGCAGTGCAACACCTCTCTGTCCTGGCTGTTGTGCTTGTGTAGTTTTACACTGGCAGAAAAAAAGTTGAATTACTCCTTGTCTTCCTGTGAATCAAAGTAGTGCAGCGATAATGACATATTGGCTTTCAATTCAGAATTCTCCTTGTCACCTTGAACTTACCTTCACCATTGTAAATCTAGGTTAAATTTTGTAGATTGTGAGCATTGATATTCCTTTCTTCAGGTAATTTGGAGTTCATTTCTCATTCAAAAATTCTATTTCTTTTAAGAATTCTATCAGAAAATTGTGGAAGACTAATTTGGTTTCACCAGAGCCTTTTTTGGTTTGTGTCTCAATTGTTTTACAAATTTATATCTCTGCATTAATGGTGATGGTTTCTGTAAATCCCCACTGCAGAATCTTTCTGTTATTTCCTCATGTGTCCCACACCACTGAAAAACATCATACAATGAAAGTTTTGGTTACCCAAAGTGTTGTGCAGACTTCACTAGTAGTTTGCTAGATGTCAGAAGATCTCTTACTGTGATTGCAATGACTCTTGCTTTTGCTTTCTGCAGTAGAACTGCATTTGGATGGTAAGGCAGATGGGAAGTTTTACCTTTGTCATGCTCTCACATTCTTTAACATTAGTTAAAGCTTCAGTTTCTACTCCAGTCTTACATTTAAATACAAGTGAATACTCTTCTTATTAGTAGGTAGTTCTTAGGAGGAAGTATACAGAAAATACTGTATAAAATTTAGTAAAAACTTTCATGGACAGATGTTTTTTGGACAGAAATAAAAATACTCAGAAACAACGAAATTCTTGTTAATGTGTCCTCTCAATCTTTTTTCCTCCCGTTAGATCAAGATCAGAAGACTGTCAACACCAGTGACTTGAAACTGGAGGACAACAATAGAAAATCTCCTTCTGTGATAGAACAAATGATGACCACAGTGTATGAGAAGACAAGGGAATTGGAGAACCCAACAGCTGACAGTTCAGATGGAACAGTGAAAATAGCAGAAGGGCAAATAATAACTGATACAATGCAGGAGATATCAATGAATGGTCAATCTGAACATAGGGAGGCAAAGAATGCATCAAAGAGCTCTGTCAAGGTATTACTCATAAGCATTTTGCCATTGTGTGGAACAATGTCCTAGAAGCATGGTGGAAAGTTTTGTAAGGTTACTGTTGGTAACTTAAATGTGAAAATGCTATCTGTAGAGCTGACAGTTTATCTCTGAGCTGAGATTTATCTAGAGCTGAGGCTCTTACAAATTCTGTATAGTTGTATAGAATGTACTGACATGTGTTTTCCAGTCTTAAGAAAGTACCCTTGTCCAAGTGAAAATAACAGATCTCTATTGTGAGGCTAACTGAATTGCAGTGAGCAGTGCATGTTGGCAGAGGATGGAATCCCTGGTGTGACCTGAGTAAGGGATAGGTTGCAAAGCATTCTATGCTTTATCATAAGAAAGAAAATATGTAGATACATACAATTATTAAAGCTAAGTATTCAAAGAGCTAAAAGAGTGTTGATAGAATAACAGGGAAACCCACTACCCAGCTGGGTTCTTTTTATTTCTTTGTATTTCTAAACTACAGAGTATATTTTTATGTAATACAAATAAACATTTCTAGGTGCTATTTGAAAATTATACAGGCATTCTGAAAGTTTGGTTGCTTGGTTTGGATTTGTTTGGTTGGTTGTTTTTTCTCCTTACTTTCTTACCCTGTACTTTACCCCCTCTGTATTAGAGTGGCTTTCTTGCCTATTTTTCTAACATCATAGAACTATAGAGTATCTCATGTTGGAAGAGATTTGTAAGGGTCAAGCCCAACTCTCAACATCCCTGTTAGCTTGTAAAAAGCTGTTTCATCCTGATCTAGTTCTGTTGCTTGAGAGACTCTATAACTTCTATTTTTCCTCTGTTTCTTAGAAGCCAAGTGAAACAAAGGAGAGTGTTCTACAAGACTCAAAGGCTTCTTTATCTGACAGGTAAAAGAAACACTCTTAGTTAGGTATCACACTCTGCACAGTGTAAGATGCGTGTAAGGACCCCGACAATGCTGCTTCATTCTTATTTTCTGTCAGCACTGTATTCACTGCTGACAATATCTGACCATCTGTGAAAAACCTTTTAGTGGATGAGGCATTATGACCCTTACTCAGGTTTATATCCAATCAGACTCCCAAATCTTTTGCCATTGTCTGTGATGTGTGTGTGCTACTGGAGTCTTTATAGGTTTTAAGCTGCTTTTTAGGTGAAAGTGTAAGGAATTTGTAAACTTTCTTGGCCTGGATATGTTGCATAATGGCTTGTTTTGGCAATAATAAAGCCCTCAGAAAAAAAAAGGTTCTTCCTTTTCTTTTCCCCAGTCCCCAGTCAAGTGTATATAAAAAACCAATCACAGTAACTTTTGGTATGTACTGAAATAAAGGGAACACTGCTTGGTATCAGCCACAATAAATGGAAAGATCATTAATATGTTTGTGTCCTGGTATTTTCATAGGTCTCCATCTTCTGTACACCTAAAAACAAAGGTGAAGGCTGTTCCATCAGCTACACCTGTTTTATCTCAATGTCTGGGAACATTAAACCTGTTGGAGAATAAATGCGTGGAGAAGAAAAGAACAGAATTTGACAAAGCAGATAATTTAAGAGCAGCTGTTTTTCAGGTAAATCTTAAAAATGAGCAAACAAACCAACAAACAAAATTGTGCATAAAAAGGTCCTGATCTAGGAGTCAACACCTCATATTTCTTGAAATCAATATTTCTTACTATATTCCTTGCATAGGCTTACAGGTGTAATAATCCTTTTATTCTGTTGGCTATCACTTTTCCTCAAATTATGAACTCAAAAGCTATATGAAAGGGATGTACTGTGATTCATAATTTATTGTTTCAGACTATTTTCAGGCACATATTTTCCTTTATTTCTACTTCATCTTTAACATGAGAGTGTGTAGTTTGAAGTTGCTCTTTTTTTCCTGGTATGTTCTATTCATCTGGCATTCAGGAAAAGTGATAACAAATCTAGTACTCTCTCCAGAAGAAAAATCTATGTAAATTCCATGTAGAATTTCACAACGATTAGTTTATGGGTTTCAACAGACTTTTACTATTAATCTGTTTGAGAACAACTTTAAATCCAGAAGCTGTTCATATTGGTATGTGTTTTTAATACTTGTTATGGTCCTAGAACAAATTTTAGACCCTCAAATTAGAATTTATATTGTCTATAATTTTAAAGGTAAAATAGTCTTCATTTAGGACACTTGTACCTCTAAGCTGTATACCAAATAATATAGTTAAATATTGAAAATTTAAGTCTGTTTCTGCAGATGGCTCATTATCTTTTATGGTTGCTTGAAGTCTCACTCTTCCCAGTAGGGTTTTATTCTCTTTAATTTTAGGAATTTGCAAGACAGACAACAAATGTAAATAATATCCCTATATTCCAAGTGATAAGAATCTTTATTTTATTCTTCTTTTTAAATTTGTTTAAAGCTTACATTTTTTGGTGTTTCTATGAAGATTTTTTTTTAAGATATTTAAGCTTTTTTAGATTTCGTAGCTTTGATTTTAGAAGCTTAGACTTTTTTTTGATCTCAATGTGTATGTGATAACAGCTTAGTCTTCCATATGGGGTAGTATCTAAGTAGCACATGGAAGAATTAAGAGTAATTTTGGTGGTCATTGTGTTGGTGCTGCTCTGTACTTACACCTTAAAAGGACTTCAGAAGTCTTTAATGATTCTTACAGAATTGGTTGGAAAAGAAAAAGCTCTTTCTAATGGAATTAAAGAGAACTGAAAAGGAGAAAGCTGAAAATCTCAGAAACGATACTGAAAAGGTTTGTTTACATTCTTGTTAAAAAGAAGTTAACAGACTATAATTCTCTGAAGTGTGCTTGCCTGTGCTTTCTGCCTGAGTGCATCAGTATGCTGTTGTAAGGCATCTGGTCTTCTCCAAAGAGCACGAGGTGATTTGGAACACTAAATGATATGTCCTGCTTGTTATGGTTGTGGCAAACAGTGTGTGTCTGATGTTTCCCTACACATTTACATAAGGTGTGTTAAAAGTGTGCTTCTTAGATTAATTTTCAGGTTTGTTTACAAAGACCTTGGAATGCTCAAATCTTAAGGTGCTAAGTTTTATATTGTCTATTAGAACATAAGGGGTTTACTTCCTCCCTCAAGAGATGCTTATCTCCAGAGGACTGTATTTTTAACAGTACTGTACACATTCTTTGATTTGACTTTTAAGTATTTAATACATTTCACTGCTAGGCACTTAACATGTATTTCATATCCTTATACACATATTTTGCTGGAATAGTTTGTTTCAGTTAACTTAAATTAAAAATGAACATAGAAAAAACCCCGCCATATGTATTTAAAATTTAATTGTAATACTTGAAATGTTGTTGTCAAATCAATTTCTGTTTCTTTATTGCTCCATCAACAATTAGTTTAAAGCGTACTACCTCAATTATAATTTTATACTGAAGTGTATTTAAATGTAGACTTTTATTTGCAATCTAGAAAGAAGCACTTAGAAGAGAGGAATCAATTGCATGTTTTGAAGCCTGGAAAGAAAAGAAAGCAAGAGAAGCAAAAAAGTTAAGTGAAAAAAAGAAGCTTGAGGAAAAAACCCCAGCAGAACAGAATAAAGAGAAAACAGAAGCAGCACAGGTGGTGAAATGTGAAATATATACAAAAACGTATATCAAATGTGGTTCAGGAGATTGTAGAAAATAATTCTGATTAATCCAGAAAGAGATGGAAATTAACTAGAATCTAAGTCTAGACATGCTTAATTTTTGAAGTAAGTTCATATTAGGTTCTGTTCTGCCAGAAATACATAATGTTTACATTTGCAGACAAACATGCTTCTATATTTAGAGTCTATTAACTGAATATAAAATAAACGCCATATAAATACATTTAACTAATACTTGCTGTCAAAATAACTTATTCCTGTTAGGCATAGTGATACCCACTTCTAAGAAATGCTACAACAAATATTCCGAAATTGGAATGTGTAGAAATTACAAAAAAAAAAATAATACAGAGTAGGCAAGGGGGGTATTGACAAAAAGGTGAGGGGTAAGATTTCTCATGAATCTATGGTTTTCTTTAGGCATTCAAAAGATGGAAAGAAAAAAAAGTGGAATATTTAAGAGAGCAAAGCAGAAAGGAAAAAGAATCTGAAAGAATCAGGAAGGAGAAAGAAGAGGAACTGATTGCAGAGAAGAGGAGAATCAGCATATCAGCAGTTGAAAAATGGTACTACTCCACTGTGTTTTCCTGTATCATAGCTTCCAAAGTCTTCACGTACAAATGTAATAGGTCTTCTGTGAGTGCTTGATGTGCTTGTAGTTGTAAGACAATGGCATGCTTGGGATCAGACTCTTCAGTCCCAATGGAGAATAAGTATACAGTGAAAGCAAACTGTACAGCTCCTTTCAGTTTAGTAATTTAATTGCTTTCCTCCCCAAAAAGCTACTAACTAAGCCCAGTCAGAGATACTGCAACGGAGACATAAGATTGACTGAGTATAATGTCTTATGTGGTTAGTTTCATGCTTCATTACTAAGCCACAGGAAGGTAAGTAAATCTTTGTTTTGTGGAATACAATGTATGAATGCAGATGTACGCAGGAAGGAAAGAAATGAGATGTATCTGCTGGAGAAATTCTGTGTTAGTTTTATAAGCCAAGAGTTTTCACTAGACCGCGTGCAACTTACAGTTACCTACAGAAGTTCAGAATCTAAGGGTTATTTTGTGATACTGAATATGGGAAAAGCAGTAAAGAAAAGGTGATGCCATAACAGAGTAGTAGGTTCATTTATACCTTGGTGATATATCAAAATGGACTGGGAAGATTTTAAATATATATTTTCAAACTTTTATTAAAAGTATAAAATATCTCTTGACTCAATTTAGTTAATCAGCAACAGCATTTAGTCTGTTACATGATGATCTCTTGTTCTTCCCTCTCATTATACAGGAATGAAAAGAAGGAAGAATATATAAAAAAGAAGAAAGTAGAAAAATTCCTAGAGAGGAAAAAGCAAGAAATGCAACAGGCAAAGAAGGAAGAAAAAAATGAAAAGGCTATGGAGGAGTATGAAAGATGGCTGGTATGTTTGTTTGGGGATTTTTTTTGCACTTTGTCAAAACCAAAAAGTTTAATGTAGTAATGAGTGTGAACAGTTGTGTATTGTGATACTTATGAGTTTTCGTGCTGTTATTAGAAAGGCCAGACGGTGGCAACATTGCATAGCTTGTCCTCCAGAATTCGTGAGCAAAATGATGGTAAAGTACGGTGGACTTGATATTTGGCAGACATGGAAAATATATTCTCCCTACGTACATGTTACAGAGTTTTCTATTTCATAGTTACTCTTGATTTTTTGCCATTTCATGTCAGAGGCAACCATCTCTGAAGGGCCAACTCACCACAGCACAAAACCTGCAAAGCCAAACAGCATCCCTGGCTGCAACAGTGAGTGCATGTACATTCAAGGAAGCATTGAAAGTGGAGACTTGTATACCTACAGCTAGTAAAAGCACTTTAATGATGTTCAAAATTATTATTACAAGAAAGAGTGGAACTCTGATGCTCCCAGTTACATTTTTCCCACAACAGTGTCCTTTAGTCTCAGTAGTTAAGCGGTAAACTAATCTATTACTCTAGTCCCAACAGTTAGGCAGGGTTTTTTCCCTTGCTACAGAAAGACAAACTAGAAGAGAGATCACTAATATTGTTAGCATATATTGTTTTCTTGAAGGTATGTGACTTCCTATTTAAATAAAAGCCTGTGTTTTAATTCCTCACCCTGTGACACAGTCATTCCTCATACTGACTCTCAAGGTTTTCTTAGTTTGAGAGTGTTTCTTCTGTTTTCTCTCTTCCATGTGATTTCTGGCACACATCCTGTACATATGGTCTCTATTGTCATTTGTAAGAGTGAGATCTTGCAACTCATCTGGCTTAAGGTCCTTACAGGAATTTCTTTGTACTGTCAAGTGGCTAAAAAAAAATCTTTTATTTGTTTCTTTTTTTTTTTTTTTTTTTGAGGAATGAGGAGACAGAGAAATGAGAATTGAGGCGGGCAGATGTACAGATGTTGGACAGGTTTAAAAAGGACAGTCATCCTTTACTTGGCTAACTCAGAAATACACAGTTGCATAAAACAGCAAGAGCCTGCATGTTTTCTCTTCTCTGTTTTCATATTTTTTTAGTCTGAGGTTTAGATCTTTTAAGGTCTTTGACCTGGTCCCTGTTGTAATACCTCTGATTTCTGTAATCATTGGTAAGACTTATTTTCTCTAGTCCTCTTTGTCAAGTGATTTCCAGCTCAGTTTAGTCAAATTATTAATGTCCAATCTTAGATTATTTCTTGCTTAGTCAATATTCCTGATTGCCAATGAAGGAAGTGCTGCATTTTAAGCAGTAACTAATGCACTGTCCTCTATGCTCTGCTTACTGGGACTATCCTAATCAGTGTAGTTGTATCAAAGCCTGAATGTTACTGTGCTGTCTTGGACTCTATACAAAGGTAAAAATATTATCCTTTTTTGGGGAATGAAAGATACTGCCTAGCACAGACTCCCCTGTTCAAATTGTATATAAATTCCTGAGGTCACCACTTCAATGGGATTATTAATATGAACGTTAGTAGTTGGAGGAATGACCAGATCTAACTGGATATGCAAGTACCTACATGAGAGGAGCACTTTGAAAAATAAGCAGATGCAGGAGAATGGGATAGATACTGACCTGGTTGGCAGAGGTACCTCTAAAATGATCTCATTTTCAGTGTCTGTGTGCAGGTGTTGACTGATGTGTCTCGTGCCCGATCTTTATGTTTTTACTTTCAGAATTTGTGCTGGCTTTTTTCAGCTTAGACACCTTTATTTCAGAAAACATATTGGGCAATAGCTCTGTCATGTTTGACCAGAATATCATCTCACTTTGTACAGTTATAGAAAAAATACACACCTTTAGTGAACTGCAGAAAGGAAACACTGTAAAGTTGTCATTGTGAATTAAAGTTGTCAAGGGAACTAAGATGATATCTGCCTGCAGGTAGATAAACAGGAATCAGATCTGAAGGCAGAATTGTGGAGGCCTTTTAAGTGTATTCTTTCAACTAAGGAGGTTTTGGTTCAAAGGGAAATAAAATAGGAGTAGTATAGTGGGAAGTATTCTAATATGTTTTCATTGATATTCAACAGAAATAAATGTGTTTAAATTCATCCTTGGGTTTCCTGAACTAAGTGTTGACCATAATGCATGGGTAAAAAAGACATAAAAATCTGCTTGTAGTTCTCCTTAAATAGAAGAAACATTCTGCTTTTGTATTAATGGAAATTGTGTTACTTCTGCTTTTAGAGATCATTGTGTGAATGTTTGATAACATAAATTGCATAGAGAAGATTACTTTTTAAGCCTGAAAATAAATGCCCTAAAAAAGGTTATTAACGCTTGTACAATATTAACACAAAAAGGATAATCTTGAGCTGAGATGCTTTAGTATTGCCTGGGAAATTTAAGCTTCTGATTATTTTGTTTCTTTCCTACCGTTTGCCTCTTGCTACTCACCAAGAACTCTTCAAACCAATCTAACCTGAAAAATGATAAGTTTTTACTTAATCCATAATACCAGTGTCTGACACTTGTTACTGACATGCACCTGTTCTGAGGAGTGAAATGTGGAGAAGAATCGCATTGGAAGTTTATAATGACAGATGAGTTTAGTTTTCATTTATTTCTGAGATATCAATTTGATACCTGTTTACTGTGGATAAAAGTGAGTAGCCTGGATATGTTATGTTGTCCGTTTTCTGTGCTATACATTAACATAGTATGAGTTGATGAGAAGTAAGGCTGCTCACAAATGATTCTCAAAGATCAACACAGTAAGGTTAAATACCCTAGAGGAAGTTTGAAGGTTGAGCATATACAACAACCCTTGAGGTTGAGCATATACAACATCTATTTTTAGCATTCTAAAGCTGTTTAAAAATATTAAGAAAGGATGTACCAGATAAGTCTCATGGATTTATTGCTTTTCTGGGTTAGGAACAGCTGATGTGGGTTATTCATTTTGTGTGATTTAATAAGATCTCTCTGAAAATACTTTCTATATTGGAATTTTTATGTCCTGGTACTGCAGTATGTTAGAAATAAGGCTGCTATTGTTACTGCTCTTAAATGTTGTACGTCTTCTCTAATATCTAAAATTCAATTATTATGTGACAGTCATACTGCTAAAGAATGTAGTCTTCCCAGAATTTGGTAGGTGAAAAATGTACTCATCTTACTAGGCTATTGAGTAGAAAACTTCCACAGAAATCAAGCCATGCAGTTGAGTTGATCTACTGTATGATGAGCTACAGTTATTGATTTACTCTTTCACTGTTTCTGTTACCGTTCTTCTGTTAGTGCAAATAACATCTTGTTTATTATTTTATTGAAGATTTATATCAGTTATATCTTGTGAGAATGTGCACTGTGATTAGGACTAGAACATAAAAAGCTTTGTGTGTGTTGAAGACAGGGAAGAAGCCAGTAAGTCTTGATGTCAAATTTAATCTTTTAAAAACCAGTTAAATTAGCTCGAGATTCTTTTCTTGGCACTGGGATTCATTAATGAAAACTGGATCTTCAAACCCAAACATTCAACACTGAGACACAATTAAAAAATCCAAAGCAACTTTTGTTCTCTTCCTGGGTGAATGTTTGCTTTATTTTTCATTTGGGCTTTTCATACAGGAGTCTATTGTGCACATGTATTCAGTAAAGAGTGCTTGACAAACATTAAATATGCACTTTTTTTGTAACATATGATTGCTCAAATAATTGCCAATACTGCTGCAATAGGTCTTATTTTTAATGAGTTTTCATCTACATGTCGTGAGGGTACACATACCCTCATAGATTATGATTCTATGATTCTATGATTTTGTAAAAAGAAATTGACTGGATATATGCAAAAATTCCAAAACAAACAGGAGCATGTATCATATATGTGTTCCATTAGAGCATATTCTTCACAAGCTCATCTGTACTGCTTGACATATCTTATTGTCTTTTTTGAAAAATACCACTGATAATGCAGACTCCTTTCCTCTTAGGGAACTAAACAGTTCACTTCAAGAATTTCATAATATCTTGAATTTGTTCTAAAGACCCAAAGCCACTAGTTGTGCTCATCTGAGGAAGATTTCTATGGAAGGAGAAAGAAGGCAAAAGTATAGGATGAGAAAAGTCAGAATCTCACAATGCTACAAGCCCAGTTTGTCTCCATTACTCCATGTAATCCAGAAAGATACAGTTTGTACAGAGAGATAATTTTTTTAATTAGACTAACTGTGATGAACTTTTGAATCACTTATTCTAGCAAAGGGCATTCCTTTTCCACACAAACTTTGCCTTGCTTTTAATCAGCCTTACTAGTAACAACATGAAATAATTGTCTGTTTAGCTAGACCAGATGTTCCTGACTCAATTGGATCTTCAGATTTACACTGACAGAGAGCTAACGGGCACAGATTAAAATCAGAGGGTTGATATTTCAGTGCATGTTATGCTTTTTAAAAATTTTGTACACATTGGTAGTTTGACTGCTGCATATGTGTAAAATAGGAATAAACTTCCACTCAAGCTCCCTTTTTTACAGTAATGCTTCTACATTCATTTACCAGTCTGCTCTCTCAGCCACAGTCACATCACTGTTTCTCTTCTCACATATGAATAACAGGCAAACACTGCTAGCATCTTGAGGATTTGGGAACATACAGTATCCATCAGAAGGATGGGATCGTGGGTTATATGAGAGCACCAGTTATCTTACAGCTGTCTTCAAGGAGCAGTACTTTCACTGCAATGCAGTTCATACATGTGAAAATACAAAACTAATACAGCACTTTTATGGTGCTTCACAATACTGGCTGATGGGCTGCAACAGATGAAAGGACCGAGGTTGGATTTGGCACGATGATTTTAAGCAGGCATATCCACACTGCATGTCTGCTACCTATGATGTGTGTGCCAGTTCCTATGTCCAAAAGCCAGCTGCTCGAGGACCTCTTAGCCACCCAGCAAGTGGGGCACAGTAAGTTATGCTGTGGTCTAAAATGTCAACCTACTACTTCAAGTCAGTCAGAAATGTGCACCAACATGCACCACAAATCTGCAAGTGTGATTATAAGGAAAATTTGCACCAGCTCACCAGTGTACTGAATTGCTAATGCAGATGCACCCTTAGATGCTGGTCCTCACCATGGTGAAATGGCAGTCATTTGCAAAGAAGAATGCTTATTTTATATAGAATGTCAAGTCTCCTGAAATTCATTAGTTATTTAGACACAAAAAGAATGTTGCAAATATCTTGCTTATCCTTCATCGTCCTGATTGCCCGTTGCTGTCTGAAACAATAGAAAATGGAATTAGAACCTTGCAGTGCTTATAATATGTTAGATAGATCTTTGTTTAAAATTAAATTGTTTAATTCCTAGTTTGTTCTAGTACATGGCAAGTGTGATTTAATAAATACAAAAAGTTACAATGTTGCATCAATGTTACATGAGAACAACATATTTAGCATTGTGATTTAGGTATCCTCTTCAAGACAGTAAGTAATTAATACGAAACTAATTATATACAAGTATCTGATCCACTAGTTCTTCGCTTGGGTTTTTGTTTAGTTGGTGCACAAAACCTTAATTGTAAATGACACCCAGTGTGCAGCTGCTTGTATTACATTGTGCAATGTCTGTGACTGAGGCACTGCTCCAAAAGGCAAATCTCTATTGCATGTTCACTTTTCATTTTACACAAGAAAGGTATAACAATAATTGTAACTTTTCTGTTAGTGGAGTTGTTTTTTGTAGGGGTTTTTTTTGTTTAGTTTTGGTTTGGGCTTTTTTTGACGTATCTTTTTATTCTCAGGAAAACAAAGAGAGGAGAGAGGAGCTTGAGAAGAAGCAAAGGAAGTTGCAGTCTGTCCATGGGAATGAAATGAGTCCTCCCTGGAGGCCACCTGGCAAAGTCACATATTCAGGGAATTACTGAGAAGTTTATTGCCTTGTGGAAGAAAACATAGTCCACAAAGTTCTGACAATGGCTAGTCGCTATTTCATTAACAGTTGATTTTCACTGGATCCATTGTAGGTGTTACATTCTTTCTTTTTAGTTTATTTGATCTCTACAGTTTAAATAAATCACTTGTCTCTTTCCACTGCTTTAGAAAACGTACTAATTTTTCTAATTCCACATTTGATGTAGTTTTGCTATATTCTATGCTACTTCATACCTTTTTCGTGAAAGTGTATATTCAGGGTGAATAAGGCTGGACTCTGGCATTTTTTTCACCCAATAGGTAGCAGAATGGTTATTTTTAAGTTACTAGGCCACACTTTTGAGGAGTTAAGTCTTGAAGAAATGCTTGGAGGAGGCGGTGGGGTGTGGAGATGATGGGCAAGGAGATGTTGGCTCTCCTGTGATGGTAAAAGACAAAACACTAAGGAGTATGGTAGGAGGATGCCATTTTCATACATGAAGAGATAAGCTACAGAGAAAATAAACTTAGATTATGTTACATTATGAAATATAAACACAGCTCCTAAATTAAAACTGCATCTAGCAGAAGCAGGTTTTCATGGGGCCAAAAGCAGTCAGCCATGTGATGGTACAGAAGAATTAAACTGGAATCCATATAATGTAAAATGATATAGGACTAAGTAAGATTGTAGCTGTTAATTCCCTTTCAGATCTTCATATACATTCCATAGATTTCCTGCTTCCTTCATGAAAAAATAGTTTTAGAGACATGTTTACACAAAATCTTGCGTAAGAATTGCAAGGGCAGAACAGTGGTACTCTTGTGAGGCAAACTTAGAGACAGAAAATTTTTTTTTGGAACTTAATTTAAAGGCTTCTGTGATTGTTTTTAAAAGATCAAGTAAATCCTCCCCAAACACATTTTCATCATTGCTAATGAGCAGATTCCTGTAGTAAATTAATACATTTTTTTCTTTTTAATTTTTTTTTGGCTATTTGCCTCACTATTCTGGAAGCAATGGCAAGACTATGTGGCTTTAGAGATCTTCACATCTCATTTGCCTGCTGTCTAAACTCAAGCTGTTACTTTTGTTTGTGTTTTCTTATTTGAACTTTAATAATCACTCCAGATCAGATATGCTCCTCAAATGTGTATTCTTTAAAACAAAACAAAACTAGTATCACCAACCAAGAAGTAAAAAAAAACAACACCCTGGTCTTTAATTTATGGATATATTTTCTCAAATGAAAATCTTGCTCCTGTTTAGACTGGCAGGCTCCTTGGGAAGTAAAAGAAGCATATGAGAAGTAGACTTGTCTTTTTCACTTGAGTTCTGTCCTGTTCATAAATCTCTGAGATAGTCCTTAAGTGTGCGTTTCATGTAAAACTGGGGCATCTCCTCAGAAAAGACAAATAGAAAAGACTGACAAGCAGATTAATTTTTTTAGTTTCCTGATGTTTCTTGCTTGGCTTTTTTTTTACATTTTAATGAGAGCGACTGAGGATTTAGAGGAATTTGTTTTGGCCATAATGGTTTCTATTACCCAAGTGCTGTACAGGTGAAATTTATTGCTGGTATGTATGTACAAATGAAATCAAAAGGGTGTCTGTTCTGTCTCAGTATTCAGTAAGGTCCTGTTCATTATTTTACCTTGAATGGCTCAACTTTCGGTTGCTTTTCATGTAACTTGCTCATGGTAGCCCCATTGGATATTGGGATTTCTGAGCAGAACTCTGCTGATTCTGGCTCTTGCTTTTAGTTCTGTTTCTTCCTCAAAAAGACAATTGTGCTGGACCTGGATTTTGTTCTTTTATTTGTTTCTAGCCTTCTGTCACTAGGCTGTTCTCCCATAAATGTGTGGCTGGAACAGTTTTTTCCACTGAAGAGTTTCAAGAGAAGCCAGGGACTTTAATGACACCCATCCTTTGATTATATACAGTCTGCAGGTAATGCACTCTTGATGTCTTCCAGTGAACCCTAATGACAGTAGTGACCTTTTTGATGCTTCTGTGAGACTCAGATTTGTGCCAAGAGTCATCACTCAGATGCTGAACTTCTGAGTAGGGCATTGTTCTTGCAGGTTTATGCTAAGCTCATCTTCTGTCATTTGGGAGGAGGAAGACATTGGTCAAAAGGGAGGGAGGTCAGGAGAGAGAGACTGGAGCTTTCAGAAGCACCTCAAATCCTGTAGGCAACTCTTTCCAAGCTCCTGGAGTCTGGCTGTGTTCCAAGGCCCTTGGTGTTTTTTTTCAGGAAGACTCTCTTTATAGTAGTACCCATGCTGAGTTGCCTACACTGCAGTGTTGCAGTGCATGGCATTACAGAAGTTCCCAGCTAAGGGATTCTGCACATTAGTTAAGGGATTCTGCACATTAGTTAAGGGATTCTACACATTAGCTTTTTGCAGAGATCAATAAATCCAGATTTTTATCTAGCATAAGCCAGACATTGCAGATAAGCAAATATGTGGCTCTCATAACCTCCAGGTCTGGCTCTGGCTATTTCCTTATGGCAGGCCAGGCATTTTTTCCAGCAGTAGTGGCATCAGATCAGCAGTATTGGCCTTCAAAGGAAAAGAATCCACTGCCCACAGAAACTTTCAAGAAGCTGAAAAAATGCCCAGCCAGAGCAGTTTCACTGGTCAACCTAAAAGGTAGGGTAAAATTACAGATAGCAGCAGGAGAGGTAGTGGGATTGCAGCACAGGCAGAATGTAACAGACTGCCAACTCAAAAGTTACCCGCCCAGATTTTAGAAGAAAAATACTGAATGAATTCAGGCCTTTAGACTGGAGGTGTGGTGTGCATCATTGGTCCTCTAGGCTTCTAGATCTTGGAGCCTTGAATTCAGGTTTACTTTGTTAAGAAACTCCAGCTATAGTATCATGGGAGGATGAAATGTGTAGCAGGCAGCAGAGTTTGCTGTCCAACAGATCTGGGAAGTCTGAGACAAGGAATGCAGTCTGTGACAAGCGAACCATCTGGATCTTTATTTTCACAGTGTCCAGCTGGAGGAAGTAAGGCAGGTCACTATGCTGACAGTCCTGTACTTGAGGGATGCAAATGAAAAGTGTAGTAGAATTAGTGGCAGAGATAAAAAAAAGTTTGTTGGGTGATTGTGCTTGAGCTGAATACTGCATTCTTACTGGCTTTAAGCCTTTAGATGACTGGGTGGAAGGTTTTTGACAGAAAATAGAAGTGAGAAGATGTTGGTGACATCTTTCAGAGGAGTGAGGAGGCACTTACGTAAGTTCACAACTTCTGAGTCAGAAAAAGATGCTGAAGATCTGTAGATGGGGGAAAACAGTTGATGTATTTAACTTTTACAGTAAAATTTTGGGAGCTTTGTCTAATTTTACATTGTGAAAACTTGGACATGTTACATCATGATGCAAATGTCATAGAAAAAATAGAGCTGAGAAATATGAACATATGTGCATTAATTTATAAAAATGTACAGATATCTGTATATATCCTGTCTATATGATTTTTGATTACAGAGAGAAAATATTTTGTATTTAATAAAGTATATTTTATTATAATAGCCTCAATGTTTTTAGCAGGTCCTAGGATACAAATCTTTAAATAAAGCTTTCATACGTGGAAGTGAACTAGGCAGTGTCTCTAAGCACAAGCTATTCTTTCATCACTGTTAATATGACAAGTACATAGGGAACTTCAGTATCCCGCTGAACTCAGAGCTTCTACAGCACTACAGCTATCTCCTCCACCTCCCTTACACTCTTGCTTGCTGCCACACAGTGCAAACATTCATTTAAGGAACGTAGTTTCCAAGTCATAACCGGGAAGATGTCCCAAATTTGTCCCAAATTATTTCATTCAGGCATTAAGTTGCTACATTGGTGCACTAAAGGGGCAGGCTGATGATAAAAAATTTTCAGGTCTCTCATTCTGGGTAAGAAAAATTATATGTTGTTCTCTGTTGTATTTTTTTTTCTTTCAGATTCACAAAGTATCATTTTATCTGGCCTGTATGCCATGCACTGCTGTGTTTTGTTTGGCTCATTATACGTTTAACTGAGTTACTTGACCCACTAACAGGAATAAACTCTTTTGGGCTGTGAATGCTGATGGCAGCCTTGGCTGCACATCAAAACCTGGACTTGCTCCAGTTTGTCCATATCTTTCTTGTGCTGGGGAGCCCAAAGTTGAACATGATGCTCAAGATGCAGTCTCACTCCAGCTGCAGTCCCACACGTGCCAAACAGAGGGCCAAACTTGGCCCCCTGAGCAGCAGGATCACATATTTGTTTCTGTGCCAGTGTACTTTCAGAAGCCCTTCTTTATACCCTTGGAGTCTTGTATGAGCTTTAACTCCTGCAGGTCTTTGTCTTTAGTGAATGCTTCCATGCTCACTCCAATAACATCTCTATTTTGCTCCATCTCTGTGCTTGATTACTCTCTGAACTCAGGCAGGAGAGCCCTGTTCATGCACACTGGCTGCCTGCCACACTTGCTCAACTACCCACATATCAGAATGGACTTTTCCTGTGCTCTGACAAGGAAATTAAAGAAGGTCAGCCAGCTCTCCTGGGTCCTTTTGCTTTCCAGGACAGCTTCCTGTGAGATCCTGACAAACAGATCCCTGAGCAAGCCATCATCTCTCCTGAAGGCCAAGGTTGTGGTTCTGTTTACCTTGCTGCTTCTTACACAATTGAAAGTTTCACTATCTCAGAGTCATGGCAGCCAAGCAGCCATCAGCTTTCACAACCCAGGCCAGTTCATCCCTGTAACCGTCCATTAGCTAAGGTCAAGTCCCCAGCACCTCTTAGGGCATCAGCATTTCCACCCTCAAATTTCTACTGAACCACTGGCTTTTAAAGGACAATTTCTAAGATGTTAATAACCTTCATTGGTTAGATTTACCTCTAATGGATAGTAAAGTAATTGCAAAACTCTTATCTCATTATTTCAGCCTGGGGCACGGAGAAATCTGCTCTTACTAGCAGATTGCATTCAGGCAGTTGAGCTGTTTTCAATATAGCACATAATTTTAGCACCTACACTCAAACAGAGGAAAAGTGCTACTAGAAGCCCTTAGTATTGCAAGATATTTTTCTCTTTTACTACTATTTCTTTTATGAATACTCTTTCTCTGTGATGCTTTTATTTCTGGATATATTCAGACTAAAACAGTTGAAAGTTTTTCATGTACTTTTTCATTTAAAGAAGCATCAAATACTCCCATTATATGTTAATCATTTTTCATGAATAGTCTGGTCCCTGATGCTAACAAATGATAGGAGGATAACATTCTACACAAGCATCATTAATCCTCAACACTTAACTGCTGTAAGGCCCAGGTGTAGCATCGATATTAATAATAATACGCTGGTTGACTTCTATTTTCCTATGTACCTTTTCATACGGTGTAACATACTGAGCACCCATTCCCATATGCTGCTTTCTAACCAAATAATTAAGGAAAAACAACAAGAAAAAAAATAGAGCAAAGGAAGTTTCTCTATATGCTTTTTTTAAGACACATCTGCAGAATCATGGCAAATAAATGACGTTTTGGGAAAAAGCTTCCTCTATGCTTATTAGGATTTCCAATACTGAAGTGTAATGAGGATGTGCAGAGGTGATTTATCATCTAGCCTAACAGGCTGGTCATGAACCCCTGAAGGTGGATAGGATAACTGCTTGCATCCCAAAGGGCTTCTTTGAGACCTGGGGATTGCAAGGTTTGCTCTCTTGACACAGGCAGGGTAGTACCCACTCTCCGCTGCCCATACGAGAAAGATCCTGTCACCAAGAACTGCAGGCAAAATATGCACATCAGTTAACTTGGCCAATAAGTAACTGCTGCAAAAAGCTTTCCAAACTTCCCAGATTTGACTTTTGTCTAAGTAGACCCTTGTTGTTATGTTTCTATTGCTTAGATCATCTACCACTGAAGGAGAATATTGTCTCCAGTTGAAATGGGAGTCAGAAAGATTTATTTTGCAACAGTTAAGTGAGCAAAATGAATACCAGTAAGAAAATAAAAGCAAACATTATTAAATTTATCATTTGGGGAAATATTAGTGGTTATGAACCTGGTGCTGGATACTGCACAAGCAAAATGTAAAGATGACTTCTCACAGAAGGCTCTCCATCCCAGAAAACACACAATAGAGATTTAGTCAAAAGCACAAGAAAAATGAGGAAGGCAGCACCAGTTGCTGAACAGCAGCTGTGGTACAGTTGTATCAACAGCTCCTGGCTATTGGATTTCACAGTCCACCAGCTACTGTCCTTGCTTGCTATCTTGCTCTCAGCAGAAAATCCAATATGCTGATTTTCCCCTTGACTCTTCTGCTGACTGTGTTGTCAAGCATCCTCCCTCTGGTGTCCGTTCTGCTAATGCACCAAATTTCCTGTCTTTCCTGCTTAAGAGACCAAATTATTCTGTCCATTCTTGCTGTCATACAGCACCTCCAAAAGAGATCAATCTGCTCAAAGAATGAATCTGCCATCAGTATTGCCATACAATTTAAAGTATTATTATAGCATTAAACCCTGACATCAGCTCGATATGTATTTTCCCTTAAAAAGATGGTAATGCATCAAGCTGTTAAATTTCACTGCAGCAAAATTGACATTCTGTTTAAAGTTTCTATTCCTCATGTGAATCAATAAAATGTAGGAATGCTGCATTGGAAAAATGTTCTTTGTGAACAGGTATGCATTTATAACCTATCCAAAGTGAGGGCTCTTGATAATGACCCCAAATTTTCAAGGACAAACTATGTTTTTTGGATCACGAAATATTACTAGAAAGAGAGGTTATGTGCAAATAATATCAGAGCAATTACTGGAGGAAACAACAGGATTAATGGCTCAAGGCTGAGCATAGCAAGTGCACATTAACTGTTTCACAAAGCCTTTCTGCTGATTTGCAGCTCAAATATCCTTTAAACTATTCTCTTTGATTCACTTTCGCCATTTCTCACACAAGTATTTTTTTTAAATAATCCTGTGCACTGGTTAAAGCACTCAGAAGAGAAAGAGAAGAGAGAGTTTTATGTCTATATGCAATTCTTGCTGTCAATCTGAGCTACATGTAGAAGTACAATTATAAAACGGGCATGGATGCCAAACATGAACTGGCAAGACTGTACTGCTTAGAAGTACTGCCACAAGGGAAGGAAGTGGAGTCTGCCAGCCTGCAGCTCAATCTCAAAGCCTCTGCACTGGATGCCACGGGACCCAGTTCCCAGCTGCCATTTTCTGCGCACCTTTGCCATCAGGTTTGTACAAGGGGCCAGGCCATAGAGCTGCAATGACATCCCCAGTTCATCCAGTATCTCACCACTGATGGGGTAAAACAGCAAGGACAAGACTGGCCAGTGGGGTTTTGTACAGATTTCACTCTTTGTTAGAGGCTGAATGTCTCTTCTGAACTGACAATGTTTGGGAAAATGCCTCTGAACAAGCTGCTGGCCACATGTGCCAGAGCAAGATTTACTGTAAGCAGTAATATAGTCATAGCTGGCAAGGCTCTGTTTTCATCATTTTAAACATTTAATTCCTTTGAAAAATGAATAAACTGTTGCCACAATAAAACACTCAATGGGCAATAAGTGCATCTTACACATCTTTAGCAGAACTGGCAGCCAAGAATTAGTACACACATATTTGTTGCTCTTGTATGAGGCCTAGATTGCCCTGGAATACTATTAAGAATATTTAAGGGAAAAAGCAAAGGTTGATGTTTTGGCCATGCTTAAAAGCTTAGCAGCTGAAAGACAGATTTATCTTGCTTTATGAATCCTGAACTCCAGCTCTGTAAAACAAAGTAAGATTTTCAGGTGTTAAGCATCTGGACTTCCCAGAGATTTCACTTGTATTCATATCCAGCCATACCTGGATAAATTAGAGCATTTGATACATTTGTTGCCCAGGTGATCATTAAAGAGATCCTCCCATTGTCCCATGGGAAGAGGTTAGATTTGATCCTCCATGTTAGGCAAAGGTGGTTTCTCAACCCTGAGTCCCAACCAAATCAGAGGTCAGAAAACACACCTTCTTATTTGCCAGGTCTGCATTGTCCCCTGCAGATGTTGCTTTTTTTCTTACAAAATTTTGGCTATGCAAAATTCCTCGTAAAGCCTTCAGCTTCTGCCACGTTAGACTGTGTTGCTCCTGCCCACCTATCACACATCGTCTTTGATTGTTCAGGAGAAAGGGAACTGGTATTTTAGCTATTTATACTGCAATATAGTCATTGAACAGAGCTCAGCAATGACCCAGTATGACCTGAAAGACGCTCTGAGCCCCAAATTTCGATAGTATTGCCAGTACTGACATGGCCCATCTCGGAGAAAATTCAGTGCCTGAACATTAGCACTTAAGTGTTCTGCAGGTTCATCAGACCAGATGAAGGTGACCCTAACAGTATCAGGCTCTACTATGGCTCACAATATCAGCTCATGCGAGTTTTCATGAAAAAGTGTGGAGACAAACCTCAAACAGGGCAAGTACAGAAACCCCAAAACGGTTTCCTTTAGTGGACTGTTACCAGCGTGGCTGGCTAGACGCACACATACTGAGACTCAAAGGGCAAGTGGAAGAAAGTACCTGAACATAAGCATAAACTGTTGAACCCTCTGACCACGTGTTTGAGTAAAGTATATATGAAAGTGTTTTAGAGGAAGAGGCAACCAGCTATAGACAAGGAGTCGTAGCCTGAATTTTCCCTCCATCTAAACACATGAGAACATACTGCCCTTTACAGACAATGATTCATGAAGCCAACAAGCACAATCCTCTGCCACACTTGTAGGTTGGATGTCAGGGTGCCTCCCCTGACCAGCACCCAACCTGCCTTCAGAGCTGCACATGAGCAAAAGCTCTAGCAAAAAAAAGTTGTCTTTCCACATTTTCCATAGTGTTTGAGTTCCAGACAGAGTAGGAACTTTCAGGCACCTGCTTTTGCAGTTTGGGTTGCTGGGTGCCCTGCCACTGCTGTGCCAACAGCTGTGCCCTCACCCCATGAATCACCCCACTCCCTCCCTCCATAGCAGTTTCTTGTCTCCCTTAGCCTACCAACATTTTGCCCTGGATGTAAGATCACAGCATAGTCTCACATGTGGCACACACACTGCCTGCTGGGGAGCCATAAAAGCATTCATTATACATTTATAGCTATGCCCTGCTGCCTCCAGTGAACCGACTGCATGCAGCTGCTGGTGTGGCTGTACCTCAGGGATAGGTGGGGGTAGAGCAAACAGTTTGGTAGCAGGGAGAGGTGCAGTGGGGTTTTGTGACCCTGATGCTTCTGCTCAGTTACTTTTATTCCTGACTCTCATCAGAAATGTTCAAGTATTTCTTGTGGCCACTGACCCCAACAAACCAGGGTTTTTGTCTGGCTCCAAATTTCTGAATGTAATTGAAAAAAAAAAGCCCTAACAAATTACACTACATGTTATTTAATTTCTGGTATGGTATTCAGGCCTTCGTTCTCTCCTGGGAGCCAAGCACCTTGTAAATATGATTATGATAAATATTTCACTTTTGTGGCATGTGGTCCATTACACCAAATCTTGCGTGACGAGAGACCAAGGCTGACAGGGCACATAGGGCCTGCAACTCTCCCAGGCGGCTGCTCAAACAGGGCTAAGTGCTGCTGCTGGCTGGTGCTCGGCCGGTGAGGAACAAAGCACTTTGGGCAGCTCAGTAAACCCAAATCCCTTATTCAATTATGGATGGAGAATGTCTGTTTTGACTGAAGCTCTTGAACTAGCTTAGTTTATTTCTTCTAAGTGGGAAAGCTTTGGAAATGTGTATTTTTGAATTATTTTTGATGCCTTACAAGCTGGGATAAATGCCACTCCTCTCCCTTTCATTGCCTTTGGGAAGCTGATTTTTAGCTGAGATTTGCTTTGCCAGCTGATGAAGGAGGCTGCATTAAAAGGCAGTGGGAACAACAGGCCACAGATGGTCCATTACTACTCCCCTGGAGAGCAGCCAGGAGGGATCCCACTCATCCATGTCTGTACCCAGCGTGTGGAGAATCGCTCTTGGCCCTGAAGGTCTCTTTCTACCGGCACGATCCCACAGGGACACCCTGCTCACTCATATTCAGCTCTTGTTCTTGACAGCAGTACCACACAGAGAAGTTAGCATCAATGTTTTACTAAAGGAATGTTAGTACAGGTAGACCTTGGAAACCTAAACTCCCTTGAACACAGTTGCACAGATATATTTGCTAATGAGTTTGTGTAGGGCATCAGGAACTGCTTATTTTTCTTCATTCATGCTTTATATTGATTCATTGGAAAAGTGGGTGTTGCTCTAGTCTTATAGCAAAGAAACTTGCTGAAAACAGTAGGGAAACTAGAGACCAATCTTCTATTACTACACTGAAAATACTCTAGATGTGTGTCCAAAACATTAACTCCTGCATCTAACAGGGTTGTGGTGTAGTATAACTTATCTCTTGTATTAATGTGGCGTGTATCCTTGCTAAAATGCTAGCAAACACAAAACTGGTTAAAAGTGCTTCTCTAAGGGGGATGGAAGGGTCATCACCCAACCCTACAGTGTAATTTGCAGAGCAGCACTTGTGAAGTCAGAAGCTGAATTGAGTGTACTGCTGAGAAAGCCTGGTGAAAATGTTGGCATGCTCAGCATCACCCTAGTGAATCCCTGTGGCCAAGCTTACACGTTCCACCAGCTGCCTCACCTGCAGGAGCCTTACATCCTGGCAACAGCACAAATAGGTAAGTGAGATCACCTGGATGTGCTTTATGAGGCTATTTCCACTCAGTAGTAGCTGGAGGATTTACATATGTAAAGGAGGGACAGGAACCTGGGAAGGAGAGTGTTGCTAGAAAGCAAATTCAGAAGATGGGGAACGGAACCTGTGGCAGCTTCCTGAGCAGTATGCCCAGCTGTGGGAACTGAGGAATAACAAGAGCTTTTCAGGAGTATGTTCAGGTGTACTCTAACTGTGAGTTCTGCTCTTTGTGCTTGGGGATTCATGATGCAGATCCTGATCATTCCTAACCTGCCTCTGGGCTGCCTTCTTTTGGGTATTGCTTCCTGGCTTGGGGCACAGGTACGTTGCCTGACGTGAGCAGTATGGGAGGCCCAGGGAGAGAAGGAAATCTGAATGGGTGATACCCAAGGAGCATGGATGATGCCAGTGCTGCACACAGGGGAAGAGAAATGGAGGCTAATAGGAGAGGCCGCTAAGGAGTGAGATAGGCAGCAACAGTGAAAAGAATGGAGTAGAAGTCACAAGTCCTTTCTATTTGTTCCCATCTATATTCTTTCTGTTGGACACTTTTGCCAGCATTAGGGCTGTATATTTGGTGACTGTAATTAACAACAGCCTTGTATTCCTACATGGATATCCTAATGGAAAGTGATTGTTTATATATTGTTGCAGAAAGGCAATGAGGCTCAGATTCCTGAGATGTTTCTCCTGAATAGACGTTATTATTATTGTTATTATTATTTATTATGGTGGTGGCTGCGATTGTTGTTGTGGTTGTTATTTATTATTTATTCAGTGCACTTTTAGCATGATTCGTGTATTTCTAAAAGGAGGCATATAGATGGGAAGGGGACAGACAAACCTCGGAAGTGCTATGAAAGAAATATGGTGCAGTAATTCTTGCAGTAAGCCTTGCCAGAGGGAGTACTTGCCATGAAAATACGAAAGCTAAAAATAAACATATAACAATAAAGGAAGATTTAATTAAATGAAAGTATAAAGAAAGCAAGAGAAAAGCTGAATTCTGGCACCTAAACAAATGCATAAAAAAAATTAAAGATAAAAATGTTGCTATAATTATAAAGGTGAGTGAGAGAAAATGAACTCAACAAAGCTAAGAAAAGGCTGGTTGGAGTTATCCACTCAACAAAAAAAAGCCTCAGGGAAAACTTGGCTTGCTTATGCTCGCTTATGCTTGCTGGAGGAGCTGTAGATAGTGGCTCTGAATGTTTATGTCAGCTCTCCAGAAATACTGTTATTTTAAGATTATTTCTGCTAATCGTATGACATTCCATAATCTATTTTTGCTAGACATGGTACAGCAACTGTGATCATATCAGACAGTCATGATTTGATCGTGATGTTTACACGTTCGCAAAACCTGGTTCTTTGACTGTGTAACAGCAAGCTCAGAGCATCTGTAGTGAAAGAGTCCTGTGGAAAATGCAGTTCAAACTGCTAAAAGCATGCTTTAAAATTTAAGCTAGTACTTGGCACAATTAAATTACAACATGGCACCCTGGAAACTGGCACTACCACTGGAAAGTAGGATTCCCACTCGCCTAAGTGTTGTTTAATAGAAATCTTTAAAACCTGAAAGGTTAGAAAATCTTCACAGCCCAGGGAAGTTGTGTGCATCTGTGTAAAGTATTTTGTCAAACATGGCTCGAGAGACAGTGTTCTCTTTTGAAGTGATTTTTTTACTCCAAGGTGTACCTTACAAAGCAGGGGTATCCTGTGAGGAAATGGGAAGCCTCAGGATCTTTGCTGGAGATGTGCCCTGGGTCTTCTCTGTTTTAAAATGGGTCACAGTGATGGCTACATCAGGGAAGAGGCCTGAGCATAGCCCCATGGAAACAAGCATCTATGCTCTGTTTTCCTTTAGATCTTCAAAGGAACTTGGAAGCCACACACTGATCTTTAAATGTGTAATCATGTCAGTCATAATCGTGTGGGTATTTTTCTCTGCATGGTTCATGCACGTGACCTTGCTGCATAAGGACAGTTTGGTATGGGAGCAAGAGTAGACATGATGCTGTGTAGACATGGGTATCCAAACTGAGAATCTGCACTTTTCCTGCTGCCCCTCTCCCTCCCACTTCACATACTATTGGAATTATTCAGTGGCAAAAAACTGAGCAGGCTAGTTTTCAGGTGGAAATCACTAAGATTCAGGGCAGCTTAGCACATTCCTTTGTGATGTTAAATGTATTGATTTTAATATAGAGGACCTCAAGTAAATTTTTTGTAAGTCTCTGCCAACACCTTCAGTCAACTACGTTCACGTCGTTCTTGGCTTTGTCATCATCTTCACTCCCTTTCACCCTTCTGCCAAACACAATTACTTGCTGGTCACTGGTCCCATTGCGTAGCATAAAATAACAAGTACCTATTTGAATACAGATGCACAACTTCTTAGTCTTTGCATTATGTATGTTAAAGCAGCAGGAAACTAAATTAATACAAATATCAATTCTCAGTGCAGCACAGGTGGATACATGATGTCCACACGTATCTCTAGTGGTACAAAGGTATGTTCCTGACACCTTCCTGCTTGTTATGGTTGTTTGATATTAGAGGCACCAGTAGTGTGCAAATAAAACACTAAAGGTATTTTCAATCTGGTCAAACTGGAGGCAATTAATACACAAGGTCATAGGTGAGCCCAGGGCACCTGACTTGTCTGTGTTCCTCTGTTACAGTTAACCTCTAGAAAGATGCCTAAAAATAGCACCAAACCAAGCAAACAGCTACTTTTTAAAGCCGTTCCAGGAAAATATGGACATGAGGAGGAAATTTCAAGCAGCTAGATTCTAATATGTGTTATATTCTTTTGAATAAAATACAAATTAGTTACAATTTTGAATGTTTGATTATGAATCTTTAGCAAGTAAAATATACAAATATAAAATAAATATATAAAATAAACCAAGTATAAATGGTATTTTTAAAACAATTACCGAAATATTAGAACATGTGCAGTTATAATACCTGCCCTTGCAGGCAAAGTGATGCTCTATCGTCATCATTCAATGATTCTGTGATTACAAAAATGCAAGAGGGATAATTGTGTCCTGTTTTCCAATAGGAAATATCTGCCCCAGTGTTTCTATGCAGTGTAACCAAATAATTGAATTTCTGGTTCAATTTAATGGTTAAATGATCCAGAACAGCAATTTTGTCCAAACATGTCTATTCCTCTCAATTCTCTTTTAGGGAGGCTTAAATGTGACTGACTGACTGTCTGGAAATTATTTATAAACCAGCAGATCCATGTCTGGGAGTTTGAGAGTAACTCGCCTTCTCTCAACTGAAGAAGAAGAAAAGTTCTTCCTTTGTAGCTTATGCTCTATTTGTTTCTAATCAGTCACATGAAGCAAAATTCAAGGCTTGCCGTTAATTTTATGGAAAGCTGATCAAAATGCAGAATTTGAAATAGTAAAAAATCTGAGTCTAGGGGAGGGAGTAAGAATATCAAAAAATGAGGAAACTCTTTAAATTTTGGGGCCAACTTTAAATTTTTTTACCCTTGAAAACAGTATCTACATTATTAGGGTTGTTTGAAGAGGAGAAAAATAAATCAGAAAGTGAGATGCTGGAATCTAGCTGGTTCAGTATGTTTTGTCCCAATGAAGATGCCCATTTTACCACAAATTGTCTGTCTAATTGCTACAAGGTGTTTAAAGCTGCTCGGGATCTTCAGACTGATAGAGGGTAATGGTGAGCTGGTGCTTACTGCAAGGAATATTCTCTATTTTTTCTGTCTTGCTGTTTCTTACTAGTCTAGTCTGGAGCTGGAGAGACTCTTGAATCACTTTTTAAGTCAGTAGGAAATTGGAGTCTTTAAATTTATTTGGAGATTAGAGCTCACTGCTCTTAGGCTGAGGTCATTTGATATCCCTGGCACCTGCAGTTATACACTCGGCAGTACTGATCAGCACTGACAAGCAACCCATAGATGGGTCTGCCTCTCAGAGTGTTCCCAGACTTCACGTATGGCACAGAGCTATGCAGATACTCAGATAGACCTCACAGTTGTTAGTGTTGCAGTTTGCTATTAACTCTCTGTTTAAATTTGTGGAGGTCCTGCTCTCTCAGCCAAAAGTCATGCAAAATATTTCAGCAGAGACAACGCACTTCAAACAATTTACATTCTGGCTCATGTCCGTGTATATGCTGTTCTCTGTTCAAAGTCAGGTTTTACTGAGAACAATGATATATCTGCAGGTGAGATGAGGGTAGAGTTTAGCTTGGCATAACTGTTCATTCTTTGGGACTTTGTCATGATATATGTCCTGCAGAGTGACAGTGAGTTCAGGGAAGAGCCCCAGTAGCTTCTGTCCTGGTTTTGGTACTGTTTCAATTTTTGTTCCTCTTCTTTGTCTCTCTTCCAAATACTTTTTTATTATCAGGAGTTCATATTTCAACTTTTTTTTTTTCCAGTTTTCAGCCACTGAAATAGTTAGTGCTTACATTCATGCTTATCCTGGGCTTCAGAATAGTATTTTTTAACTGAGAAAGGAAGATTTCAACCCTCAGTCATTTTGCAATCTTTTTGTGGGGAAGTGGAGGTATAGTAAGTTATACCCAATCTATATCTATATTTTTGACTTTACAAATACTTGCATTTACACTAGTGTGTGTTAAGCAGGTCATAAATGTTTCCTGGGAGATGGGAAGATTTGAAACACGTTCTAAGCCAAAGAGTCTTTGTCTGTATCAACCTCTCAGGACACCACATCTCTGAAGTTGGCTGCTGAACAGACTGCAATCATTACTATTGCATCTTTTAGTTTATAGAGAGAGAAGCAATAAATGAATCATGATGTGAAAATCAATGCCCATCAGTTATACAAAGGAAGACTTGGGGCAAGTCATGCCCTCTGTAAGGTGTAAGCTGTAGTAGAGTCTCATTTTCTCCTGCAGACAGTGCTGGAGCGTGGGTCAGCCATGGACCTCACCTCTCCTCCTCTTCCTTCTCTGTTAGGCAGACTGGGAACTTCATGTGTTCCCTGGGGCTTTGCAGAGCCATGGCAGGGAAGTGGGAGGAGGAAGAGGGCTCAGAGGGTCTCCCTGTAGCTGTGGTTCTGCCCCTCATCTACCTTTACTGAAGTGACTTGATGCCCTGCGCTGGTGGACCCCAAGTCACGCGGCTGCTCCCAGCATGCAATGTGAGAACGTGCCTTTCTGTCATTCACAGCATACCTGGATGAAGAGACAAGGGAAAGACCTTTACCTCATTTTTCTCATTCACATGGAAACATCTCTATCCTTGTAAATAGTAAAATCCTTGTAAATAGTAAAATCCTTGTAGTAAAAGACTGAAAATCAGATTCTCTTTATGTTCAGGGTAATAATGTGATACTTCAGGAGTGTTCAAAATTTAATGTAGCTTAGTCTTCTTTCTCAAGTCTAGGGGAGAGGGAGAGCTTATGTACATGACAATAAAATGTAGCCATACAAAAGCAATCAAATTCTGAGTGTCAGGAAAAAAAATATTTTTATTCTAGGATGATTACATAAAATGATGTTCAGTACTAGATTCAATATGAAAGAATATACTAGTTCAGAAATCCTTTAAATGAGAATTTATTCTTCCTGTGGAAAAAAAAAATAGCTCATTATCAGAAAAATAGTAAAACCTGATGCAAGTGTGAAAATTACTGTGTATCCTTTTGCTGTACGTAAAACTGACAGAGGAGCAATTTCTAAGCTGCTGATGAATGATCCCTTCTGACCCTCTGAAATGTGTTTCTTCTGAATAAACACTTGAAACTATAGATAATCTATGAGAATTAGGATACACTGTCCTAGGTGCACTCGTGACTAATTAAATGATCTCTGCAAACTGATTTGCCATGCATCTGACTTGTGTGTGGGAGTAAGTAAATGGCTCAGTGCACTGATAATGAGACTACATTTTTATTACAAGTTCTGTTAAAATTGAAACAGATTGCATTCAACCAGATACTGAAGGACTTTAAATGAATTCCAGACAAAAAACAGGTCTTACCCTAGTACGTGTCCTAACTAATAAGCTTCAACATTTTTCTGTTATGCTGCCTTAAATTTTCTTTCTAGTTGATGAGTCTTTTGGCTCCTTTGGGTGGCTAAATGCTGTGCTAACGGCAGGCAACTCGAGAAGGACCTCGCAGATCTGAGTGGGGAAATAAAAAATAAAAGGCACACCGTCATCAATATAGATTACTCTGTTAAAGCAAAGTAATGCTTCTGGAGAAAAAATAATCCATGCATATGGGATGCTGAGCTCAAAACTGGCGGTTGCAACTCTGGAAGGTAATGCTGAAGTTGCTAGTTCTGTGAAACCACAGGCAGTGATGTACCCTCAGAGTGCTGGGAGTACGGTGGGAGTAGGCTGAATACTGGCCAGGTTTTCCCTAACAGCATCCTGTACTGCAGCTGTGTTTACTTACTCTTAAACAAGTGGACACAACCTTCCAGCACTTGTTGTTGAACATTAGGATATGCTAGAGAGGGTGCAAAATCTGTATTTCCTATAACCTGCAGATTTCCTTGTATATAGATGACAATTTGCTCACCATGATGTCTATATAGAATAACATATTTTAAAAACATTAAGTTAGATATCTGCCCTCTTAAACTCTTTTTTTCCCTTGCTTTTTTTGTTTACCATGTGGCCTGAATTTTCATAATTTAACAACCTTTGATTTAAATCTATCCCTGAAACAGTGAATAAAATGGCTTTAGGTAATATTATGCTATTTGACATAAGAACCACATTCTTTCAAGATGTTAAACCAAGCTTCCTTATGCCTTGATACTTAATAGTTTATAAACATGTAATCATCTTAATGTAAGGAAAATATTGTCCTTCAGATGGTTGAGTTGGCATTCAGCCATCAGTCTACTGTTTGTTTACACTAATTCTTTATACTTCTTTGACACTTAGATCATTTAAACACAAATTTAGCACCACACTTCCAAAATGCAGAAGGATAATGCAGAGGAGGCATCACTAGCTTTTGGTAAGCATATGTCATATGACAAGAATGAAGTTGTATTTTCTGGTTGCTCAGATCAGTTTTGAGGGATAATACTAAACAAAACCTAGGAACTTTTGTGGTAGATTGAGTCTAAGGACCTGTATTCCACTTGCACTAGTGGCTAGTACCTGATGGCACAGAGAAAGATGAAAAGGGACAGATTATGCTAGCTAAATTGAAGCATAATGTACAAATTATTTGCTTGATTTGTAATAGCAATAAAGTTTTCTGAAGCCTGAAGCGTGATCTGAAAAAAGATCTAGAGAGATCTTACTAGGGAGAAAATTTAGGATTAAATAAAACACAAGTCTAAAGCTATCAGATGCAGCTTTTTCAACTTCTTAAAAAAGCTGATCAGAACTGGTTAGAATATTATAAATTGCGTTTTTGTCATGTGTCCTCTTTTTATTACACTGTGCAGAGCTGTTTGCTGTGTTGCTGTAACATCCAACATATGTAGCAAATTGAATCGTTAAGATTTATTACTGCTTCCTGAGTTCTAACATGTGGAGTGTTTCCATTACTTGAGAAGTTATTTTGGTGGTATTATATCACAAAGCTATCTGATCACAGGAGGTATTAAGTTAAATAGAATGTATTCCTTAATTTCTCCAACAGAGTTTTTAAAGCTTTGATGGAGCAGATGACATAATATTGCCTTTTGATGCATGAAAAACATTTAAAATTCCAATTTTACATTCATTGCTAGAGATATACAGTGACTTTTGTTCCATCAAATGGAGATTCAGCATAACTGTCAGATGTTTGGAACAGTCCAGATTTTTCGTTCAACACTCAACCAGAGTTAGGAAAATAAGTCGGAGTTGATATACATTTCTGCTTCATTCCTGTATTACACAAGGTAGTAATAAAAATGCAAATAGCATGACTGGATCTGTGCAATACATAAGAATCATTGAACTTTGTGTGAAGTAAGATAGTTTGTTGCTTTTGAGACCAGTTGCTTCAAGGCAGAGGGTAACAAGAAGATGTTTGTAGTATGTATTAAAGATAAGTTGGTTTCTTTTTTTGCAGACTTGGAAAGGCTGCAGAGTGTTATGTAATTTGGATTTGGTATTTCAAAATACTTGCTACAGAAATAACAAAGTTGGAAGAGTCAGTGAAAGCTCATGTTTGTTATCTGTAAAGTTTCTCTGGTACATTTGTGATAGAATCTTCTGCCGCAGCATCTCTCTAAGCTAAACTCTTACGTTTGTCTTCTGCAAGCAAAATGCAGGTAAATCAGCTGTCGACAACATTAATAAGTATGAATATTGTGAATGTGGCTACTAAGAAGGCAATACTAAACTCTGTTTGAGAGGATGTCTGGAGCATGATTACCTGCATACTCATTACTTTCTTGTCACAGATGTGTACCTGCCTCAGAGAAAGGTGAAATACAGAATTAATTTTCTTCAGATCTGTTGCTTCATCTGCTTCATCACACCTTAATTGTTGCAAGTTCCATAAGTCTGATAATCTATCTGTTAGCTCTCAAAAAGGGAGATGAATGCAGAAGGTTCTGCCTCAAGACCAGGGCTAACATCCATCGGATCAACTATTTTGTAGTTGAGCTTTGCCTGAGATGGTCTGTGCCTCATGGTGTCTAATCTCTTGTTCCTTTCCCTTACCTCTTCCAAGATCCTCTCCCCTCAGCCCATTTTGGAACCACTGTTCCCTTGCGCTCAAACCTGCCCTGTGACAGTCATCACTTGCAGTTGTGTGTCTGTGGTGACTGAGGTGAACGGTTCAGCTGGACCTGGCTGGCTTGGTCTAGAGCCAGACGCTGAGGAAGTATAGTGGCCAGCACTGGTGTGGTGGGACTTGTGCTAAGACAGCAAAAAATAGCAGCCAAAAAATTATACTGGTGTCATTGCAACTTAGATCCTGCAAAAATACCAGAATATTCTCCAAAAAAATCAGTTTGTAGGTGCCTGGAAAATTATAAGAAATGAGTAACAACCGGCATGGATGTACTAGGAGCAAGTCATGTCAGACTGATCTAATTTTCCTCTCTGACAGAATGAATAAGAGAGAAGCAATAGGAGTCAAATAATTTGACTTTTACAAAATTTTATGCTCCCTCATTATGCCTAAGAAATAAGAAAATATGCAGGAGGTGAGACTATTAAGAAATACTGGATTGGTAAGAAAAATCCAATATAGAATTGAAAATTGGTGCTTTAATGTCAAATCAAAAGGATATAATCAAACATGATTCTTCAAGGACCTCAAATATGATTCTTCAAGGGCCTTGCTTGAGTCTAGTACTATTCAATATTTTCATCAGTGATTTTGATGAAGGAATAATGTTTTACCTATGCAGATGGTATTTATTGAAAAGGCTATAAACACATTGGGAGACATGATCAGGATCTCAGACTTTTGAGGAATTATCTAACAGTTCATTTGAAATGAATGCCAATTTCAGACAAGACTGCCTGGACAGCAGAATTGCAGGAAAGGATTTAAACATTATAGAGGATTGCAAACTAAATATGACTCAATGTGTCATGCTGTTGGAGTGACACAAACCGAAGTGGATGCATCATCAGAAACAGTCCTGAAATAGGATTCTCAGACTCTTTTCAGCACTGAATTTTGCAGATCAGGAAGGATGTACATGAAATGTCAGGATCCAGAGTGGTGGGGGAACTTCAAATTTAATGATGAGAATACTGAGGAGATCTAAGACTTCAGTTACATCAAAAGTATAATAAACAGAATTCAATTCACCTCCATGTGCTGCAGGTAGGGCAATTAGTAATGGACTTAAACGATAGCGAGCAGACTTAGGCAAGTAATTAGAAAAAGAAAGAAAAGATACTTTAACACTGATACTGGATGGGCACCAATGAGGTTATGGTATTTCAGTCTGGGAGGTTGGTTTAAAAACAGACTCAAGGAATAGGCACATGGTGTCATCCTTGGGACTGTCCTGGCAGTGCCAAGAGTTGGACCTTGATGATCCTAGTGGGTCATTTCCAACTCCGATTACTCTGTGATTCTGTGATTAATATGAGGGATGGCAGTTCTTCCTCTGGGACAGAAGATAGGTTAACTAATATTGCGATGTCCATTTCTGCTCTTACAATTTCCACTTCTATGAGGCTTTTTCCATGGTAAAATATATAGGAATGTTACCTAATTATGTTGACAACTTGTGTACTAGGTCCACTAATTTGTTCCCTGGGAAAATGGAAACAAACCTGAAGCAGATTGAAAACAATGGACCTAAATGTAGGTAAAATGTTGTAAGAACAAAGTACAAAAAGGGACTTAGTGCTGGAAATGGGTATTATTGTGGCACCTTATTTCTGGCAATGCCTGCTTGAAAGCTTAAATTCCAACAGATATACATGAATCACTTTGAATATTTAAGTAAACTTTTTTTAATCAAAATATGCACGTATTGTATCAAATACTTTGCTTAAGGTGATCTGTGTTGCTCAGTCCTCACTAATACTAAATCTGTATGCTCTACGTTTTGTAGAAAAACTGGGTCATTCTGCAAAACTGAAGAAATCCCTTTAGGTTACTAAATACCTTCTCATCCAGAGGTGACACATTCCTGCATCCTACCTTGTGTCCAATGTCTAATGCAGTGAAATAATAGCTCACGTTTTAAGTAATAAATAGTCCTTCAAAAACACAGAGATGTGTTCTTTTGGAGAGAGAGGGTCAGGTAGTTCATGACTTACTAACGTTTTCATTGCAGCTATTATTGTCTGTATGTAATACTAAGCCTTTCATTTTAGGGGAACTGAAAAAAATTCTAAGGAGTGCAAGGAAGGCCTGAATCAGATAGCCCAAAACTGTAGGGAGATTTCTACTGAGTGAAGAGTGACACCAGTAATTATATTTAGAGATAATATCCCTAATATTCTACTGAACGATTTTACTAACAGCCTTCGACACCAGTCATGCATTCAAGTGGTATAGCATACATTGACTTAATAACTGACTGGTGTCAAAGTCCTTAATATTCCTTAGGAATATTATCTCTAAACTGTATCAATAAATATCACAAGTTGCTAAAATTGCCCTGTCCCTTAACATAGTGTGGGGAAGAGAAAGAATCATATTGCTTCTCAGATTTTTTGATGTATATATTTAAAGGTACCAGTTTTTACCTATCCACACAGACAACTGTTTTATGTGAATTTGCATTCAAAAAAGCAGTAGCCATGAAGGCCAAGGCAAAGCACGATGTAGGGAATCAAAGCAATCATGTTAGCTTGAGATTTCCATATATGAGTGAATAGAACAAAATTGGGAGCAATCTCTTTTCCAGCAATCTACAGTGTACTTGTTCTCAGGTAATCTAAGAGCAACCACCAGTTTAAAGGGCAGTAAAATATGTGCAGCTATATTAAACTTTTGATTTGTAGCTGACTCTCTTTGTATCCTTACTGCATTTATATGGGCACAAAGAGTCAGCAGTCTGTCTGATCTTGCTCTTTGAATGTTGGTTTTAGCTATCCAGTGCCATTTGTCATCCTTTCCTGTTTGTGCTGAATTCCCTGTGTAAAACGACAGAAAGCAAACCTTTCTTCTGTCATGAGCAAGTTCTGTAAGAATGAGACATTCTCAGAGAATGCTGATGAAAATATTTTCAACCATGTACCAAAAAGGCAGATAGAATAGAAGAACTTTTTCCATGGAATTTGCTTTCTTGATGAAATCATCCGTAGTGAGTGATAGAACTCTCATTGCAAAAACAGCACTGGCTCATCAGATTCCTTTCCTTTTTGAGACTAGCAAACACAAAATCATGAGTTGTAATGAAGACCCAATCACTATGGCACGACAATTCTAATTAAAACTGTAGGTATTGAGTAGAGCTAGTTAGATTCCTAGCTGATGTAACTAAGTGTAATGCTGTGCCGGACTTCAGCTGAAAAGCTCAGGTTTAAAATCTGAGTATCTTCCTGCCAAATCCTAAACTCTTGTTCCTATGTAGGTAATTTCAGTATGTAGTGATGATTCAAACATTTTTAATAGTTCCAAAGCTGGAAAATTGGGCCACAGACTCTTTTTAGGAAACATTATTGAATTACAAAATCAAAATGCATGGGCAGTTGAACTGTTGGCAATGTGGCAGGTCTGTGGTTGTTTAGATCATTGTGGGATGTTATGCTATCTTCCAGAACTACTGGGAGCATGTAAGTAGATGCTCTGAATTTAAATATCTTTGTGGATTGCATTGGAGTTTGAAGGCTTATTGATTGTGCATTAAAAATTAACAGAAGAATTTTTTTTGTTTCCCAGTAGAGATGTATCTATAAAAACTCCTAGATATCCAATCATACTAAAGAGTTACCCTCCTCTCAGTATTGCTAATATTAGTAAAATACATAATCACAAACACTACTACAACCTCTGAAGCTTTTGGAGGGGAGAGTGCTGCAGCTTTCTCCTGCCCTCCTCTACCAAGTTTATCAAGAGCAATTAGCAGTTCCAAAAACGAATTTTTTTTTCTAGTGGGGTAATGAGTATTTCTAGTTGGTTTGTGGGGATTTTTTAACAATGTTAAATCTGCTTCGAGAAATGTCTTAGTGATTATGAGGCAACTGAGTAAATGTTCCATCATAGTCATATTATTTTTTCATGCTTCATTTCTAAGTTCATGTACTTTACCCAGAGAAGTTTCTTGCTTGAAAGTAGTGACTCTTGTGATTTTCAATATTCCTTCTACAGTCAGTATTTATGTTTGAGAAGAACTGGTTCTGCTTGCTCCTTTTAAAGTTAATTATTTGAACTCTGTATTTTTTCCTTCCTATGCTTCTAAGTTTTAATATTTTGACTTAGATGGAAAAAAAATCAAACACTTTATTGCAGATAAATCTACTCAAACCTATCAATAATTTAACTGTCAGAGCTGACAGTTCATGAGACTTCTATTAGATGAGCAAGTGTGGGTTGCAGTGTTACTGAGAAAAAGCTTGTGGTTTGAAACAACTGCTACTTGGCTGCCATAACTCCCACAGGCATTGGGTGTCTGCTGGTATATTGCCAAGAAACAAAGTAGCATAATACAGATTTCAAGGGAAATTATTATGAAACGGGATGAAGTTTTCACCTAAATTATTTGTGAACTGAATTCAGGCTGGATGCGTAGAGTAACTGCCAGTCATTACCAGAAAGCTACTTTTTAAACCCATGAGCTAAGTAGAACAAATCAAAGTGGACTAGCAAGGTAGCAGGCATGAGTGGAGCAAGTAAGCTCCAGGTCTGGAATCAGAGCAAGTTGCTTTGTGGTACCTGCACATGGAGAAGTGGAGCTAAAAATGAAGGCAGTGGCAGAGCACAGAGGGGTTTCTGGCCACACAGGGGGAGTGGCACAACCTGGCCTGACTGGTTACATCAGATCTTCTAAAACTGGGAGAACTCCCAAAGGGAGAGCAATGTGTTCTGCCCAGAGCCATGTGCAATAGTTTCTGGAGGCATTTGTGTAGTGAGATGAAGCTGTGCTTTTTTCTTGAGGTTTATCTGGTTGCGTGTGCTTGCCCAAAGGCTGTTACAGGCAAGCTTTTGGCTTGCAGAGCCCCATTCAGTTATGACTTTAATGTGGAGTGAGATTGCTTAAGGGAGACCTAGTGAGTAACAGCTGTCACGTTTTAACCTTGCCTTTGGAGTAAATTCGCATGAATTCCCCCAGTTCAGCATTCAGGACTAGAGCATGACCAAGAATACAGGCTACTTGGTATCATGTCCTTAAATGGGGTTGAAGGCAGATAAAACAGAGCAGGAGCTATACACAGAGCCTAAGCTGTGTTGGCTGAACCTTTATTGTAACGATTGTGTATCTGTACAAGCTCATCTTTTTCAGCATGAAGAATCTTACTGTATGGAAACTATTGTCAAGTGTCCCAAGTAACTAAGCTGAAAAAAGAAACACTTTCTCTAATCACTTTCAGTCACGTTGGATTTCATTTGTAACAATAGCAGATAAAGCTCTTACAGGTTTGTATCTTACAGTCTTATATCGTGCTTTAAATAAGGCAAAACCTGCGTCAAGTCTGTTAATGCAGTACAGACTGGGTCAAACTTGTTTGGCACTCTGTTTAGTACTTGAACTGGTATGTATTTAATTTCTGTCATCGGGTCAAACATTTAGCAATGATAATATTTCAGAAGCACCTAATCTTTACTTAGCTTTTTTATTTTTTGTTCCAATAGTCCAGAGAGCAGAAAACTGTTTGTGTAAGAATGACAGAGGATAACAAAGGATGGTTCTTGATCTTCAGTCAGATGCTGTTTGCTTTTAATCTTTCTCAAAAATGTCTTGTATTGAGACTAAAATCAGACATTGTAGCAATGCTGAGACAGTATTTTCAGATCAGTACATGTGCATAGCTGAAATGCTATGTGCTCTACTTCTGTCTAGATAGGCACACACATTGCATAAAAATAGATCCAATGCTACTGCTGGAGCTCTGTCAATACAATCTGCTTTGTACTTTCAGGCAAAGTCAATGGCCTGATGGCCTCAGGCACAAATCTGTAACTAGAATGACAAGGTATTTATTGTGAGCTAACCCAATAGTGGCTGTTTGAGAATATGCTCGCTAAGTTTTGTAACTCAGGTGCACCCCTGCACATCTTTTGAGGAATATGAACTTCTACTAAGTGTTAACAGCCGTCTCTGATACCTTGTTCTGCCAAAGACTACTGACTGGTTGTAGATCATAATGAATTTTTCTTTGGCCTTTAGCAAGGTAAGTCAAAAAAAGAGTTCCAAAAATGTTGAAGTCAAGGAATTTGAGATCATTTAAGTGATTCTGGAAAGTAAAAATGTTTCAGTTACTCATAGATACTTAATAGTCTGGACAGACTCACCAACTTTCTAACAGATCTCCTGTGTGCTGTGGCAGAAACATGCTACAAATACCTTTCAAGAACACATGAAGATAAAGGTCCTGCTATGTAGCAAACACCTACATTCTAAATCATTACATCCAAGTTTCAGTCAGAGCCACAGTTTTCACACTGCTTCCTCTCACATGGGTTTCCATTCTTAAAATGTAAAGGAAACTAACATTTCTGGGTCTTGGCAATAAATTGCAGTGAAAAAAAAAGCCTACATTCCTCTGCTTCAACTCTTTAAAATACAATCGTGGTATGTGATGGCTCATTTGTGCCTATGGATTTGAAAGGGACACAGGTAGGAACCTCAAAAAATCGATGGTCTTGTGGGTATAAAGTAATCCCTCCCACATGCACTGGTGTGGAAAGTGTGAGACTTTTGACACCCTCAGGGGTGCATCCTGTGCATCACAGTCACATCTGGAATGGTCATGGCAAGGCTGTAGTGACAACAGGAGCGGGGAGATAGGAATGTGCCATTAGGTGCATTTATTCCCTGAGCACTTAGGCACTCTGCACATCAGTTATCTCTTTTTCACATATGAAGTTTTATTCCTTTGAAACTGAAAAATAAATATTTACTTATGTACAATAAGTACCAAAAATATAATCAACTCGATGCACAGAGTCAGCCAGATTGCAAGGATCTTTAAATGGGGTTTAACTGAAACTGCATATTTACATTTTTTTGTGATACAAAGACGTTCTAGTCTCTGTGGCTTGACATAGTATCTAGGGAGAAAACGTTGTTCCAATTTGTTGTCTCCAGCTGATATTTGATTTTATGAAGCAGTTCTTATTTTCTTCCAGGGTTTTCCTGCATTTCTAGACATGGCTTACAAAATGTGGCTCATTTTATTCTCTGTTTTTCCAGGAGAAATGTAGCTAAGAAAATTACAGAGTTTTGGGTTATGAGGGGATACGTAGGTCACTGAAGGTGAGATGAAAATTAAATGCTTCTGATTTTTGAAACAGAACATGAAACTGGAAATTCCTCTATAGACACTTCAGAAGGGTCTAACTTTTGCTGAATAGCACTTAGTCTGTGAAGTCTGTGCCTTTTCAGAGCATGGAAACACTCCAATGCTCTCAGCTAACCTAATGCTAAAGAACATACCTGGTAATAAGGATCCTCTCCTAAATTAGCATTATTTCTGAAGTGTTCTTAATACTGACCTTTATCTAAATTCATTTGAATAAAGGAACTAGAAGTATCAAAAAATTTATAACTTACACAAATCAATTAGTTGCTCATGTTTGGAAATCCTACCTGTTTGTAGCATTTCAATGGACATGAGCACACTGAAGTCTCCTTTTTCAGGATTTTTAATTCAATATAAAAACCTAACAATATACACTTATTTTTAATAGCCTGTTCTTTGTCATGACTCTCCAAGTTAAAGATGAGAGCAGTGTGTGGAATTACAAATGTCTTCCTATGTAATTAGAGGCTGTGTTTCTGTTTCATGTTCTCTGTTCTTATTTGGTCATTCTGTTCTGAATTATTTTCCAACTAGGGAGTGAATGTCAATTGACTTTTCATTCAGTGTGGCAGAATGCTAAGCAATATTATAAATCCCCATTTTGTACAGTCACAGAGTTTTGGAAGTAGACCTTCCTATCTTCTGACTGTGTCTCAGAAAATGAAAAGAATCTTTCTGGACTGTTTCAAACAAGTGGCTGCAAGGTTTGCTGCTAGCATTTATAATGTGAAACTTAAAACAACAGTTTTATATTCATGCCAGAACTGTTCCTCCAAGGAATATTCTGCATTTCATGTAACAACCCTTTATTTTTCTCAGTTGTAAGTTTAATTCAACTCCAGGCTCATCAGATTCCTTTTCTTTCAAACTGGTCTTCCAGCCATTCAAGAGCAAAAAGGGAACACAAGAACAATGAACAATTGTTGTGTAAGTTTTTACATTACATTAATATCTCTTAGTATATACTGCATGTAAGGGTTTTAAAATTCTTTGTGCAATTTCTTCACACAAGTTAAAGTATGTTCTTGAAAGTTTCTGATCCAGTTTGAGTCATGGGCTCAGAGCATGAGAAGTACTCTTTTTTCAAACAAAATTCTATACTTAGAAAACTAACTATTTTCTTATTAAAAACAGCAGTTATGGTAGATACAAATTATGAATGGGAATAAAACAAAAAAAATGCATGTATAGACAACTATATAGAAAGGAAAATTCAGTAAGGCTGAAACTGTTGTTTACATGAAGTCATGCAACCTATAAGAATTAAGTGTGTGTAGAAGTGCAATTGTTTGTGCAGCAGGTAAGGACAGAAATAGAAACACATAGATGACCCATCTCATTTGTGCGATGGTAGCACAGACCATCTGAAGTGGAGTGCAACTTTGAGAGATTGTGCAAGCAAGTGAGCAAGTATTTTTGTGACCCACTTATATATAAAAGCTCTCAACATATCAGCTGAAATGACGTTAACAAAAAGATGTCCTGTGCTAGCCATTAATTCTAAGAACCCAATATTGATCATTACTGCTTAAAAATGGTGTCTTTTTCATCAATAATAAATACTCAATCACTGCTCTTAGAGACTAAATCTATGTTCTCAGTATTAGTCAAGTTGTTTGGAAGCTGTAGTTCTGTCTTAGTACTTTTTTTATAGCTGAAGCAGGAGGAAGAATATACTTGCCATTTTAAGAAATCATTTGTTCTTTCTTTCCAGTTTTCAATTGGCACTTGGTTTGGAATGTCAAATGATTCAAACTTCTTCCTATTGCTATGGGACTCAAGCCCTAAGTGGTTTGTTTATTTACAGGATATATCATACTGTGCTCTTAGAAGCTGAAAATATCAGGACAGATCTGATGTATCAGATTCCCTTTCAGTACTTTTGGTTTACCCACACTGAAAATAGTGAAGAGAATATTGTATGCAGACTGTTATGGATGTGACAAACTATTTACTTGTTCCCACAAGTGGACACAAATAAGATACTGCACAGCACAAGCACTATCTCTCTTCAAAGAAGACAAAGGTTCAGCTCCCCTCTTTATCAGCAAGTTAGTGCATTACTAATATTAGAAGGTTTCTGTGTCTTTCTGTCTTCATATTCAGTTGTGTATTTATTAGAGAAATTCCAGGATGAATTTGTGTGGTCTGTATTCCGTTAAAGTGGATAACTGAATTGTTTTTTCTGGACTTAATGTTTGAGTCAGACTAAAAAAGGCCTCAATCCTAGTAAGGACTGAAATAGTGATGTTCTTTTGCATGTTTTACAGATGAGTTATTTTACAACTAATTATGATAGTTAATCAGACTGTGAACAACTGCATGACGCAATCAGAGCCTTTGAGCATGAAACCAGGTAGCTGTTGAAAGTGATATTCTTTCTGTTAAAGTGTTTTCTTGCTCTGCTGTTTACCCACACTGTTTACCCATGCTGTTCCATGTCTTGTCTTTATCTGCTTTGGATCAGTATAAGTAAATATGCCTAGAGTAATGAGTGGATATTGAAACTTCAGCACTCTCCAATGGAGATCTTATGGAGAGAGAAAACTTTGCTCTAGGTATGGTACAACAGAGGCTTGTTTCCCTTGGCAGATATCAACAAAATTTAACCACTGTTGTGAGATCCACAAAAGGGTTTTTATTCTTGGTCAACAGAGCCATAGTGGTAGCTTCACTTAATGCTTAATCACATTCACAGTCTGCTTCATATCCTTTCAAGTTTTGGACACATTTTACCTCATTATCACTAGTAAATGTTGGTAAAACTTAGTCTGTGCTTAGGTACCATAGTTGGCCTTGTTCAAAAATTACAAAGAAATTAACACCATAAAATAGTCACAACTACCTAACTGATAATGGAAGATGGGATGAAGAAATGGTCTGCACTTCACTAACAAAGAAATTGGCTCATAAAAGTTGTCCTCATGCTAGTACTACATGTATAGGAGAAATTGCTATTCCTACAGTTGTTCTAATCTGTTTACAAATGTTGTCACATGGGAAGACTTAACCTCAATTGTTAGAAAAGCTACTGTTTAGAACCTAGACACTGAAGAAAAGCCTTGCAAATGTGAGATACTCCTAGTTTGTGCCCATCTCTGGTGCCTCAGGCAGTCTTTGTCATTGTCTAACTACCAGAAATGCCTGTACAGGCATATAACTTATTAGGGGAAGGAAGGGAAGAAGCAGCCCATAAAGCCTTTTGCTCACTCTCAAGGTCTGCTATGCAGTCCTCTTGACAGACACTGTGATTAAACCAATAACCTAGTCTGGCATCTGATGATAAGAGAAGGGAGTTCCATTTTGTATACTGTAGCAATAAATACAGTTAAAATAACTTTTCCAAAGGTCCTTAGCTGATATCTGTTTTCCCCACATGACAGCATGTTACTGGAAGTTGATGTATGGTCTGGATGACCAAGACAGATGAAAGGGAATAGCAACATTGCAATAGGCTCCTTTTTGTGCTGCTGCTGCCAGATATGGCAAAGATTGTCCTGTTGATTTAAGATTCAAGGATGTGATCTGCATTTTGAGTACATGTGCAGTACTTTTTCTTAATGCTCTACCACACATTAAAAAACTACTTTTTTTTTTTTTTTTTAGAGATTGAGAGGTTCACCTACAGAATTTTTGTTTTGTTTATTTTCTTATTCTGGAAATAATTATAAGGTCAAGTGTGTCTTTAAGGAAGAGCAATCTCCATGTTGTATTTCACACTGAGGCTCAGGTGCTCCTCTTCTGTAAGCTAATGTCTTATTCTTCAGACTCATCAGCATCACTTGCAATGCTGAATTGTTTCTAACTGCTGCATCCGAAGACAGTGCACTTGTAAAGGTCTGATCCAAGTGAGACAGCTGTAGGATTTAGACACTGAACTTTTACTGAGTGAATCGAGCCCATTTTTACTATATTAAACTGAATGCTAGTGCTGACTGAGCGATCATTGAATTATGTTGATGACATTCTCAATTTCCTCCTTACCACCTTGTTTCATCTAGTTCTTTTTCTATCAAATATAATTCTTCCACTTTTCAGTGTTTTGAGACACACATGATCATTTTAATAATTATATTATTTTCTAATGTAATATTAGAGGACACTTGTTTTCAAGGTAGATTGCACTTTGCATTGGTGACATAAACTTAGCTCCCTGGGGTCCAAGGATCTCAAAACATTGCAATATTCCAACCCTCAATATCTTTTCCAGGAAGACTTACATTTAAAAAGATATGCAAGTTGCTTTTTAAAGGAAAAAAAGGCTGGTGGCACGTGGTGGTCTATAGTGATCTTTTATGAAAAAAAACCCAACCGTGTACCTGATAGTTGGGAAAGCTGCTGAAGATTTGAATTACTGGCTAAGGTCCTTTCAGGTCATTTAGTGGAAACAAATCTGATACAGCCTTCAGCTGGATGTCAGGACTTAGGTCCTGGCGAATTAATGAACTATTGTTAGGAAGATCCAGGAATGAATGGAACTTGCCAGTAGCAACTTCCAGGGAACTATTTTACACCTGCTGCTAATCATTCATGGATGCAGACCAGACTGCAGAAGAAGCCCAAGCAGGTGGATAAAAGACATGATTTATTGATATGTTTTCCCAGTCTTATTGAAGTGAATTATAAAGTCACCCAGTCATTAATCCCTTTAACTAGTAGGGAAGCTGCTTATATTTGGACTTTGAGACAGAGATGAAAACATGAGTGCAGATCTTTAGCCTTTGAGGGGACATGTATTTTGTTGCCTGCATTAACTTACTGATTAATTGCTTGTTCAATTTCCTGTTTTGACGGAGTCCAGGAAGGCAACTGGCAGTTTAGCAGCACTGACAAATGTCAATGATTTACAGCATTGGAGTGCAATGCTATTAATTGTTTAGAGTTCTATAGAATGAGTACTAAAAATATAATCAGATGAAACAAATTTAGCCTTAGATTCTTGAGGAATTGTCAGACGTCTGTAATGGGTCCTGTAATTCAGGCAGTGTTGGTTTTTCAGTTTGAAGGTAATTGGTAGGAGAGAAAAAAAAACCTGAGAGTAATTTCAGAAAACATTCAAATCACATATGAATTACAATGCAGCAGATTTCAGAGTTATTTCTATTTATCACAGGTAAATATATTTAACTGTATGAAGGCAGAGTTCAAGCAATGAACTTGAGAGTTGAAGACCTGCTAATTTAAGAAAAAGGCTTTAATGGTATATATATAATGCAAAACAGTTATAAGGTAAAAGTTGCATATCTCTTAATTTTCAGTCGATGCAAGTAATACAGTTTGAGGAGAGACAAAACTTATATGGATAAGCTAAGTCTGCTTTGATCAGTAACCAATTGACATTTATTGACACTGATCCATAATGTCACAAACACAAGTCCTTGTCAGCTATTTATACATTGCTCTCTTAAGCTTATGTTGTCCAATGCACAAAGCAAACAGAAAAAAAAAAAAAAAAGGAGAATTTTCCCATTTTCTGCTGCAGTCACCTCAATGGTGTCTTTTACAGGTACATTTTGATGAGGTCCCTATAAACTGTCATAAAGAGAGTGTCCAGAGCGTACACTTGTACTCTGCTTGTCCTGTTTGTCTCTGCTGTCTTCTGTCACAAATCTAAGAGAGGAAAATAGATGATCATACTACCTAGCACCTCCATGTTGTTCAAATCTTCACTGTTGGGGTTATTGAAGTCATCTGTTCACATGCTGCTTGTTGCAAAAAACTGACCAAGGAGCACTCTCACTTGTGCCATCACTGGTGCCATCTTGTATAGCAACAGACCAGCAGCTCACCAGAAAAATGGCTTATGCCCTGGAGAAGAGATGGAGGAGAGAAAATATCATGGCCAAAAGGAAGAAATCGATATTTTTTCGCTACAGCTTCTGTAATCATAGACACTGTCCCTTTATGCAATGGAGCACTAATCCCAAGCATTCATTTTTCTGGTGGCTATGGCATCCAGCAAGATGAGCTTGAATGGACATGCCATTTAGTGCTGACTGCCACGCCCCTGTTTTCCTAGGGGCAGTCCTGGTCTGCTGCCCTTGGCCAGTTGTATCCCATACAGCACTGACAGATTGCTGCTGACAATCCATGGAAGCTGCTGCCACAATGACCTGTTCTGGGATGAAAGATTTCTTCTCCATCTGGAGCCTGCACACCTGATGAGCATGCTGCTGATACTTATTAATGCTTATCGCCACCCTAACATTTCCAGTGGGATTCCCCTCTTTCAGTGACATTTGCGCTTCCTTCTGAAGGGGCTTTGTAGTTTAGAGATACCCTGGTGCCTCAACTAACCTCTGCCAAAACAAGACATATGCACGAGGAATGTAATTAGGTTTGTGCCCAGAAAAGCCAGTCTCAAGGCCAGAATCACCTCTGCAGGATCATGAGAAAAGGCTGCTTTGTAAAAAGCCTTCTATCTGCCCAAGCATACATTTGCTGCCTCGCATTGCTCACACTCTTCACTTTGTCCTTTACTCAGCTTTCAGTAATTATGATTAAAGTTGTCTTCCTTCGCTCACTTTCCTAATTTCTCAAGGACTAAAGGGCTTTTTTCCTATGCTCTCCAGTCTCCTCTAACATCATTCCCTGAGCAGTGCTGTGTATACATCCAGGGACAGTCTCAAGATCTCTTTCTCATGAAAACACTAAATACCTCTTTTGGTAGTGGGATTATGTACTGAGACAATAAATTCATGAACCTTATCTTTCCATCATAGACAGGATGTTATTCTTACCTTTCACTCTAATTGCTGTGTACTTCACTGCATTGTGAATATTTCCAAAGCTAACTAGATATTAGAATGGAAAAGCCTTCATAGCGTTTTGGAGAAAATGATTTAGTAACTCCCTCCTGTTTCTGGCCAGTAAGACACTGAAGGAAGTTTTGCAAAGAGAAGATGTACTAAACCTTCTATACATCAGAGCATCTTTTATTGTAAGACATAGGATTTAAGATGCACTGGAGCATTGTTTTGGGTTAGACTATTTTGTTTTTCTGAAGGGGGAAAAATAAGGGGTTTCCTAGAGCTTAATTCTGGACAGATGAGTTTTCCAAAGTTGTGTGGAAGTGCTGAGTGCTCCAAGTGCCCGCTTCCATCAGACACTGAGTTCCTGTCAAAGCTGCTTTGAAAATGCTGTTGTTTCAGCCTGCCTGAGTTGAAGAAATTAGGCCAAAGTGCCTCCCTTTTCTCTGGAAGATTGAACAGTCCAAAAAGAGTTTCTAAACAAGTCAATGCCACTAATTACTACAATAGTACTGTGGAACAGATGACAGCAAGGTACTTCTGAAAGAGTTGCTTTTTATTCTTAAGAGTTTTAAGGCAGATATATGTATCCCAATTTCTTGGAGTGTTTTTTGATCTGTTTGACTTCAGGCATGTGATTTATATACAGTAAGCACCAAAATATGTTGTGGAGCCACAATATTTAAAAGAATGCCTTTTCTGAGGAGCAGTGTCTTTGTTATCTGTTTTGCATAAAAATTAGATCTCCCCTTACTTGTGGGAGATCATCGATTTTTTTCAATGAGGAAATTTATTACTGTAGTTCATCTTTGTGAAAAAAACTATTAACAAGGGTGAAGAAAAACCTTGCAAAGGAGTCTTGGCTAATGGTTTCACGGATGTGCTTAAGTGAACACTTGCTTCTGTGCCTGCTGGGATTACACTCTCAAGTGTGAGAAGCAACTATTCTGTATGACAATCACTTAGTGGCTACTTAAGCACCTGCTCTGTAGTCTTTAACTTGTAACCTACCATGTTATTGAAATAGGCATTGAGAAAGGAGTAAACATGCATGAATAAGTAAATAGCCCGCCAAACCAAAGATTTGTGCACATTTGCTAAGTGTAGATGTAGCTGGGACCACCACAAGTGTCCTGCAGGTACATTATTTATTTGCATTTAAGTTTGCACTCTGTTTGGTTTTTCTGCCTCCCAGAATCTGCCAGCTGGTTTGACAAGCGTGCAGAGCTGGTTGAAATTCCATTTGTCTTGCACTTCTCATTTAAATAAGGAAATGTTTTATTTCACCTGGCAATGGAAGGATTTCCCTGCCTTGAAGGACATTTGCTAGACTGTTAGTTGCATGCAGAGATTAGAGAAACACCTATATCATCCTGCTTTGATACTTGATTGGTTCCAGGATAAACCTGCTCTCTTTGAGCAAAACCTATCAGCAAAACTTACAACTGTGCACTGAGCCACATTTTTCTCTTAATTAAGTGTGCGGTTACACCCATACATACCAGAGCATGCCCAAGAGTCTACAGCAGTAGGATTTGGAAGACCAGTTGTTGGCCTTTAGAATATGCTGTTTCTGCAGGATTAAGCAGTAGGAAGGTAAGGCAAGAAAATTGAAGTTTAAGGATGCCCTTTGAAAGTACCAAGGAGAATAATGTAATGTACTCTGTGAAGTGAAACTAATTCTACAAAGCTTTTGAGAAACAGTATGAAACAACTCATTTAAAAGATGGACTAGTTTGATCAGAGGCTGGAAGCAGAACAATGACTGGGCTCCCAGCACACTACCTGAAAAGAAAATTAAACTTTATGCATCAGGAAAAAAAATTATTATTGTTCAAAGGTCTTCGCCACTTGGGCCGGTGGGGGGAAGGTGTCTTTGCTGAATCAAGACTAAACTTGCTATTGTTCTTGCTTCCCTGTGAAAGTCTATAAAATTATTTTCATCAATTTGCTGAAGAGATTAGAGGTACTCTTTAGAATGCTCTGATGCTATTGAGATAATCTTCTGAACAGTAGCTGGTGTGGAAAATTAGGGTACTTTCTGTTATGGTCACATCTGTTGATTTTTCTGAGACTATTTTTGGTTTCATTCTATTCAGGAAACCAAAAATAGCTAAATACAGCTTCTCACTTTCTGCCTCTGACCTCTGCCGTGCAACAACCAAACTGTAGTGGAAAGACTACTGGAAATTGATATTAAATTGTTTGACTGACTCTTTTGAGCTACTTCATTTTAACTGTGGCATTTGTGTTTGTTTTATAATGCATTGCTTTTTTTTGTTGAAAGCAAATTTTCACTTGCATCTGTTCCTTTCAAGCATAGAGTTGACTCTAGAATTGATCTTCTGAGTAATAGTACTTGAAAAGCTGCAGGGGCCATTTTTTTTTCACTTTTCTTCTTCTCTGTGCTTAGAGACTAAAGCATATTGGGATAATTTTCTTTCCCTTACTGAATTTTTTATTCAGAGAGCATTAGCAAGTGAATAGTAGGTCTTCATTTTTGTACAATTATAGATATTTTCAAGCACTAGTAAGGTCTGTAAAACTTTCTTCTTACCCATTATCCTTTCCCAAGACCCTAGCATATGTACACACGTATACTGTCCAAATTCCAAAGGACTTCAAACTAAATTATGCCTTCAGATTCTTTTAGTGAAACAGACATTTTCATAAACTTACTTTGGCATTGGCCTGGTTTTAATCCAGACGCTAACATATTTTGTTTTTTTCATTAACAAGCCGTAAAAAAAAATTATTTCAGAATAACCATTTATTTATGCATTGAATTCCATAAAATAGATGAATAGGCTTGAATGCATTTTTATATTTTGTACAGAAAAAAATCATGCCTTCATTATGTTCTTACACCTCTGATTTTCAAGGTTTATATTTAAAATTAAAAAATCTCAGCAATTTGCAATAACCACTTGTGGGTCTAGAATTATTCTTTATATTGATTTTTTTCTTCTGTAAGAATAACAACTGTTCAATAACTATTGAGATTCAGCTTAAGGAGTGAAGTATGATAATTTCATTTGATATAAAATTTGTGATGAGTTCTATTTATTCTTCAAATATGCTTTAAACTAGTAAGTAAGGTCCTTAATGTATGGTAAATATTCTTAATGTATGGTATGAGGCATCTATGAAAAATAGGTTTAATGCTTCAGTGGGTGGCCCCCACAGGAAAAGTCTGCCTCTAGTGCATTGTTTTTGGGTTTCTTTTTGCTTACTATGCCAGCTTAAGGGTCCCATGGTGATAGTTCCTCTCGCATTAGCACCTCACTCACAGATAATCTGTCTGCCCATTTCCACAGGGAGCCAGAGCTGGGAGCTCCAGGAGCAGGCAGACCATTTGTTTCTCAGCCATAGTAGGGCTTGGCTTTCATTTGACTGCAGGAAGATGTATTTTCAACAGATTCAGAGTTTACAGTTTTACCTGATAAAACATAGCTCTCAAGCCCAGCGTTTCTCAACCTTTTTAAATTCAAAGGATGCCTTAGCATTGCTGAAACAGTCGAAAGACTGTCTATCAAACACTGCTGCAGCAGCTTCCTTTTGTCAACCCCTGCAATTTTTTACTAAGTTTGAGATTTCATTTCATATTTTATTCCAGTCTTTGTCTTGCATGTATGAATACAGATATGCATATGATGTTGTGTTTGGGGGCTTTTATTTACAGATGTTTTCTAGACTATGTTCAGGTGCTTTTCTAAATCACAGAATGTGAGAAAAATACATTTGGATACCATCAGGAACACAGAACCTGTGCTTTTCATCATTCCTTCATACATTGTTATATCTCTATTAATATTTTTGGAAAATCATTGTGTATGCATTTCAGGATCCAGCTGTTCCTGCACTCTATATTAAGGTCTCCAAATAAGAATTTACTATTTAGTATTGCTAAGAGCACTGCAAAAAGTGATTTGTTTTACTCCTTCAGCACCACTGTTCTTCACAGCAGCTTTTAATGTGTGCTAATCTATTTATCTAGACCATATTCCCTTCAATGAGGAAAATTAATGGCGAGGTTTTAATTTAGCTGCATTTCCATATTATGAAGTTGAAATGAGAATGAAAGGATATTACAGGATGCTACAGAATAAAGACTCTGCTGGAATCAGTAGCCCATATCATAAACACACCAAAGTCTACATGATTTTGAACCCTTACTAAGAGCTTGCCTAACTTGAGGATACTCATCACCTTGTTGTCTTGCAACCCTTCTAAAGAGCAGAGAAGGTGCATTAGGAAGAGCATTGCCAGCAGGTCAAGGGAGGTGATCCTGCCCTTCTACTCCACTCTGGTGAGGCCACATCTGCAGTGCAGTGTCCAGTGCTGGGCTCCTCAGTGCAAGAGAAACATGGAGCTCCTGGAGCAGGTCCAGCGGAGGGCAACAAAGATGATGAGGAGACTGGAACATCTCTGTTATGAGGAAAGGCTGAGGGAGCTGGGCCTGTTCAGTCTCAATGAGAGACAACTGAGAGGGGACCTCATCAATGTCTCTAAGTATCTGAAGGGAGGGTGTTAAGAGGATGGATCCAGGCTCTTCTCTATGGTGCCAAGCAACAGGACAAGAGGCAACAGGCAGAAACTGTTGCACAGGAAGTTCCACCTGAACATGAGGAAGAACTTCCTTACTGTGTGGGTGACCATACACTGGAACAGACAGTGAGGGAGACTCCAAAACTCCAAACCTCCAAGACTCCAAAACTCCAAAACCACCAAAGATGTTCAAGAACTGTCTGGACACAATCTTGTGCCATGTGCTCTAAGATGACCCTGCTTGAGCAGAGAGGTTGGACCAGATGACCCACTCTAATCCCTTCCAACCCGACCTATCCTGTGATTCTGTGAAGATGTAATGCTGTCATTACTGATGTGCAATTAAAAAATTAGTCTTTAGCTTTAGATCTAAATGTTTGGAGTGTTCATTAACTTCATATTTCCCTAAAATACACTTACAATATTTCCTCTGTGAGTTTTGTACAGTTTTCAGCTGTTCCTGATGTGAAGTGTGCTGAGATAGCACCTGGAGTTGGGATGGAATATTGCCCTCTATGTGTATGATTTAATAAGTCATGCTTATAGTAAGCATAGAGCTAGATATGCTTTGTCTTTTGCATCAGAAATAACTCAGAAAGGACCGGTCAAGTAAGGTTTCTATACTTTTTCTAATTTCACAGAACAGCTTTTGGCAAGACTCACAAAGAATCACTTCAGAGGAGCATATTCTTATTATAAAAGCAAGACAATAAAATGACTGGGCTAAATACGTGATTGTCTCTCATCAATAAGTAAAATGAAAATAGAGAAAACATCTGTGACCACAGAAGAATTCAGATAATAGAAAACAAGACATAAGTGGAGACTACTATTAAAATTTAGTTTAGCGCAACTTTGTCAACTGAGCTTTGAAAAGGATATTTTCATGGTAACCTAATCGCTGGAAAGAAAAGGTGAGAGTGTGTGTTTAAGTATATTCTGGTCATCATAAATATCATGAGGACATTTTGAAAATCTACTTTTAATATAAGGCTGCGGTGTTGTGCTTATCTAATAATAATTTTTTGGTATGAATACTCCTATGACTTAGTACCATTTTGAGTCGTAGAGTCAGTAGCAGAAACTGAGCCATCAGATGCAAATATAAAGTAGAAGTCTGAATTTTGTAGCCTTTACATGTCCCACTGTGTTGTGTGTTCATTTATTCTTAGAGTAATACTGTGATTCAGTTGGGAACCTCTGCTTCACTGGGTATTTCAGTGGCACTGTCCTCTGCAATGTCTTTGGCCTCTAACTCTTCTGTTTTGGGGGTAGAAATTATGTGCAGATTAAATTCCCATTTCCACTGCAATTCTCTGTGTATGCCCTTCCACACCAGCCCACACTGGGGCTTTTGGATTTCCACAGCACTGGCACTGAATGTCTCAGTCACAGAAAGTCATGTACCCACGTCAAAGGCTAAGCAATTTCTAAAAATCATTCACTTGTGTTTTTCTACTGGGGCCATGTCTTTAAGCTCTACCTACAGAAAAAAGTTTAAATGACTGTTTATTTTGAAAGGAAAGCAGTTTCTGGCATATTGTATAACACAGTCTGGATTGTTTAGGGAAAAAACACCCTGTGCCTAATGCTTGTGGTAAAACCTGAGGATTTTGAGCTCTCTGAGAGATCAGACCCCACAGAGCAGAGTGACTTTGTCTCTGTTGGATGTACTTCTCTTGACACTGTGTTGGAAAACTGCTCTTAAGTCTTTAGTCTCTTGCACAAACGTTGCTAATGAGAAAACTTCACTCCTTTTAACTTAGCTCAGTGCTATTTATACTTCTCAGTTTAGTTCAGTAGCCAGGAGAAGCTAAACACCACCCCCGGTTATAGGTAAAAGAAATTGGAAAGTCAGGCTACCAGTAGTGGTGTGATTGCTTCCTATTGCTGCTTTAGCAGAAGGGAAAGAAAAGGAGTGTGCAGTTTCCCAGGAAGCCAGTGCTCCATAATTCAGGACCAGGCTTCAAGTCTTCATTATACGCAAATTGCCATGAGTTTTCACATTGGCACTTCTGATTTTGAATCAGCCCTTACAATAAGCTGAAATCCCTTTCATTTCCTCTTTGCAGTTTGTCAGCTTTTATTAATTCATTCTTACTTCAGTGAGTGACTTGGCACTTTAAAAGTATGTATGGGAAATTATTTTTCTAGCAAACACTGTCCTTGTCTGAAGTTGCCCAGAAGGGCTCACACTCCATCCATCCTAGCGCCTGTAACCAGCAGATGATGGAGTCCCTCCACATGCTGGAGCCCTTTGGCTGATGGTGGGTCATGGGAGGATAAACATTAATACCTTAAGAGTTGACTAGGATCTGGATACATTCCCCTTCTCATGTATATCTCCATTCAGATTGCAGACCCAAATAATTCTGAAGTTTATTTTAACTGCCTAACTGCTTATTTACGCAATCAGTGTTTGTCTTATTGAAACTGTAGCTACGCTGGAGAATTTTTGCTCCATTTTAACACAGATAGTTTGACTGTTCCATTCCTATCGCTGATAAACAAAGCCAAGCTGAACTTAAAACATATCATAACTTCTTGACAGATTTTATAACCACTTGAAAATTAATTAAAACCACCAAGTTCTATCAATTCAAGTGTATAAATTAATGTTATAATGAATTCTCTTAGATAAAAGATGTAGCTAACTGGTTTTATCTTTGCACTTCATTGGCAGCATAAAATAATTATGGACTGTTTCTCACACAGAGCTTCCCAATCCTACCTACCACTGTTTCTGCTCGATCAACAAACAAGATATTCTTAAGGGAGAGGATATTTGAGTTATATGTGGCAGGTTTAATTTTGTTAAGGAGATAGAGATCTTTTTTATATATGTATATGCTCTGCAAGAATTACACTGTATAGTGTACCATCTGCTCATTTCTACTCTTTATCACCAGTAGAGACTGAAGTTTTTCATTTTTCTCAATGCTCTGATTTTCTTATATGTTTAATTTTTTTTTCCTAAGACTTAACAACAAAATCCATAGACAGAACTGACTGGTCAGCAAGTCCACATACTCAAGGGAACAAAACAGACCAAGTAACCTTCATCGGTTACTGCTTTAATACCTGACAAATCTGTGCAGAGACAAAGGCTGAGGATCCATATACACCTATGTAAATGAAAGAGCTTCTTTGCATTGAGATGAGCTTCGTAAACCTATTTTCTGAAGAGTCTTTATAGCACAGTTGCATCCTTAGCTTCTATGACTCAATACCATTTTTGATTCATTGTTCGTTCCAACTAAGAAATCTTCTTATGAACAGTGTTTGGGATTTTAAGCAAAAAAAAGAAAAAAACCAACTATTATTCTTTTCTTCTCTCCATATATTTGCCAGATATCCCAGAGATCTGTGAGACTCTTTTTCTGTGAATCCTCTGAGTGCTTCTGTGCAGGCAGTGAAACAGGAGCCAGGCCTAAAAGAGTTAACTGAGATATCTTGGCCTGTTAAGAAACCCCAATACCTGTTTTGCTAGAAGAACATTTTTGGAGCACTGGTTAATATCATATTATCATGTTCTGTTCTGCTCACTGGACCAAAGGCCTTATTGTAGAAAGAATAAGAGTAGTACACACACAGTAATAAATTAGGTAAACTAGACGTTTGAATAAGATCTAGAAGGCCCAGAGCCAGGATTTTGCAAGCTTGAAGAGTTCAGGTCACCTAATCAAAGAGGTCAAATTGAGGAAGACGTCCAAGTATGATTAGCCATGGGTTTCTTACACTGTCTTCATGATGTTTACAGGTCAAACTGTACATATGTCTTATTCCAGAGGTCTGCTGCTGGACTAACCTGATCCAAAGAAGTACAACAGCTTTGGGGATTTTTTGGAGGTTGGGAGTTTGGGGGGCGGGGGGAGTAGTGTGTTTTTTGGGGGGTTATTTTTTCAATTTTCTGGACTGATCCATATTCTCCGAGGCACTGCTGCTCTTGCAGTATGGTTAGCACTTTCTTTTCTGCAGGACCAACCATGGTGCCAGTAAAGCTCCTCCCTGAGATGCCACACCAAAGCTGTAACCACTTCTGAGAACTTCAGTAATTAAGGATGGCCCATTTCTTCACATTTCCTTAATCTACAAAAAGCCTTTACTTAGGTCTGTGGCTATTAGCAGGCTGCATGAATACATTAACTTTCACAACAGTCAGGTTCTTAGTTCAACTTACAGTGAGTCATCCCTGGGGAACGAGCTGTTGCTTATATTTGAAGTTTGTCCTTCACAAAATGTTCATCTTTAATTACCTTTTCTTTTTTAGCAAAATAACATTTGTTATGATCAAGAAAAATTAAATTATTTCACTAGAGTTAAAAAATAATGACCTTGTTTTCTCATTTGCAGTCAGAGATGGAATCCTAGTAACTTTGATTGTATGACCAAAGGGTTGAGCTAGAAGAGATTCTGCTAGAAATACAAATAGCTGAAAAAAGGTAGAGAGTGGCAACCTGTGAGGGAATAATGTGCTGATAATTTGTATTAGCATTAAATGTTAAATCTCATATGCTTATATAAAGCTGTGAAATTTCAAGGCTTATGTATCATGATTTGCATAAATTATTAATCAGTATTGGAGAGAAAGCAAATACACAGATGTGCCAAAAACAACCTATTAAAGCACAATAATGAAGAGGATTGAAACAAACAAATAGAGATGAAGTATTGTCAGTTTGAATGTTTATGGTTAATAAACCCAGCTCTCAACTAATGTATTTCTAATTTGTATCAGTTTCTCGTGATTTAGTATACAGTATTTGATGTAATTGTACTGTAGCTTGCTAATCAAAGAAAAGCAGCAATTGGAGACTGTGGCATAGGAAGCATTAATGTCTGAACTAGCCATAAAATGCCTTGTTACCTAATCTGAGATTTTTTTTGTTATTAAAAAATAATGTCACATCAGAACTAGCAGTTAGTATTTCTCTTCGTACAAAGCTATTCAGGACTGTGGCACCACAATATTCTGACCACTGCTGACTGCAGTGCAGGCAGAAAATACCAGAGCTGAAGAAATAATCTATAATGAAGAACTTATTCCCCAAACAGATCATTTTCTCATTATGGAACATCCATCAAGATTCTTACCTGATTTAATCATCCGGGTTCACTGATGGCAAATTCGTCCCTGCAATTTCTCATCATTTAAAGTACTTGGATTAGTTATTGCTGCACAGATCAGTTCTGGACATGCAAACTCTTCAGCTACAAATGTTCATCTCTAGAGAAAGTCAAAATTAACTTTGAAAGTACTAATACATAAACTATGCAATTTCATTTTTCATGAACAGGGCACAATTAAAATTTAATTATTTGTATGTTAGTTGAAAGTTAGCAGGAAAAAAATGTGGCTAGTTCAAATTTTAATGTAAACACATAGTCACAGGACTTTGTTATTCATCCTCCCCTAAAAAATAAATTTAGTCTACATTACATGTGTATATTGCTATGACTCAGGCTCGTCCCACAATAATACAGGCTTTTGAATATTTTACAAGATTTTCTGTTTCTAGAAGTCACCAGTAAAGATCCAGGGGATATGCTGAACACACTGTGATCTTCCTGGACAGCAAAAATGTTATATGTGACTGCTTTCTGCCCCACGCTGCCAGGAACAAGATTGGGAAAATTACCAACTTTGAATAAAAATACCAGTTCTAGTGTGGGGGATACCTCACCCCAGATGGGTTCCTCTTGTCTGGCAGCCCTGGAACATAAGACTGGGGATAAGAACCCAGGCATGGGGTCAAGGCTGGAGCTGCTGCTGGTGCTGTTCATCACATTGAATCGTGGCTTGAGGCACCAGGGAAAGAGAAAGGGAGAGCACATGTTTTCCTAGGAGGTTAAGTGATTGTAATTGGCTATGAAAAGGAGAAAGGAAAACACAGTCAACTAGTAAGGGTCTCTGGTTCTGTGTTCTTCCAGAAATTGGTACTTTGGCATCATACTGCACAAGGTTTTACTGGTGTGCCAGCTTACGTCAGCCCCTGCTGGAGCCTAGATGTGCATTGCAGAGCTGCTGACCATTCTGTTCTTGGTGTGCATGTCTAATGCAGAGATGTCTTTTTGCTTCACTTTCTGCTATACATATCTCATTCCTGAATACTGAGGATAATGTAAAATTAACTTCATGCCATGAGATGCAAAATAATAATAATACAACACAGTGGCTAAAAATCACATCACAGACTTTAAAGACAGACCATCAGCTGCCAGCACCAAATTGCCCTGAATCACAGCTTAAATTTAGTCTAAATGTTAGAAAAGATGGATTCTTTAAAGACTGTGGGTAAGCTACAGCTTTGCCATTTGTTTCAGTCTTATCCTGGAACAAGTCAGGAAACAGACTGTAATTGGAGCCACTGTTCTTTCGTTGATTACTCTCGCTGGCACCTAAGTGCATACTGCAAAGAGGAAGGGAAGGAGAATAAATTCAATATGTTGGTTTTGTACAAAAACTAGGGCTGGATCAGTCTGTGCTGGTTGCACACTTCGCAGGTTGGATAGACCCTGCTCCTCTCAGTCTGACATCTCTGGTCAGAGGGACCTCAGCAGTAGTGTCTTCTTCCCTTTGCTTCCTCGGGAGAAGTAAATGGGGTGTTAGAAAAATATTACATAAAGAAAAAGGAGGGGGATTGCTGCTACTCCAAGGCTGGTATATAGATCATTTAGTTTGGAAAAGACCTTTAAGATCATTGAGTCCAACTGTAATATGCTTGAGGTTAGACCTCTGTGCCATTTAACATGGACTTGGTGTAAATTTATTCCCTTCGAGCATCACTCTCTGCACTCTGGACAAAAAAACAAGGGGATCCAGACGAAGAGACACTTTTATTTCCTTATCACCTGCCTAGACACCACAGGAACTATTTATGTTGAAAGCTAAACAGAGGCTTCCATACCTTTTCTCCACTGAACAATTCAGGGCTGAGCAACAAGTTAGCTTCAGATAAATGAAGGAAAGAAATAATCTCTGCAAATATTCAGATTGACTGGCCAGCTGACCGACTGCTGGCAGTGTGTCGCTCCCCAGGCAGTCTGCTGACAACACAGCGCACACCAGTCTCATTTTCTGCATGTTTCCTCTTTCTTAGAAAAAGGAAAAGAATATTTGAAGGCTCCTTGTTGGGCTCACAGCTGGATTTGGGAGGCAGACAAGAAGTTACCTGGGGCTGATGTGGCAGTCTTTGACATGACCTCAATTCATAGGAAAGCTCACATCCCAGGCAGCAACAGAAGGAAGAAACAGCAGGATTGCCATGGTGCTGTACTTCTGGCTGCTCTTGAGATGTGTGCTCTCAGTCTGACGCAGTGTGGGAATAAACCACCTGCCCTGCAGTCCATGCTGGAGCTGAGCACCTTGGCTCTTCTTACCCTGGCCTATGCCTTCAATGAGAGATGTTCATGAGGAATATAAAGATTGGGATCAAAATAAAGAAGCGTGAATATAGTAATGACTGCACGGAGTAATAATGAATAATTCCATCTTTGTATTAATGGGATTTATTTCACAGGCAGCAGTCACAAGAATGCAATTATTTGAAGTAAATATTTACTATTCTTATTAATAATATAGTTTCTATTCTCTCTCCCTATTAATAACATATGCTATTTGAGTTTTCTTTCTTACCACTATGATAGAAGAGTTTTCTCTTTTAAAGCTAATTTATTTTTTCCCTAAGTTTTCCTTTGTAAAAGAAGTAAAAACTTTCCTGAAATCTGATAGCTCTGCTGTCCTGGTCTAGAGCAGACAGTCAGTTTTGTTTTCTTGCCAGCTAGTGATTTTCTGATGCTGACAGACGTGCAAGACAGTGATAGATCAGATTAATTCTAATTTTTTTAAGTGAGCTGACACTTGAATCCAGCTAATTTAAAATGTTCCTTCTGTGTTTAGTCTGCTCAAGCAATTTAACTGCAAATCTCTTTCTCTCAGTACTGTCTTTACAACTCATGTGGTTGGGTACATGGAGCAGTGAGACCTAACTGCTTGCTTATTATGGCAAACAGATGCAAGCAAATCGGAAGCTCATGTGCATGCAATTCCCTACATTAATTGCCTGTTCTGCTTTACAACAGCTTTGTAGAGCTACTCAACTTGCCCTTCGCTGGGCGGATGGCTCCTCCTCAGCTGGTCACCCAGGATCTTGAGGGTCATCACTTTGGGAAGGGTGGTGGAGAGTATGAGCTCTATCCATCTCCCAAGCCAGTTCTCTATTTGGTCCTATTATTTTCTTGCTTTCCATGGCTCACGAGCCTCACAGCATTATTTGAATCAGCCTCATTTTCTGCATATTTTTTTAAAACACTCATTTGTCTTTGTTTCCACAAATGTCCTTTCCAAAGATGCTTTCATTTCTCTCAATTCCTGTCTTACCTATTTCAACATGAGTTCACTTCCAGGCCTCCTTCTAAGGTGTCTGAAGGTACCTGCATCAGAAAATGGCTCTTTTTTCTAAAAAGCCTCTACAATTTTCATTGTAAATATGAAAACCTAAGATTGTTTTCAGTGAAAATTTGTTGTTTTTTTTAATGGAAAACAGACACAGCCTATAGAACTTGCTTTAATCAAAATCTCAATGTTTCACTGAAAAAGTCATGATGTAACATATTTAAAAAGTAAACATAGGCAGAAAGAGATTACTTTTTCTTTTGACAACACTATTTATCATTTCTAGCCTCTTGCAGGTCCTTACACTTTAAACTATGCAATATTAAACATTGTCAATTACGCTAATCTTTTTAATACACATTCTTAATATTGATAATACTGTAATCTTTCAGGCATTTAATTGTTTTTGTATTTTATCTTCCTTCAGGCTTGATAGGCAATGAATCCCTTTCCGCACTTTCTTTACTTTTAGGCTTTCCCTTATAAAGCATGTACACTTCACACAATTTGACCTATTTCTGTTTCTATTTCATACGTGCCTTTCTACTGTAGCCAGCTCTCCTCATCCATTTGCTTTGCTCTCATCTGATTCTTATAGGAAAATGGAAAGACTTCTCATGGCTTTTCAAAGCAAAATCAGACAACTTTTCCAGTTGTTCCACATTCTAGTGGATGTTTTTTCCTATATTGAAATAAGGTTGGGAGACTACCATTATGTATTACTGTAACAATGAAAAAAACAAAATGCCACAAGAGCTAGTTACTAATTTTTAATTTAAAGAAGTCATTTTAGATTTTTTGGAAAGTTTTGCCATTTGCTTTTGAGAACTTTTAAAAAAGTTTCTTTACAAAGACTTCTGAAAATTTTCAGTTTCCTCAGAGGTTTTCTTTGGGTCAAGCCACTTTCTGCTCAGTCACGGCCCTGGCACTGCCAGTCTCGTTGTTTGCATTGTTGTCTCCCTTGCTGTCTTTGTAACAGGAGACTGCAGCATGTTCCTGTATAAATGTGTGCTTGTCATAGGCCGTATCTGTGTTCTTCAGTCTTTCTGCAACTAGTCATGACTCTGTGCACAGAATTCACCTTTCAATCGATTTACAATTTGCCATTTTAATCAGTTTTTCCTAGAGGTTATATGCCTTTAATCCAGTTTCATTTATGGCTATGGTTTTTTGACATTGTATTTTGATTTTATGATCTGAGACTGAAAAAATGCTGTTAATAGTGGATTTCTTCAACATCGCCTTGTACAACTTGAGCAGCTCCTAGGATAGCATTTTGAAACTGAGTGGTCTCATATATTAAATTAAATAAAATTTAAAATTAAATTTTGCAGAAAATTCAAAATGAATGTAAATTAATACTATTTTGTTTCTAAATCCGCACTACTGAAATGAGTGTTTTCCCTAACAGAAGCATATTGCTTGCTACTTTGGAGAAATGAGACCAGCATGTGGCAGGTAATAAACAGCAACATTTACCTTAATAACAAAGTCCTTTTTCCATAAGTTGCATACATTTTTTTTTACTATTTATTTGTCAGGACACCTCATTATATTTAGCTTTTGTCAAGCTTTGAAGAGAATGTATCTAATTTCTGTTTCATAGTACTTCATAGCTCACTATAAATATAGCGTGCTGCTCGTGTCATTCTTGAGCACCATTGTGTACTGACTCTGTAGTGTCTTTCAAGGAAATTGTTTCAGCTCAGTGAATAAATGAAAATCACTTGGGATTCATTCCAGCTCTGTTTTTTTCACCATTGATCTTGCTCAGTGTCTTGATTTTTTTCCTTATCTGTAGTTAGATATTTAATTATTTACTCCACAAAACCTTAAAAAAATAAAAGTCCCCCATCACATCAGATCAAACATATGTACACAGTGAACAATTGGATAATAAAGTAGATTAGAAGGGACCATGATCATACGATGTGATAGTAGTGGTTAATAAGTCCTTTCAAGAAGTGTTTGCTTCATTGTCTAATTGCTGTTGCTGACTGGTCACTTCAAGGGTTAGGAAATGCTGAGAACAGGAAGTCCCTGGGCAGCCATACTGCTTACTGTATAATTTGAATTGATTTTTCCTTTCTAGACCATTAGGTGCTGTCGCTGCAGAAGGTGGTGACTTGTAATTTTTATACAGAGGATTTTTGCTAGGCATTCTAACAGAAGAAAAAAAGGCTCTAATGCACTCCATGGAGTTTTTTTCTCCTTACGTGCAGGACTGCAGGTAGGTAGGGAGCCCTGTGCAGCTTCCAAGCTAACAGTACTGGGATCTTTATCACAAGTAACAGATCTTCCAGACACTAGGCAGAGAAGTTTTATAAATTCAGCATGAACTATGGCCATAACACCAAGCCAGACCACCCCCATACTGATTAAGTGTCAGCATGCTTTCCTGAGTGCTTAGGAAAGGGCAGCTCTTTCCTCTCACACAGATGTCATGTTCTGCCCCTCTCTTGCTCAGAATATATGCGAGACTAGAATATTTCAGACCGTTTTCCTAGTCTGATTCAATACACGCTGTCAAAGTAGGATCAGAGGGCCTGGGTTACAAAGTGAAATTGCTTTCAGTGTGCTTTTGAAACAGCTCGGCTGTGCTCTGCTCTTGAATCATGATAAACTGTAAAATGTTAGGTCAATCCTTAAAGAATTAGTAAATGGGAGAAAAAGTGCTAACTACAGGAGGAGTGACAGAGGCTTCTGATGAAATATGAGGTAGGTTACTCATCTGTAGATTGTGCTGCTTGCTGCTTGTTTGTATGTTTGTTTATATATATATATATATAAACCAACCCAGATTTCTGAAAATAGAGTCAGCTTTAGAAAAACTGATGACTGAAGCAGTGAAACTATTAGCTTTCTCATTAAATTAGTTACTGATAACACTTGACTGACCTATATATGTCTTCAACAAGAAAAAGGTATTTCTAGAGTGCCTGGGGAAATCAGCCATCGCTAAATTTTCTTCAGATTTTAGAAATTCTGTTAATCATTTTATGCCTACAAGTTCCATAATGTGGTTTGAGCTAGGCAGCTGTTGCTTATGCTGCTGGTCTCATGCAATGCTGTAGACTTATTGCCTGAATGAGAGGCTAACCTGGTTGGTGCACATGGAAAGTGAACAAACTCCCTGGTGCACTCCATAGGGAGACTTCAGAAGTGACAGACAGATGCAGGGCTTCTCTGCTCACTTGAAGCCCTTCTGGCACCTTCACTCCTTCTCTCTGTGCCCATGCTCCAACCAGGAGTGCCTGCTGTATTCCTTCCCAGAGCACAGACTCAGTGCCAGGCAGGAGAGTGCCGGGAGGTGGGGCATAGCACTGTTTTACATTCCTTTTCTACAGGACTTCCCCAGTGCTTTGTGGGAAGGAGGGTAGCACCTGCAAGAACAAGGCAAAAGGGAATTTTACCACTACACGTCCGAAACCTGAATTTCACCTGTGTTGTGGAGAAATCCCGATTCAGCTCTGGCAGCACACTTAACAGCCACATTTAGAAGTCTTCTGTAAGCTGTAGCGGGGGATTCTGTGAATTTGTCTTTATAGCTCAAATGCTGGAACAGCCATGTTTATGTAGTGCGATAGTCTGAAATATTTTTGAACAACCACCAGTGAATTTGGACAAACAGCAACTTTAAAGATGAGTCTTGTCACAGAATCACAGAATATTCTGAGTAGGAAGGGACCCACAAGGATCATCCTCAACACACATCCCCAACAATCACACCATGTGCCTGAGAGCATTGTCCAAAAGCTTCTTGAACTTAGACAGGCTTGATGGTGTGACCACTTCTCTGGGGAGCCTGTTCCAGTGCCCAGTCACCCTCTGGGTGAAGAACCTGTTTCTAATACCCAACCTAAACCTCCCCTGACACAACTTCCTGCCACTCCCTCAGGTTAAACATAGATGCCATGAAGTAGGTGGCAGTGTCTTAACCCTACACGTGTTGTATAGGCCACCAGGGCCTCTTCCATCCTTATAAGGGGAGTGCTAACCTTTCATGAAACACATAAAAAAAAGGTCATAGTTCAGAATGATAATGCTCCGTAATTCAGAAAACCAAACATCCAAGTAAATAAACCTTGTCCTTCTTCAACCACCTACTTCAAACCTGCCATCCAACTCCTAGATGTAGACCTCCCAGGTCTGAGCAGATCCTAAGCCCACACTTTTGCAAACAGAAGTCGTACTGAAGGACACAGAGAAATCTGGATTATGAGAAATGGCATATAATTGGTAGTACACAGCATCAGTCTGACTGGCGTGTGTTGTGTTGCCACTGCTCTTCCTGGTCCTGGGGGTGCAGAAGACAAGTTCTGTTTTCAGCCATCTGTTGATGCCATCACAGGACCCTTCAAAAGCACCACAAGCATATTCACAGCAACACTATTAAACACAGGCAGCAGAGGAAAGATTTGGAAGCAGCAGTATTTTCCTGTTAGATTTTCATGTCTCAAAAAATGAGATGCTTCGTGCCTGCCTTTCGCTGATAGCTGGACTACTGCTTGGTTTTATAAGAAATTATTTGCTGATGAATAGCCAAGCAGCAAAATGCTGAATGTATTACTATGTAATTTTGTGTGAAAAGAGATAAAACCAGCCTGTATCCTTGGATAATAAATAAATATTAATTTTCTAGTAGTTGTTTTATCTTCACCCAGGTCATCATTTATTGGTAGAGACAGTTCAGTTTCTAGTTTAAATAGGATTTGCTGAAGTTTAAGTCCCTATTTCTCTTACAGTGCAGCTTTAGGTAAGCAAATGGTTAGTAGATCTTTTTATCAATAAGCACAAGGCAACAGTATACCAGACCTCATGGTGAAGCTCTCAGACTTCGTTTACTGAGGGAAACATCGACAAAAAATGGCAATGATTCAGATGCAAAGAAATCAAAGAAGCATTAGTCCTCCATGCAACACATGGAGGACCTTCAAATCTTCGGCCAGGGAATATTAAGTTCTTGAATAAGCTTAAAAAGCAAGACAGGTTTGCTTGGACAAGTTTGTGGAATTGAAATCTAACAATTCTGTAGCATGTAAGGATTTATTTAATATAGGTCACCTATATGCAGTGTGTGTAGCTCTCCAGAAAACAGAAAGTGCTGGGGGGAGTTGTCAGTATCTGCCTATTCTGTCACTATTCTCTCAATTACTCACCTCTTCTGGCCTTTTGGGGTTAGACAGACCTCTGATTCAACCTTGTCTATCCATTGTGATGCTCTAAAAAAATGAACTCTACATTTTGTAGGTAATTTTCAGTGTAACCTTCTATATACAAAAGGTGCAATCTTCAATATAGGTGAGATGGTGAAGTAAGAGTTTTTATTATTATCTTGCTTGAGTCTCAAGTTATGAATAAAAATAAGTTACATCAAGTCCATGTTCAGCAGAGAGTTCAAATTTTTGAGTCAGCTGCAAAGAAACTGAATGAATTGATGTATGGGGCACCAAGAAGTAAGGAATAGTAAAGCAGAGAATCTAGGTTTGTCTATCCCTTAAAAATAAATTAATAAATCAATCTCATTTTTTTTAAGTCTCGTAGCTGTTCTAAATTGAAATTGCAGATTTCTGTCTACCAGATTTTAAGAAGAGGTAGGATTTACCATTATTTGACTTCTCATTACATGTAAAATTACTTCCTTCTACTTCAAGTAAGAAAACGATGGAAGGAAAGTAAATGCTCTTGTTAGCAAATGCACTTTAAGTAAAATCCTAAAATGTTCCTTACTAATGAAAACCATCAAGGAATCACTCTTGTCTGCATTAAAATGTGAAAGTGTTATTGGAAATAGATATTTCTCATACAGACAGACAAAAGGTTTCAGTTTTCCTTAGCCATTTTATTAGTCTTGACAATCACCAGCTTAGTTAGCTTTCTCATCTGTTGCAGTAGAAGTACCTCAAGGATGCCAAGGCATGAAGACCACAAGAATTAGTGTCTGCATATATAAGATTCTAAATTATCATGAAAACACACCAAAAAATGTTGTAAAATCATGTCACAATATGGAAACTAGCTCCTAGAATGGTGCTTTTCATTACAGTAACTTTTGGGATGGATGTTTTTCCAGCTTGTTAACAATTCTATCTGGAGACTGGTTTTAAATGGACATCCACCTGCTCATGTAATATCTCACTAAGAGAACCAAAAAGTCTTATCCTTTGGGGATGATGGACAGGGGGTGACAATTCTGTGATTAGTCTGAATCCAGATGGAGGACTGTCATTCATACGTGATATGTCTGTCTGAAACACCACAGAATCACAGGATGGGTCAGGTTGGAAAGGACCACAGAGGGGCATCTGGTCCAACCTCCCTGCTCAAGCAGGTTCATCCTAGAGCACATGGCACAGGATTGTGTCCAGATGGTTCTTAAACATCTCCAGCGAGGGAGAGGCCACAACCCCTCTGGGCAACTCGTTCCACTGTGTGTTCACCCACACAGTAAAGAAGTTCTACCTCATATTCAGGTGGAACTTTCTGTGCACCAGTTTCTGCCCATTGCCTCTTGTCCTATTGCTTGGCACCACTGAGAAGAGCCTGGCTCCATCCTCTTGACATCTTCCCTTCAAATACTTAGAGACATTGATGAGGTCCCATCTCAGTTGTCTCAAGGCTGAACAGGCTCAACTCCCTCACCTACTCCTTGTAAGAGAGATACTCCAGTCCCTTTATGATCTTCGCTGCCCTCCACTGGACCCACTCCAGGAGCTCCACGTTTTTCTTGTACTGGACACAGTGCTGCAGATATGGCCTCAGCAGGGCTGAGCAGAGGGGCAGGATCACCTCCCTCAGCCTGCTGGCCATACTCTTTCAAATGCACCCCAGGATACCATTGGCCTTCTTGGACACAAGGTCACACTGCTCGCTCACAGATAGCTTGTTGTCCCCCAGGATTCTCAGGTTCTTCTCCGCAGAGCTGCAGAGCTACAGGCACCAGCCTGTACTGCTACAGGGGATTATTCTTTCCCAGGTGCAACACCCTGCATTTGCCTTTGTTGAATTTCAGATGGTTCTTCTCTTCCCATCTCTCCAACTTGTCGAGGCCCTTCTGAAGGGTTTCATAGCTGATAAAATCTACCAATTTTGAGGCAGGATGGAGCCCATTCTGGGAAAGATAGTTTCTTTTCCTTTTTGGCACATTTAAATGCCAAGTAAAATTATCTTCCTTTACAGGAACGTGTGCCATAAAACACAGTTGCTGGGCCAACTGCTGCTCCTCTGCACCATTAGAGAACCAAAATAATTTCAGTAGGAATAAGTGAAAGCAACATATTGCCCAAAAGATGTGTGAGCACAAGCACTTACAAATCTACAAGACTGTAGCTTTACAGAAAATGGTTATAACAAAAGGAAGAATTCAATTTCAACAAATGTTTTGATCATATCTGTTTATGGAATAGTGAAAGAAACCCAAACAATTTATTTTGCTTCTCACTCACTGGGGCCAGTGAATACCATTAAATTACAAAGACAGAAACTCATGCCTACAGGTGGTTTTTTCCATTATTTTTTTTGTTTATTTTTTATCTGGTAAACTCCTACTGATCTGTCACTGCTGTTGATTCATTGTCTGTATGCTTTCCTGAGGAAATATCTCAATATCTCTGTACCACTTGAGCCTGTACCTCTTGTAGTTTCCACAGGATCTTATGGTTCTGTAGCTGGCTGCTTACTTTCTGTCAGTTCCAATGAAAAAGAGCTCGAGGTCACAGAAAATAAGGAGCACTTCATGAACATCTTTGCTGTTGTTGTTTCTTTCAGGAAAAAAAAAAAAAAAGGGAGAAAAAAAAGCTTTACCTAAGTTTGACTATTTTGTCTCTGTTTCTATGGGAACAAGAATAGATGAAGGAGCAACTGCCAGCCATCAGGTGGATTGCTGAAACTCCTGGCAAGGCAACTGGCTGCTGATGAGGAGCTTCAGGCTCCATTTGGACTGTCCACTGGTTTGCAGTGAGGATAAACAGGGAACTGCATCAGGTTTGAAAGCAATGAAAATATTTTTCCCTGGGATCTCTTAAAATCTTGTGACTACCATGACAAACTCAGAATAAAATATTTTTTTTTTACTAAGGTAAAGAACACAAAGACAAGTGAAACCTCCCTGCTCAGGTGATTGAATGCCCTATAGGACTTTTTTTTCAATTTTCATAATACTTACAAAGTATGGAGACCAGTGGATATCGCCATCATCCTATAATAAAACACTCAGTTGAGTGAAAAGGGCACCTCATAGATATGGGGTTAACAGGCCTGGGAAAAGAATCTCTTTATTATCCCTAGCTCCCTGACCATAGCTCAAATCCCTGACTCTATCACCCTGTTACACAGCTGTTCTTTTATAAAATTTAACCTTCTGGATCTAAGACCTCAACTTCTCCTTTCTATCTCCATAATGTGTACCTTTGAACTCTCTTGCAAAAAAATCCCTTATCTTCTTGTTATCCCATTCTCAGGAATCTCTATTCAACCTCCTACCCAAAAGCTTCCAACTCACCAGCTTTTCTTCCCATGTGCCCGTTGCTGCTGAGAACTTCTGTGACTCTAGCCCTGGGTGCTCTGGCTTGCAGAGCCCCTTTCCCCTCTAGTCTCCCTCATGCCTCAAGAGAGATTTCAGACAGGACACTTAGATGTACATGTAGTTATAATGACAGATGGTCTCCCTCAAATTCTGGGCTGAAACTTTGCTCTAAAAGGAAATTGATCACTTTGTTTTTCTGCACATCCAACTTCAGTTCATTTGGAAAATTTAATGTTCTCAAAATCAGGTTTTTTTGAGGTTTTAGTGAAATAGCCTGATAGCACTTTATGAGACGTTTGTCTCAAGATTCTACAGATAATTGAAACTGGAACATAGCCTCCATCATTTAAGGCTTCTTAGATTTCAAATTCAGGTGAAGTCTAAAGAGGCTGAGATCAGTTCAGTTGGTTAGAGCACAGGGCTAATAAGGCCAAGGTTGTGGGTTTGTTCCCTGTGGGGACCATTTACTTACAAGTTGGATTCGATGATCCTTGTGGGTCCCTTCCAACTCAGAATATTCTGTGACAGAAGTTGCATTTACCAATAATCCATCCAAACAAAGCTCCAAAGACAGAAAAATAGGGCATATGAAATAGTTTGTCATAGTGCTAATGTAGTGAATTTCTTTTTATTTTCTCTACCTGATACTGAGCATGTGAAAGGAAGAGTTCTTCAGGCTGGTGCCACAATGGGATACAAATGGGCTTAGTATTACTATGTGCAGTGGAGCTACACTGATTTAATTTCTGGAAGCTGAGGATCTGGTCATCAGCTTACATGTCTACTGTTCTGTTTTTACTTTGCTTTGGAAAACATCGAGTCTGAGCATTTAGTTACATTTTCTGACAGCAAAGGAGCGTGTAATAAAATTTCTGCATGAAAAACACTTTTTTTTCTTTCTTAACAGTTTGCTCCATCATTTCCAGATATAATTGCCAGTGTCTTACTTCTTTCTCTCCTTTTTCTTATAACATTCCACTCAAATTAGGCCTTTTTAAAAAAAAAAAAAAAAAATTCTCTGTCTTAGGTAACTAATAATTTTGTATTAAACATAACACAATAACTGATGGTAAAATAATAAGACTTGTCTTTAAGACTTGTCAAGCTTGTCTTTAGTTTTCTCCATGCAAAAGAATATTTTGGTTTGGTATAATTTTACAGAGTTCCGTAGAGCTCTTCAGCATGGATTTACAAACCAATCATGACCTCAAGTGGCATGCTGTTCATCTGAATAAAATACCTGCCAATGTACATTAGGATTGAAGTACTCCAGAGTTACTAGGTGCCACAGTGTTCAGATCTAGCAGGGTTTGCATTAAGTGTTTCCAAGATTATAAACAATGTGAACACATCTGTGCCTTAATAGCCTACATCTCCCTTTTACCAGTCCTGCAGTCACATTACGAAAATATACTAGGAACACTGCCTAAGATCATATTTTTTAAGTGAGCTGTTTTGAAAATCAATTAAGCTCTGTATGTTAATAGAAAATGGAAATCAAATGAATTGTTGAACTTTAATAGGCAATTCTCTCTGTGTAGATTTTATCCTTCTCTAAGGTTGAATGAAGAAACTAGGCTGTTCATTCGTGTTCAGGGTTGACTTTCAGCTCTTTCCTCCTGAAAGGTGTCTAGTGAGAAACTGAAATCTGCATCAGGCAAAGATTCTCAGTGTTCTCTGAGAGGATCAGGCTATAAATGAGGCTGTATATGACTTTCAGACATTAAAAAACAATTCATAAACCCCTATTTCAAATGCTGCCCAAGATGTAAGCTCCACTGTAAGGAAAGAAGTGTGGCAAACTATGCAAAGTGCATGCATTTACTTTGCCAGGTATTAGCCTTAGGGAGATCAGCTGGTGGACTGGGCTCTCAAGGGCCTGATCATTCATATTGGTTGCATCCTCATGGGTGAACCAGAACTTTATCAAGGACAGTAAAGTGTCTACAAGCTTTCCAATTATCCTCAAAATTATCCAGGTAAAATGAAGGCCACTACTTAGCCACCTTCAGTCGGAGTGGCACGATAGGCCAAATAAAATTTCAGTCAGATGCTGCTGATCTTCCTATGCAACTGAAGGAGAGGAGGTTATATGAGCTAAGTGCATGTATATGTATATGTAAAGGTATGAAACTGCTTATGGGGAGATTTTCAAAAGAATAAAATGGATTTGGAAGCATGAATTCAAAATCATCTTTCACTGAAATTTGCCTTTCTCTATCTCTTAGTTCTTTTGGTAACAGAAGCTGGTAGCCATCCATCAAAGTTCAGCAGTAAGCACATCAGCTTGCAGGAGTTCAGCTGTAGATACCAACACCAAGAATCACATATGCACGGGTACAAAGATTAGAAGTGCAGTTCAGTCTGTGCTGGAAAAAGAAGTCCTAATAGTTTATCTCTTTGATCTGTTTTTCGTCTCAGCAATTCTGAGATTGGTTAGGTGTAACTTTATCAGAAAAACATAATGCAGTTTCTAATCTGAAATTATCAACGTAGGAACAAAATAAGGCATTATTGCTCTCACCTTCCCCATTTTACCCGTTTGATGAGTCAGCTTTTCATTTGCTTTAAACAGGAAGGCTTGCTGTGATAGATTTTAGTTCTGTTTGCACTGTTGGCTCTTCCCCACTGTTTAAATGTCAGTTGTTTAGGATTTGCAGAGACACAAGGCTGTAAACAGATCGTGAAGGATTGTCACTTGTAGAACCTAAGATGAAAATCTCTTCTGTAGCAAACTGGGTGGGAAGACGGGCATTGAAAGGTGAAGAGGGGGTACTCAAGGACACTATAGTGCTGCCAGCATCACACACAAAGGCCTGTGTATTTTGTTGCCCAGGAACCTATCCTTTCAGCAGCAGAGC